>NC_057824.1:6068461-6385576 GCF_910594005.1 Cervus elaphus | reverse complement strand
TGCACTGCGTGCAGAGCAATTCTGTGTTGCACATCACACATGAAATGAGACTTGATTTTCTTGATGGGACTCCAGAGAAACCCCAAGAACACTGTTTCAAGGCTAGAGGGACCCTGAGGTCACTGTAGCAACACGAAAGAGCTCCGTGGACCAAAAATCAACTCGAAATGAGAGATTAGTCCCTGGCTTCGACTCCAGAGGAATACCACCTTACCACAAGCACCTCAAGAGGAGGCTTCTCTCAGCTTTAGGTATGTGAGAGGGACCCTCAGTTTGCGGCCTCAAGTGGAATGGACACCGCGATGCCCTGACTCGAAATAAGGCCGGATATCCCTGCAGTGACTTGAATGCAGGCTCGTCTTGCATCTCCCAAGACGAAAGGATGTCTGAATCCCCTGTGGAGACCACAGAGAAAGACCTAGTTCCCCACCTCATCGCGACCGGAGGCCTCACATCCTTTGAAAACTCCAGAGGTACGCGGAGATCAGTGCCTCCAAAGGAGACGATGCCTGACTCCTCGTGAAACTTGATAGGAGTCCCAGGATCCCTGTGGCACGTGGAAAGGGATCCTTGGTCTCCCATCTCAGGTGGAGAGGCGTCCCAATTGCCCTGCCAAGCCTCGAGGAGAATCCCGAGTTGTCCCTCGCAACTAGGCCGGAGTCCTGACGTCGCTGAAGAAACACGTGTGTGGAAGGGCCATCCCCGACGTAACTCGAAAATATACCCCAGGTTCCCGCCGCAACTCGAGAAAAACCATGAGACTTCCCCCTCGCCGCGAGATGAGGCCCGATTCCCCTGCACTGCATGCAGAGCAATTCCGTGTTGCACATCACACATGAAAGGAGCCTTGATTTCCTTGATGGCACTCCAGAGAAACCCCCAGAACACTGTTTCAAGGTTGAGGGATCCTGAGGTTACTGTGGCAACACGAAAGAGCTCCGTGGACCAAAAATCAACTCGACATGAGAGGTTAGTCCCTGGCTTCGACTCCAGAGGAATACCACCTTACCACAAGCACCTCACGAGGAGGCTTCTCTCAGATCTAGCTATGTGAGAGGGACCCTGAGTTTGCGGCCTCAAGTGGAATGGACACCGTGATGCCCTGACTCGAAATAAGGCCGAATATCCCTGCAGTGACTTGAATGCAGGCTCGTCTTGCATCTCCCAAGACGAAAGGATGTCTGAATCCCCTGTGGAGACCACAGAGAAAGACCTAGTTCCCCACCTCATCCTGACCGGAGGCCTCACATCCTTTGAAAACTCCGGAGGTACGCGGAGATCAGTGCCTACAAAGGAGACGATGCCTGACTCCTCCTGAAACTTGATAGGAGTCCCAGGATTCCTGTGGCACCTGGAAATGGACCCTTGGTCACCCGCCTCAGCTGGAGAGGCGTCCCAATTGCCCTGCCAAGCCTCGAGGAGATTCCCGAGTTGTCCCTCGCAACTAGGCAGGAGTCCTGACGTCGCTGAACAAACATGTGGGTGGAAGGGCCATCCCCGTCGTAACTAGAGAATATACCCCAGGTTCCCGCCGCAACTCGAGAAAAACCATGAGACTTCCTCCTCGCCAAGAGATGAGGCCCGATTCCCCTGCACTGCGTGCAGAGCAATTCTGTGTTGCACATCACACATGAAAGGAGCCTTGATTTTCCTGATGGGACTGCAGAGAAACCCCAAGAACACTGTTTCAAGGCTAGAGGGACCCTGAGGTCACTGTAGCAACACGAAAGAGCTCCGTGGACCAAAAATCAACTCGAGATGGGAGATTAGTCCCTGGCTTCGACTCCAGAGGAATACCACCTTACCACCAGCACCTCAAGAAGAGGCTTCTCTCAGCTTTAGGTATGTGAGAGGGACCCTGAGTTTGCGGCCTCTGGTGGAAGGGACAAGGCGATGCCCTGACTCGAAATAAGGCCGGATATCCCTGCAGTGACTTGAATGCAGGCTCGTCTTGCATCTCCCAAGACGAAAGGATGTCTGAATCCCCTGTGGAGACCACAGAGAAAGACCTAGTTCCCCACCTCATCGCGACCGGAGGCCTCACATCCTTTGAAAACTCCAGAGGTACGCGGAGATCAGTGCCTCCAAAGGAGACGATGCCTGACTCCTCGAGAAACTTGATAGGAGTCCCAGGATTCCTGTGGCACGTGGAAAGGGACCCTTGGTCTCCCGCCTCAGCTGGAGAGGCGTCCCAATTGCCCTGCCAAGCCTCGAGGAGAATCCCGAGTTGTCCCTCGCAACTAGGCCGGAGTCCTGACGTGGCTGAACAAACACGTGGGTGGAAGGGCCATCCCCGTCGTAACTCGAGAATATACCCCAGGTTCCCGCCGCAACTCGAGAAAAACCATGACACTTCCCCCTCGCCGCGAGATGAGGCCCGATTCCCCTGCACTGCGTGCAGAGCAATTCCGTGTTGCACATCACACATGAAAGGAGCCTTGATTTCCTTGATGGCACTCCAGAGAAACCCCAAGAACACTGTTTCAAGGTTGAGGGATCCTGAGGTCACTGTAGCAACATGAAAGAGCTCCGCGGACCAAAAATCAACTCGAGATGAGAGGTTAGTCCCTGGCTTCGACTCCAGAGGAATACCACCTTACCACAAGCACCTCAAGAGGAGGCGTCTCTCAGCTCTATGTATGTGAGAGGGACCCTGAGTTTGCGGCCTCAAGTGGAATGGAGACCGCGATGCCCTGACTCGAAATAAGGCCGGATATCCCTGCAGTGACTTGAATGCAGGCTCGTCTTGCATCTCCCAAGACGAAAGGATGTCTGAATCCCCTGTGGAGAACACAGAGAAAGACCTAGTTCACCACCTCATCACGACCGGAGGCCTCACATCCTTTGAAAATTCCAGAGGTACGCGGAGATCAGTGCCTCCCAAGGAGACGATGCCTGACTCCTCGTGAAACTTGATAGGAGTCCCAGGATTCCTGTGGCACGTGGAAAGGGACCCTTGGTCTCCCACCTCAGCTGGAGAGGCGTCCCAATTGCCCTGCCAAGCCTCGAGGAGATTCCCGAGTTGTCCCTCGCAACTAGGCAGGAGTCCTGACGTCGCTGAACAAACACGTGGGTGGAAGGGCCATCCCCGACGTAACTCGAGAATATACCCCAGGTTCCCGCCGCAACTCGAGAAAAACCATGAGACTTCCCCCTCGCCGCGAGATGAGGCCCGATTCCCCTTCACTGCGTGCAGAGCAATTCCGTGTTGCACATCACACATGAAAGGAGCCTTGATTTCCTTGATGGCACTCCAGAGAAACCCCAAGAACACTGTTTCAAGGCTAGAGGGATCCTGAGGTCACTGTAGCAACACGAAAGAACTCCGTGGACCAAAAATCAACTCGAGATGAGAGGTTAGTCACTGGCTTCGACTCCAGAGGAATACCACCTTACCACAAGCACCTCAAGAGGAGGCTTCTCTCAGCTCTAGGTATGTGAGAGGGACCCTGAGTTTGCGGCCTCAAGTGGAATGAACACCGCTATGCCCTGACTCGAAATAAGGCCGGATATCCCTGCAGTGACTTGAATGCAGGCTCGTCTTGCATCTCCCAAGACGAAAGGATGTCTGAATCTCCTGTGGAGACCAGAGAGAAAGACCTAGTTCCCTACCTCATGGCGACCGGAGGCCTCACATCCTTTGAAAACTCCAGAGGTACGCGTAGATCAGTGCCTCCAAAGGAGACGATGCCTGACTCCTCGTGAAACTTGATAGGATTCCCAGGATTCCTGTGGCACGTGGAAAGGGACACTTCGTCTCCCGCCTCAGGTGGAGAGGCGTCCCAATTGCCCTGCCAAGCCTCGAGGAGAATCCCGAGTTGTCCCTCGCAACTAGGCAGGAGTCCTGACGTCGCTGAACAAACACGTGTGTGGAAGGGCCATCCACGTCGTAACTCGAGAATATTCCCCAGGTTCCCGCCGCAACTCGAGAAAAACCATGAGACTTCCCCCTCGCCGCGAGATGAGGCCCGATTCCCCTGCACTGCGTGCAGAGCAATTCCGTGTTGCACATCACACATGAAAGGAGCCTTGATTTCCTTGATGGCACTCCAGAGAAACCCCAAGAACTCTGTTTCAAAGCTAGAGGGATCCTGAGGTCACTGTAGCAACAAGAAAGAGCTCCGTGGACCAAAAATCAACTCGAGATGAGAGGTTGGTCCCTGGCTTCGACTCCAGAGGATTACCACCTTACCACAAGCACCTCAAGAGGAGGCTTCTCTCAGCTCTAGGTATGTGAGAGGGACCCTGAGTTTGCGGCCTCAAGTGGAATGGAGACTGCGATGCCCTGACTCGAAATAAGGCCGGATATCCCTGCAGTGACTTGAATGCAGGCTCGTCTTGCATCTCCCAAGAAGAAAGGATGCCTGAATGCCCTGTGGAGACCACAGAGAAAGACCTAGTTCCCCACCTCATCGCGACCGGAGGCCTCACATCCTTTGAAAACTCCAGAGGTACGCGGAGATCAGTGCCTCCAAAGGAGATGAGGCCTGACTCCTCGTGAAATTTGATAGGAGTCCCAGGATTCCTGTGGCACGTGGAAAGGGACCCTTGGTCTCCCGCCTCAGCTGGAGAGGCGTCCCAATTGCCCTGCCAAGCCTCGAGGAGAATCCCAAGTTGTCCCTCGCAACTAGGCAGGAGTCCTGACGTCGCTGAAGAAACACGTGGGTGGAAGGGCCATCCCCGTCGTAACTCGAGAATATACCCCTGGTTCCCACCGCAACTCGAGAAAAACCATGAGACTTCCCCCTCGCCGCGAGATGAGGCCCGATTCCCCTACTCTTCATGCAGAGTAATTCCGTGTTGCACATCAAACATGAAAGGAGCCTTGATTTCCTTGATGGCACTCCAGAGAAACCCCAAGAACACTGTTTCAAGGCTAGAGGGATCCTGAGGTCACTGTAGCAACACGAAAGATCTCCGTGGACCAAAAATCAACTCGAGATGAGAGGTTCGTCCCTGGCTTCGACTCCAGAGGAATACCACCTTACCACAAGCACCTCAAGAGGAGGCTTCTCTCAGCTCTAGGTATGTGAGAGGGACCCTGAGTTTGCGGCCTCAAGTGGAATGGACACCGCGATACCCTGACTCGAAATAAGGCCCTATATCCTTGCAGTGACTTGAATGCAGGCTCGTCTTGCATTTCCCAAGATGAAAGGATGTCTTAATCCCCTGTGGAGACCACAGAGAAAGAACAAGTTTCCCACCTCATGGCGACCGGAAGCCTCACATCCTTTGAAAACTCCAGAGGTACACGGAGATCAGTGCCTCCAAAGGAGATGATGCCTGACTCCTCGTGAAACTTGATAGGAGTCCCAGGATTCCTGTGGCACGTGGAAAGGGACTCTTGCTCTCCCTCCTCAGCTGGAGAGGCATCCCAATTGCCCTGGCAAGACTCGAGGAGAATCCCGCGTTCTCCCTCGCAACTAGGCAGGAGTCCTGACGTCGCTGAACAAACACGTGGGTGGAAGGGCCATCCCCGTGGTAACTCGAGAATATACCCCAGGTTCCCGCCGCAACTCGAGAAAAACCATGAGACTTCCCCCTCGCCGCGAGATGAGGCCCGATTCCCCTGCACTGCATGCAGAGCAATTCCGTGTTGCACATCAAACATGAAAGGAACCTTGATTTCCTTGATGGCACTCCAGAGAAACCCCAAGAACACTGTTTCAAGGCTAGAGGGATCCTGAGGTCACTGTAGCAACACGAAAGATCTCCGTGGACCAAAAATCAACTCGAGATTAGAGGTTAGTCCCTGGCTTCGACTCCAGAGGAATACCACCTTACCACATGCACCTCAAGAGGAGGCTTCTCTCAGCTCTAGGTATGTGAGAGGGACCCTGATTTTGCGGCCTCAAGTGGAATGGACACCGCGATACCCTGACTCAAAATAAGGCCGGATATCCCTGCAGTGACTTGAATGCAGGCTCGTCTTGCATCTCCCAAGATGAAAGGATGTCTGAATCCCCTGTGGAGACCACAGAGAAAGACCTAGTTCCCCACCTCATCGCGACCGGAGGCCTCACATCCCTTGAAAACTCCAGAGGTACGCGGAGATCAGTGCCTCCAAAGGAGACGATGCCTGACTCCTCGTGAAACTTGATAGGAGTCCCAGGATTCCTGTGGCACGTGGAAAGGGACACTTGGTCTCCCGCCTCAGCTGGAGAGGCGTCCCAATTGCCCTGCCAAGCCTCGAGGAGAATCCCGAGTTGTCCCTCGAAACTAGGCAGGAGTCCTGACGTCGCTGAAGAAACACGTGGGTGGAAGGGCCATCCCCGTCGTAACTCGAGAATATACCCCAGGTTTCCACTGCAACTCGAGAAAAATCATGAGACTTCCCCCTCGCCGCGAGATGAGGCCCGATTCCCCTACTCTTCATGCAGAGTAATTCCGTGTTGCACATCAAACATGAAAGGAGCCTTGATTTCCTTGATGGCACTCCAGAGAAACCCCAAGAACACTGTTTCAAGGCTAGAGGGATCCTGAGGTCACTGTAGCAACACGAAAGAGCTCCGTGGACCAAAAATCAACTCGAGATGAGAGGTTAGTCCCTGGCTTCGACTCCAGAGGAATACCACCTTACCACAAGCACCTCAAGAGGAGGTTTCTCTCAGCTCTAGGTATGTGAGAGGGACCCTGAGTTTGCGGCCTCAAGTGGAATGGACACTGCGATACCCTGACTCGAAATAAAGCCCTATATCCCTGCAGTGACTTGAATGCAGGCTCGTCTTGCATTTCCCAAGATGAAAGGATGTCTTAATCCCCTGTGGAGACCACAGAGAAAGAACAAGTTTCCCACCTCATGGCGACCGGAAGCCTCACATCCTTTGAAAACTCCAGAGGTACGCGGAGATCAGTGCCTCCAAAGGAGACGATGCCTGACTCCTCGTGAAACTTGATAGGAGTCCCAGGATTCCTGTAGCACGTGGAAAGGGACTCTTGCTCTCCCTCCTCAGCTGGAGAGGCATCCCAATTGCCCTGCCAAGCCTCGAGGAGAATCCCGCGTTCTCCCTCGCAACTAGGCAGGAGTCCTGACGTCGCTGAACAAACACGTGGGTGGAAGGGCCATCCCCGTGGTAACTCGAGAATATACCGCAGGTTCCCGCCGCAACTCGAGAAAAACCATGAGACTTCCCCCTCGCCGCGAGATGAGGCCCGATTCCCCTGCACTGCATGCAGAGCAATTCCGTGTTGCACATCAAACATGAAAGGAACCTTGATTACCTTGATGGCACTCCAGAGAAACCCCAAGAACACTGTTTCAAGGCTAGAGGGATCCTGAGGTCACTGTAGCAACACGAAAGAGCTCCGTGGACCAAAAATCAACTCGAGATGAGAGGTTAGTCCCTGGCTTCGACTCCAGAGGAATACCACCTTACCACAAGCACCTCAAGAGGAGTCTTCTCTCAGCTCTAGGTATGTGAGAGGGACCCTGATTTTGCGGCCTCAAGTGGAATGGACACCGCGATGCCCTGACTCAAAATAAGGCCGGATATCCCTGCAGTGACTTGAATGCAGGCTCGTCTTGCATCTCCCAAGATGAAAGGATGTCTGAATCCCCTGTGGAGACCACAGAGAAAAACCTAGTTCCCCACCTCATCGCGACCGGAGGCCTCACATCCTTTGAAAACTCCAGAGGTACGCGGAGATCAGTGCCTCCAAAGGAGACGATGCCTGACTCCTCGTGAAACTTGATAGGAGTCCCAGGATTGCTGTGGCACGTGGAAAGGGACACTTGGTCTCCCGCCTCAGCTGGAGAGGCGTCCCAATTGCCCTGCCAAGCCTCGAGGAGAATCCCGAGTTGTCCCTCGAAACTAGGCAGGAGTCCTGCCGTCGCTGAACTAACACGTGTGTGGAAGGGCCATCCCCGTCGTAACACGAGAATATACCCCAGGTTCCCGCCGCAACTCGAGAAAAACCATGAGACTTCCCCCTCGCCGCAAGATAAGGCACGATTCCCCTGCACTGTGTGCAGAGCAATTCCGTGTTGCACATCACACATGAAAGGAGCCTTGATTTCCTTGATGGCACTCCAGAGAAACCCCAAGAACACTGTTTGAAGGCTAGAGGGATCCTGAGGTCACTGTAGCAACACGAAAGAGCTCCGTGGACCAAAAATCAACTCGAGATGAGAGCTTAGTTCCTGGCTTCGACTCCAGAGGAATACCACCTTACCACAAGCACCTCAAGAGGAGGCTTCTCTCAGCTCTAGGTATGTGAGAAGGACCCTGATTTTGCGGCCTCAAGTGGAATGGACACCGCGATGCCCTGACGTGAAATAAGGCCGGATATCCCTGCAGTGACTTGAATGCAGGCTCGTCTTGCATCTCCCAAGAGGAAAGGATGTCTGAATCCCCTGTGGAGACCACAGAGAAAGACCTAGTTCCCCACCTCATCGCGACCGGAGTTCTCTCATCCTTTGAAAATTCCAGAGGTACGCGGAGATCAGTGCCTCCAAAGGAGACGATGCCTGACTCCTCGTGAAACTTGATAGGAGTCCCAGGATTCCTGTGGCACGTGGAAAGGGACCCTTGGTCTCCCGCCTCAGCTGAAGAGGTGTCCCAATTGCCCTGCCATGCCTCGAGGAGAATCCCGAGTTGTCCCTCGTAACTAGGCAGGAGTCCTGACATGGCTGAACAAACACGTGGGTGGAAGGGCCATCCCCGTCGAAATTCAAGAATATACCCCAGGTTCCCGCCGCAACTCGAGAAAAACCATGAGACTTCCCCCTCGCCGCGAGATGAGGCCCGATTCCCCTGCACTGCATGCAGAGCAATTCCGTGTTGCACATCACACATGAAAGGAGCCTTGATTTCCTTGATGGCACTCCAGAGAAACCCCAAGAACACTGTTTCAAGGCTAGAGGCATCCTGAGATCACTGTAGCAACACGAAGGAGCTCCGTGGACCAAAAATCAACTCGAGATGAGAGGGTAGTCCCTGGCTTCGACTCCAGAGGAATACCACCTAATCACAAGCACCTCAAGAGGAGGCTTCTCTCAGCTCTAGGTATGTGAGTGTGACCCTGAGTTTGCGGCCTCAAGTGGAATGGACACCGCGATGCCCTGACTCGAAATAAGGCCGGATATCCCTGCAGTGACTTGAATGCAGGCTCGTCTTGCATCTCCCAAGACGAAAGGATGTCTGAATCCCCTGTGGAGACCACAGAGAAAGACCTAGTTCCCGACTTCATGGCGTCCGTAGGCCTCACATCCTTTGAAAACTCCAGAGGTACGCGGAGATCAGTGCCCCAAAGGAAACGATGCCTGACTCCTCGTGAACCTTGATAGGAGTCCCAGGATTCCTGTGGCACGTGGAAAGGGACACTTGGTCTCCCGCCTCAGCTGCAGAGGCGTCCCAATTGCCCTGGCAAGCCTCGAGGAGAATCCCGAGTTGTTCCTCGCAATTAGGCAGGAGTCCTGACGTCGCTGAACAAACACGTGGGTGGAAGGGCCATCTCCGTCGTAACTCGAGAATATACCCCAGGTTCCCATCGCAACTCGAAAAAAACCATGATACGTCCCCCTCGCCGCAAAATGAGGCCCGATACCCTGCACTGCGTGCAGAGCAATTCCGTGTGGCACATCACACATGAAAGGAGCCTAGATTTTCTTGATGACACTCCAGAGAAAGCCCATGATCACTGTTTCAAGGCTAGAGGCATCCTGAGGTCACTGTAGCAACACGAAAGAGCTCCGTGGACCAAAAATCAACTCGAGATGTGAGGTTAATCCCTAGGTTCGACTCCAGAGGAATACCACCTTACCACAAGCACCTCAAGAGGAGGCTTCTCTCAGCTCTAGGTATGTGAGAGGGACCCTGAGTTTGCGGCCTCAAGTGGAATGGACACCGCGATGCCCTTACTCGAAATAAGGCCGGATATCCGTGCAGTGACTTGAATGCAGGCTCGTCTTGCATCTCCCAAGATGAAAGGATGTCTGAATCCCCTGTGGAGACCACAGAGAAAGACCTAGTTCCCCACCTCATTGCGACCGGAGGCCTCACATCCTTTGAAAACTCCAGAGGTACGCGGAGATCAGTGCCTCCAAAGGAGACGATGCCTGACTCCTCGTGAAACTTGATAGGAGTCCCAGGATTCCTGAGACACGTGGAAAGGGACCCTTGGTCTCCCGCCTCAGCTGGTGAGGCGTCCCAATTGCCCTGCCAAGCCTCGAGGCGAATCCCGAATTTTCCCTCACAACTAGGCAGGAGTCCTGACGTCGCTGAACAAACACGAGTGTGGAAGGGCCATTCCCGTCGTAACTCGAAAATATACCCCAGGTTCCCGCCGCAACTCGAGAAAAACCATGAGACTTCCCCCTCGCCGCGAGATGAGGCCCGATTCCCCTGCACTGCGTGCAGAGCAATTCCATGTTGCACATCACACATGAAAGGAGCCTTGATTTCCTTGATGGCACTCCAGAGAAACCCCAAGAACACTGTTTCAAGGCTAGAGGTATCCTGAGGTCACTGTAGCAACACGAAAGAGCTCCGTGGACCAAAAATCAACTCGAGATGAGAGGTTAGTCCCTGGCTTCGACTCCAGAGGAATACCACCTTACCACAAGCACCTCAAGAGGAGGCTTCTCTCAGCTCTAGGTATGTGAGAAGGACCCTGATTTTGCGGCCTCAAGTGGAATGGACACCGCGATGCCCTGACGTGAAATAAGGCCGGATATCCCTGCAGTGACTTGAATGCAGGCTCGTCTTGCATCTCCCAAGAGGAAAGGATGTCTGAATCCCCTGTGGAGACCACAGAGAAAGACCTAGTTCCCCACCTCATCGCGACCGGAGTTCTCTCATCCTTTGAAAATTCCAGAGGTACGCGGAGATCAGTGCCTCCAAAGGAGACGATGCCTGACTCCTCGTGAAACTTGAGAGGAGTCCCAGGATTCCTGTGGCACGTGGAAAGGGACCCTTGGTCTCCCGCCTCAGCTGAAGAGGTGTCCCAATTGCCCTGCCATGCCTCGAGGAGAATCCCGAGTTGTCCCTCGTAACTAGGCAGGAGTCCTGACATGGCTGAACAAACACGTGGGTGGAATGGCCCTACCCGTCGTAACTCGAGAATATACCCCAGGTTCCCGCCGCAACTCGAGAAAAACCATGAGATTTCTCCCTCGCCGCAAAATGAGGCCCGATTCCTCAGCACTGCATGCAGAGTAATTCCGTGTTGCACATCACACATGAAAGGAGCCTTGATTTCCTTGATGGCACTCCAGAGAAACACCAAGAACACTGTTCCAAGGCTAGAGTGCTCCTGAGGTCACTGTAGCCACACTAAAGAGCTCCGTGGACCAAAAATCAACTCGAGATGAGAGGTTAGTCCCTGGCTTCGACTCCAGAGGAATACCACCTTACCACAAGCACCTCAAGAGGAGGCTTCTCTCAGCTCTAGGTATGTGAGAGGGACCCTGAGTTTGTGGCCTCAAGTGGAATGGACACCGCGATGCCCTGACTCGAAATAAGGCCGGATATCCGTGCAGTGACTTGAATGCAGGCTCGTCTTGCATCTCCCAAGACGAAAGGATGTCTGAATCCCCTGTGGAGACCACAGAGAAAGACCTAGTTCCCCACCTCATCGCGACCGGAGGCCTCACATCCTTTGAAAACTCCAGAGGTATGCGAGATCAGTGCCTCCCAAGGAGACAATGCATGACTCCTCGTGAAACTTGATAGGAGTCCCAGGATTCTGGTGGCACGTGGAAAGGGACCCTTGGTCTCCCGCCTCAGCTGGAGAGGCGTCCCAATTGCCCTGCCAAGCCTCGAGGAGAATCCCGAGTTGTCCCTCGCAACTAGGCAGGAGTCCTGAAATGGCTGAACAAACATGTGGTTGGAAGGGACATCCCCGTCATAACTCGAGAATATACCCCAGGTTCTCGCCGCAAATGGAGAAAAACCATGAGACTTCCCCCTCGCTGCGAGATGAGGCCCGATTCCCCTGCCCTGCGTGCAGAGCAATTCCGTGTTGCACATCACACATGAAAGGAGCCTTGATTTCCTTGATGGCACTCCAGAGAAACCCCAAGAACACTGTTTCAAGGCTAGAGGGATCCTGAGGTCACTGAAGCCACACTAAAGAGCTCCGTGGACCAAAAATCAACTCAAGATGAGAGGTTAGTCCCTGGCTTCCACTCCAGAGGAATACCACCTTACCACAAGCACCTCAAGAGGAGGCTTCTCTCAGCTCTAGGTATGTGAAAGGGACCCTGAGTTTGCAGCCTCAAGTCGAATGGACACCGCGATGCCCTGACTCGAAATAAGGCCGGATATCCCTGCAGTTACTTCAATGCAGGCTCGTCTTGCATCTCCCAAGATGAAAGGATGTCTGAATCCCCTGTGGAGACCACAAAGAAAGACCTAGTTCCCCACCTCATCGCGACCGGAGGCCTCACATCCTTTGAAAATTCCAGAGGTACGCGGAGATCAGTGCCTCCAAAGGAGACGATGCCTGACTCCTCGTGAAACTTGATAGTAGTCCCAGAATTCCTGTGGCACGTGGAAAGGGACCCTTGGTCTCCCGACTCAGCTGGAGAGGTGTCCCAATTGCCCTGTCAAGCCTCGAGGAGAATCCTGAGATGTCCCTCGCAACTAGGCAGGAGTCCTGCCGTCGCAGAACAAACACGTGTGTGGAAGGGCCATCCCCTTCGAAATTCAAGAATATACCCCAGGTTCCCGCCGCAACTCGAGAAAAACCATGAGACTTCCCCCTCGCCGCGAGATGAGGCCCGATTCCCCTGCACTGCGAGCAGAGCAATTCCGTGTTGCACATCACACATGAAAGGAGCCTTGATTTCCTTGATGGCACTCCAGAGAAACCCCAAGAACACTGTTTCAAGGCTAGAGGCATCCTGAGATCACTGTAGCAACACGAAGGAGCTCCGGTGACCAAAAATCAACTCGAGATGAGAGGGTAGTCCCTGGCTTCGACTCCAGAGGAATACCACCTAATCACAAGCACCTCAAGAGGAGGCTTCTCTCAGCTCTAGGTATGTGAGTGTGACCCTGAGTTTGCGGCCTCAAGTGGAATGGACACCGCGATGCCCTGACTCGAAATAAGGCCGGATATCCCTGCAGTGACTTGAATGCAGGCTCGTCTTGCATCTCCCAAGACGAAAGGATGTCTGAATCCCCTGTGGAGACCACAGAGAAAGACCTAGTTCCCGACTTCATGGCGTCCGTAGGCCTCACATCCTTTGAAAACTCCAGAGGTACGCGGAGATCAGTGCCTCAAAAGGAAACGATGCCTGACTCCTCGTGAACCTTGATAGGAGTCCCAGGATTCCTGTGGCACGTGGAAAGGGACACTTGGTCTCCCGCCTCAGCTGGAGAGGCGTCCCAATTGCACTGGCAAGCCTCGAGGAGAATCCCGAGTTGTCCCTCGCAATTAGGCAGGAGTCCTGACGTCGCTGAACAAACACGTGGGTGGAAGGGCCATCTCCGTCGTAACTCGAGAATATACCCCAGGTTCCCATCGCAACTCGAAAAAAACCATGATACGTCCCCCTCGCCGCAAAATGAGGCCCGATACCCTGCACTGCGTGCAGAGCAATTCCGTGTGGCACATCACACATGAAAGGAGCCTAGATTTTCTTGATGACACTCCAGAGAAAGCCCATGATCACTGTTTCAAGGCTAGAGGCATCCTGAGGTCACTGTAGCAAAACGAAAAAGCTCCGTGGACCAAAAATCAACTCGAGATGTGAGGTTAATCCCTAGGTTCGACTCCACAGGAATACCACCTTACCACAAGCACCTCAAGAGGAGGCTTCTCTCAGCTCTAGGTATGTGAGAGGGACCCTGAGTTTGCAGCCTCAAGTGGAATGGACACCGCGATGGCCTTACTCGAAATAAGGCCGGATATCCGTGCAGTGACTTGAATGCAGGCTCGTCTTGCATCTCCCAAGATGAAAGGATGTCTGAATCCCCTGTGGAGACCACAGAGAAAGACCTAGTTCCCCACCTCATTGCGACCGGAGGCCTCACATCCTTTGAAAACTCCAGAGGTACGCGGAGATCAGTGCCTCCAAAGGAGACGATGCCTGACTCCTCGTGAAACTTGATAGGAGTCCCAGGATTCCTGAGACACGTGGAAAGGGACCCGTGGTCTCCCGCCTCAGCTGGAGAGGCGTCGCAATTGCCCTGCCAAGCCTCGAGTAGAATCCCGAGTTGTTCCTCGCAACTAGGCAGGAGTCCTGCCATCGCTGAACATACACGTGTGTGGAAGGGCCATCCCCGTCGTAATTCGAGAATATACCCCAGGTTCCCGCCGCAACTCGAGAAAAACCATGAGACTTCCCCCTCTCCACGAGATGAGGCCCGATTCCCCTGCACTGCGTGCAGAGCAATTCCGTGTTGCACATCACACATGAAAAGAGCCTTGATTTCCTTGATGGCATTTCAGAGAAACCCCAAGAACTCTGTTTCAAGGCTAGAGGGATCCTGAGGTCACTGTAGCAACACGAAAGAGCTCCATGGACCAAAAATCAACTCAAGATGAGACTTTAGTCCCTGGCTTCGACTCCCGAGGAATACCACCTTACCACAAGCACCTCAAGAGGAGGCTTCTCTCAGCTCTAGGTATGTGAGAGGGACCCAGAATTTGCGGCCTCAAGTGGAATGGACACCGCGATGCCCTGACTCGAAATAAGGCCGGATATCCCTGCAGTGACTTGAATGCAGGCTCGTCTTGCATCTCCCAAGACGAAAGGATGTCTGAATCCCCTGTGGAGACCACAGAGAAAGACCTAGTTCCCCACCTCATCGCGACCGGAGGCCTCACATCCTTTGAAAACTCCAGAGGTACGCGGAGATCACTGCCTCCAAAGGAGACGATGCCTGACTCCTCGTGAAACTTGATAGGAGTCCCAGGATTCCTGTGGCACGTGGAAAGGGACCCTTGGTCTCCCGCCTCAGCTAGTGAGGCGTCCCAATTGCCCTGCCAAGCCTCGAAGCGAATCCCGAATTTTCCCTCACAACTAGGCAGGAGTCCTGACGTCGCTGAACAAACACGAGTGTGGAAGGGCCATTCCCGTCGTAACTCGAAAATATACCCCAGGTTCCCGCCGCAACTCGAGAAAAACCATGAGACTTCCCCCTCGCCGCGAGATGAGGCCCGATTCCCCTGCACTGCGTGCAGAGCAATTCCATGTTGCACATCACACATGAAAGGAGCCTTGATTTCCTTGATGGCACTCCAGAGAAACCCCAAGAACACTGTTTCAAGGCTAGAGGTATCCTGAGGTCACTGTAGCAACACGAAAGAGCTCCGTGGACCAAAAATCAACTCGAGATGAGAGGTTAGTCCCTGGCTTCGACTCCAGAGGAATACCACCTTACCACAAGCATCTCAAGAGGAGGCTTCTCTCAGCTCTAGGTATGTGAGAGGTACCCTGAGTTTGTGGTCTCAAGTGGAATGGACACCATGATGCCCTGACTCGAAATAAGGCCGGTTATCCCTGCAGTGACTTGAATGCAGGCTCGTCTTGCATCTCCCAAGACGAAAGGATGTCTGAATCCCCTGTGGAGACCACAGAGAAAGACCTAGTTCCCCAACTCATCGCGACCGGAGGCCTCACATCCTTAGAAAATTCCAGAGGTTCGCAGAGATCAGTGCCTCGAAAGGAGACGATGCCTGACTCCTCGTGAAACTTGATAGGAGTCCCAGGATTCTTGTGGCACGTGGAAAGGGACCCTTGGTCTCCCGCCTCAGCTGGAGAGGCGTCCCAATTGCCCTGCCAACCCTCGAGGAGAATCCCGAGTTGTCCCTCGCAACTAGGCAGGAATCCTGACGTCGCTGATCAAACACGTGAGTGGAAGGGCCATCCCCGTCGTAACTCAACAAAATACCCCAGGTTCCCGCCGCAACTCGAGAAAAACCATGAGACTTCCTCCTCGACGCGAGATGAGGCCCGATTCCCCCGCAATGCGTGCAGAGCAATTCCGTGTGGCACATCACACATGAAAGGAGCCTTGATTTCCTTGATGGCACTCCAGAGAAACCCCAAGAACACTGTTTCAAGGCTAGAGGGATCCTGAGGTCACTGTAGCAACACGAAAGAGCTCCGTGGACCATGAATCAACTCGAGATGAGAGGTTAGTCCCTGGCTTCGACTCCAGAGGAATACCACCTTACCACAAGCACCTCAAGAGGAGGCTTCTCTCAGCTCTAGATATGTGAGAGGGACCCTGAGTTTGCGGCCTCAAGTGGAATGGACACCGCGATGCCCTGACTCGAAATAAGGCCGGATATCCCTGCAGTGACTTGAATGCAGGCTCGTCTTGCATCTCCCAAGACGAAAGGATGTCTGAATCCCCTGTGGAGACCACAGAGAAAGACCTAGTTCCCCACCTCATCGCGACCGGAGGCCTCATATCCTTTGAAAACTTCAGAGTTACACGGAGATCAGTGCCTCCAAAGGAGACGATGCCTGATTCCTCGTGAAACTTGATAGGAGTCCCAGGATTCCTGTGGCACGTGGAAAGGGACCCTTGGTCTCCCGCCTCAGCTGGAGAGGCGTCCCAATTGCCCTGCCAAGCCTCGAGGAGAATCCCGAGTTGTCCCTCGCAACTAGGCAGGAGTCCTGACGTCGCTGAACAAACATGTGGGTGGAAGGGCCATTCCCGTCGTAACTCGAGAATATTCCCCAGGTTCCCGCCGCAACTCGAGAAAAACCATGAGACTTCCCCTTCGCCGCGAGATGAGGCCCGATTCCCCTGCACTGCATGCAGAGCAATTCCGTGTTGCACATCACACATGAAAGGAGCCTTGATTTCCTTGATGGCACTCCAGAGAAACCCCAAGAACACTCTTTCAAGGCTCGAGGGATCCTGAGGTCACTGTAGGAACACGAAAGAGCTCCGTGGACCACAAATCAACTCGAGATGAGAGGTTAGTCCCTGTCTTCGACTCCAGAGGAATACCACCTTACCACAAGCACCACAAGAAGAGGCTTCTCTCAGCTCTAGGTATGTGAGAGGGACCCTGAGTTTGCGGCCTCAAGTGGAATGGACACCGCGATGCCCTGACTCGAAATAAGGCCGGATATCCCTGCAGTGACTTGAATGCAGGCTCGTCTTGCATCTCCCAAGACGAAAGGATATCTGAATCCCCTGTGGAGACCTCAGAGAAAGATGTAGTTCCCCACCTCATCGCGACTGGAGGCCTCACATCCTTTGAAAACTCCAGAGGTACGCGGAGATCAGTGCCTCCAAAGGAGACGATGCCTGACTCCTCGTGAAACTTGATAGGAGTCCTAGGATTCCTGTGGCACGTGGAAAGGGACCCTTGGTCTCCCGCCTTGGCTAGAGAGGCGTCCCAATTTCCCTGCCAAGCCTCGAGGAGAATCCCGAGTTTTCCCTCGCAAATAGGCAGGAGTCCTGACGTCGCTGAACAAACACGTGGGTGGAAGGGCCATTCCCGTCGTAACTCGAGAATATACCCCAGGGTCCCGCTGCAACTCGAGAAAAACAATGAGACCTCCCCATCGCCGCGAGATGAGGCCCGATTCTCCTGCACTGCATGAAGAGCAATTCCGTATTGCACATCAAACATGAAAGGAGCCTTGATTTCCTTGATGGCACTCCAGAGAAAACCCAAGAACACTGTTTCAAGGCTAGAGGGATCCTGAGGTCACTGTAGCAACACGAAAGAGCTCCGTGGCCCAAAAATCAACTCGAGATGAGAGGTTAGTCCCTGGCTTCGACTCCAGAGGAATACCACCTTACCACAAGCACCTCAAGAGGAGGCTTCTCTCAGCTCTTGCTATGTGCTGAGTTTGCGGCCTCAAGTGGAATGGAGACCGCGATGCCCTGAGGCAAAATAAGGCCGGATATCCCTGCAGTGACTTGAATGCAGGCTCGTCTTGCATTTGCCAAGATGAAAGGATGTCTGAATCCCCTGTGGAGACCGCAGAGAAAGACCTAGTTCCCCACCTCATGGCGACCGGAGGCCTCACATCCTTTGAAAACTACAGAGGTACGCGGAGATCAGTGCCTCCAAAGGAAACGATGCCTGATTCCTCGTGAAACATGATAGGAGTCCCCGGATTTCTGTGGCACGTGGAAAGGGACCCTTGGTCTCCCGCCTCAGCTGGAGAGGCGTCCCAATTGCCCTGCCAAGCCTCGAGGAGAATCCCGAGTTGTCCCTCGCAACTAGGCAGGAGTCTGACATCGCTGAACAAACACGTGGGTGGAAGGGCCATCCCCGTCGTAACTCGAGAATATACCCCAGGTTAACATCGCAACTCGAGAAAAACCATCAGACTTCCCCCTCGCCGCAAAATGAGGTCCAATACCCTGCACTGCGTGCAGAGCAATTCCGTGTTGCACATCACACATGAAAGGAGCCTTGATTTCCTTGATGGCACTCCAGAGAAACCCCAAGAACACTGTTTCAAGGTTGAGGGATCTTGAGGTCACTGTAGCAACACGAAAGGGCTCCGTGGACCAAAAATCAACTCGAGATGAGAAGTTAGTCCCTGGCTTCGACTCCAGAGGAATACCACCTTACCACAAGCACCTCAAGAGGAGGCTTCTCTCAGCTCTATGTATGTGAGAGGGACCCTGATTTTGCGGCCTCAAGTGGAATGGAGACTGCGATGCCCTGGCCCGAAATAAGGCCGAATATCCCTGCAGTGACTTGAATGCAGGCTCGTCTTGCATCTCCCAAGACGAAAGGATGTCTGAATCCCCTGTGGAGACCACAGAGAAAGACCTAGTTCCCCACCTCATCGCGACCGGATGCCTCACATCCTTTGAAAACTCCAGAGTTACGCGGAGATCAGTGCCTCCAAAGGAGACGATGCCTGACTCCTCGTGAAACTTGATAGGAGTCCCAGGATTCCTGTGGCACGTGGAAAGGGACCCTTGGTCTCCCGCCTCAGCTGGAGAGGCGTCGCAATTGCCCTGCCAAGCCTCGAGGAGAATCCCGAGTTGTCCCTTGCAACTAGGCAGAAGTCCTGACATCGCTGAACAAACACGTGGGTGGAAGGGCCATCCCCGTCGTAACTCGAGAATATACCCCAGGTTCCCGCCGCAACTCGAGAAAAACCATCAGACTTCCCCCTCGTCGCACGATGAGGCCCGATTCCCCTGCACTGCGTGCAGAGCAATGCCGTGTTGCACATCACACATGAAAAAAGCCTTGATTTCCTTGATGGCACTCCAGAGAAACACCAAGAACACTGTTTCAAGGCTAGAGGGATCCTGAGGTCACTGTAGCAACATGAAAGAGCTCCGGGGACCAAAAATCAACTCGAGATGAGAGGTTAGTCCCTGGCTTCGACTCCAGAGGAATACCACCTTACCACAAGCACCTCAAGAGGAGGCTTCTCTCAGCTCTAGGTATGTGAGAGGGACCCTGAGTTTGCGACCTCAAGTGGAATGGACACCGCGATGCCCTGACTCGAAATAAGGCCGGATATCCCTGCAGTGACTTGAATGCAGGCTCGTCTTGCATCTCCCAAGACGAAAGGATGTCTGAATCCCATGTGGAGACCACAGAGAAAGACCTAGTTCCCCACCTCATCGCGACCGGAGGCCTCACATCCTTTGAAAACTCCAGAGGTACGCGGAGATCAGTGCCTCCAAAGGAGACGATGCCTGACTCCTCGTGAAACTTGATAGGAGTCCCAGGATTCCTGTGGCACGTGGAAAGGGACCCTTGGTCTCCCGCCTCAGCTGGAGAGGCGTCCCAATTGCCTTGCCAAGCCTCGAGGAGAATCCTGAGTTGTCCCTCGCAACTAGGCAGGAGTCCTGACGTCGCTGAAGAAACACGTGTGTGGAAGGGCCATTCCCTTCGTAACTCGAGAATATACCCCAGGTTCCCGTCGCAACTCGAGAAAAACCATGAGACTTCCCCCTCGCCGCGAGATGAGGCCCGATTCCCCTGCACTGCGTGCAGAGCAATTCCGTGTTGCACATCACACATGAAAGGAGCCTTGATTTCCTTGATGGCACTCCAGAGAAACCCCAAGAACACTGTTTCAAGGTTGAGGGATCCTGAGGTCACTGTAGCAACACGAAAGAACTCCGTGGACCAAAAATCAACTCGAGATGAGACTTTAGTCCCTGGCTTCGACTCCAGAGGAATACCACCTTACCACAAGCACCTCAAGAGGAGGCTTCTCTCAGCTCTAGCTATGTGAGAGGGACCCTGAGTTTGCGGCCTCAAGTGGAATCGAGACCGCGATGCCCTGACTCGAAATAAGGCCGGATATCCCTGCAGTGACTTGAATGCAGGCTCGTCTTGCATCTCCCAAGACGAAAGGATGTCTGAATCCCCTGTGGAGACCACAGAGAAAGACCTAGTTCCCCACCTCATCGCGACCGGAGGCCTCACATCCTTTGAAAATTCCAGAGGTACGCGGAGATCAGTGCCTCCAAAGGAGACGATGCCTGACTCCTCGTGAAACTTGATAGGAGTCCCAGGATTCCTGTGGCACGTGGAAAGGGACCCTTGGTCTCCCGCCTCAGCTGGAGAGGCGTCCCAATTGCCCTGCCAAGCCTCGGGGAGAATCCCGAGTTGTCCCTCGCAACTAGGCAGGAGTCCTGACGTCGCTGAACAAACACGTGGGTGGAAGGGCCATCCCCGTCGTAACTCGAGAATATACCACAGGTTCCCGCCGCAACTGGAGAAAAACCATGAGACTTCCCCCTCGCCGCGAGATGAGGCCTGATTCCCCTGCACTGCGTGCAGAGCAATTCCGTGTTGCACATCACACATGAAAGGAGCCTTGATTTCCCTGATGGCACTCCAGAGAAACCCCAAGAACACTGTTTCATGGCTAGAGGGATCCTGAGGTCACTGTAGCAACACGAAAGAGCTCCGTGGACCAAAAATCAACTCGAGATGAGAGGTTAGTCCCTGGCTTCGACTCCAGAGGAATACCACCTTACCACAAGCACCTCAAGAGGAGGCTTCTCTCAGCTCTAGATATGTGAGAGGGACCCTGAGTTTGCGGTCTCAAGTGGAATGGACACCGCGATGCCCTGACTCGAAATAAGGCCGGATATCCCTGCAGTGACTTGAATGCAGGCTCGTCTTGCATCTCCCAAGACGAAAGGATGTCTGAATCCCCTGTGGAGACCACAGAGAAAGACCTAGTTCCCCACCTCATCGCGACCGGAGGCCTCACATCCTTTGAAAATTCCAGAGGTACGCAGAGATCAGTGCCTCCAAAGGAGACGATGCCTGACTCCTCGTGAAACTTGATAGGAGTCCCAGGATTCCTGTGGCACGTGGAAAGGGACACTTGGTCTCCCGCCTCACCTGGAGAGGCATCCGAATTGCCCTGCCAAGCCTCGAGGAGAATCCCGAGTTGTCCCTTGCAACTAGGCAGGAGTCCTGACGTCACTGAACAAACACGTGGGTGGAAGGGCCATCCCCGTCGTAACTCGAGAATATACCCCAGGTTCACACAGTAACTCGAGAAAAACCATGAGACTTCCCCCTCGCCAAAAAATGAGGCCCGATACCGTGCACTGCGTGCAGAGCAATTCCCTGTTGCACATCACACATGAAAGGAGCCTTGATTTCCTTGATGGCACTCCAGAGAAACCCCAAGAACACTGTTTCAAGGCTAGAGGGATCCTGAGGTCACTGTAGCAACAAGAAAGAGCACCGTGGACCAAAAATCAACTCGAGATGAGAGGTTAGTCCCTGGCTTCGACTCCAGAGGAATGCCACCTTACCACAAGCACGTCAAGAGGAGGCTTCTCTCAGCTCAAGTTATGTGAATGGGACCCTGATTTGCGGCCTCAAGTGGAATGGACACCGCGATTCCCTGACTCGAAATAAGGCTGGATATCCCTGCAGTGACTTGAATGCAGGCTCGTCTTGCCTCTCCCAAGAGGAAAGGATGTCTGAATCCCCTGTGGAGACCACAGAAAAAGAACTAGTTCCCCACCTCATCGCGACCAGATGCCTCACATTCTTTGAAAACTCCAGAGGTACGCGGAGATCAGTGCCTCCAAAGGAGACGATGCCTGACTCCTTGTGAAACTTGTTAGGAGTCCCAGGATTCCTGTGGCACGGGGAAAGGGACCCTTGGTCTCCCGCCTCAGCTGGAGAGACGTCCCAATTGCCCTGCCAAGCCTCGAGGAGAATCCCGAGTTGTCCCTGGCAACTAGGCAGGAGTCCTGACGTCCCTGAACAAACACGTGGGTGGAAGGGCCATCCCCATCGTAACTCGAGATTATACCCCAGGTTCCCGCCGCAACTCGAGAAAAACCATGAGACTTCCCCCTCGCCGCGAGATGAGGCCCGATTCCCCTGCACTGCGTGCAGAGCAATTCCGTGTTGCACATCACACATGAAAGGAGCCTTGATTTCCTTGATGGCACTCCAGATAAACCCCAAGAACACTGTTTCAAGGCTGGAGGCATCCTGAGGTACCTGTAGCAGCACGAAAGAGCTCCGTGGACCATGAATCAACTCGAGATGAGAGGTTAGTCCCTGGCTTCGACTCCAGAGGAATACCACCTTACCACAAGCACCTCAAGAGGAGGCTTCTCTCAGCTCTAGGTATGTGAGAGGGACCCTGAGTTTGCGGACTCAAGTGGAATGGAGACCGCGATGCCGTGACTCGAAATAAGGCCGGATATCCCTGCAGTGACTTGAATGCAGGCTCGTCTTGCATCTCCCAAGATGAAAGGATGTCTGAATCCCCTGTGGAGACCACAGAGAAAGACCTAGTTCCCCACCTCATCGCGACCGGAGGCCTCACATCCTTTGAAAACTACAGAGGTACGCGGAGATCAGTGCCTCCAAAGGAGACGGTGCCTGACTCCTCGTGAAACTTTATAGGAGTCCCAGGATTCCTGTGGCACGTGGAAAGGGACCCTTGGTCTCCCGCCTCAGCTGGAGAGGCGTCCCAATTGCCCTGCCAAGCCTCGAGGAGAATTCCGAGTTGTCCCTCGCAACTAGGCAGGAATCCTGACGTCACTGAACAAACACGTGGGTGGAAGGGCCATCCCCGTCGTAACTCGAGAATATACCCCAGGTTCCCGCCGCAACTCGAGAAAAACCATGAGACTTCCCCCTCGCCGTGAGATGAGGCCCGATTCCCCTGCACTGCGAGCAGAGCAATTCCGTGTTGCACATCACACATGAAAGGAGCCTTGATTTCCTTGATGGCACTCCAGAGAAACCCCAAGAACACTGTTTCAAGGTTGAGGGATCCTGAGGTCACTGTAGCAACACGAAAGAGCTCCGTGGAACAAAAATCAACTCGAGATGAGAGGTTAGTCCCTGGCTTCGACTCCAGAGGAATACCACCTTGCCACAAGCACCTCAAGAGGAGGCTTCTCTCAGCTCTATGTATGTGAGAGGCACCCTGAGTTTGCGGCCTCAAGTGGAATGGAGACCGTGATGCCCTGACTCGAAATAAGGCCGGATATCCCTGCAGTGACTTGAATGCAGGCTCGTCTTGCATCTCCCAAGACGAAAGGATGTCTGAATCCCCTGTGGAGACCACAGAGAAAGACCTAGTTCCCCACCTCATCGCGACCGGAGGCCTCACATCCTTTGACAACTCCAGAGGTACGCGGAGATCAGTGCCTCCAAAGGAGACGATGCCTGACTCCTCGTGAAACTTGATAGGAGTCCTAGGATTCCTGTGGCACGTGGAAAGGGACCCTTGGTCTCCCGCCTCAGCTGGAGAGGCGTCCCAATTGCCCTGCCAAGACTCGAGGAGAATCCCGAGTTGTCCCTCGCAACTAGGCAGGAGTCCTGACGTCGCTGAACAAACACGTGGGTGGAAGGGCCATCCCCGTCGTAACTCGAGAATATACCACAGGTTCCCGCCGCAACTGGAGAAAAACCATGAGACTTCCCCCTCGCCGCGAGATGAGGCCTGATTCCCCTGCACTGCGTGCAGAGCAATTCCGTGTTGCACATCACACATGAAAGGAGCCTTGATTTCCCTGATGGCACTCCAGAGAAACCCCAAGAACATTGTTTCAAGGCTAGAGGGATCCTGAGGTCACTGTAGCAACACGAAAGAGCTCCGTGGACCAAAAATCAACTCGAGATGAGAGGTTAGTCCCTGGCTTCGACTCCAGAGGAATACCACCTTACCACAAGCACCTCAAGAGGAGGCTTCTCTCAGCTCTAGATATGTGAGAGGGACCCTGAGTTTGCGGTCTCAAGTGGAATGGACACCGCGATGCCCTGACTCGAAATAAGGCCGGATATCCCTGCAGTGACTTGAATGCAGGCTCGTCTTGCATCTCCCAAGACGAAAGGATGTCTGAATCCCCTGTGGAGACCACAGAGAAAGACCTAGTTCCCCACCTCATCGCGACCGGAGGCCTCACATCCTTTGAAAATTCCAGAGGTACGCAGAGATCAGTGCCTCCAAAGGAGACGATGCCTGACTCCTCGTGAAACTTGATAGGAGTCCCAGGATTCCTGTGGCACGTGGAAAGGGACACTTGGTCTCCCCCCTCAGCTGGAGAGGCGTCCCAATTGCCCTGCCAAGCTTCGAGGAGAATCCCGAGTTGTCCCTCGCAACTAGGCAGGAGTTCTGTCGTCGCTGAACAAGCACGTGTGTGGAAGGGCCATCCCTGTCATAACTCGAGAATATACCCCAGGTTCCCGCCGCAACTCGAGAAAAACCATGAGACTTCCCCCTCACCACAAAATGAGGCCCGATTCCCCTGCACTGCGTGCAGAGCAATTCCGTGTTGCACATCACACATGAAAGGATCCTTGATTTCCTTGACGGCACTCCAGAGAAACCCCAAGAACACTGTTTCAAGGCTAGAGGGATCCTGAGGTCACTGTAGCAATACGAAACAGGTCCGTGCACCAGAAATCAACTCGAGATGAGAGGTTAGTCCCTGGCTTCGACTCCAGAGCAATACCATCTTACCACAAGCACCTCAAGAGGAGGCTTCTCTCAGCTCTAGGTATGTGAGAGGGACCCTGAGTTTCTGGCCTCAAGTGGAATGGACATCGCGATGCCCTGACTCGAAATAAGGCCGAATATCCCTGCAGGGACTTGAATGCAGGCTCGTCTTGCATCTCCCAAGACGAAAGGATATCTGAAACCCCTGTGGAGACCACAGAGAAAACCTACTTCCCCACCTCATCGCGACCGGAGGCCTCACATCCTTTGAAAACTCCAAAGGTACGCGGAGATCAGTGCCTCCAAAGGAGACGATGCCTGACTCCTCGTGAAACCTGATATGAGTCCCAGGATTCCTGTGGCACTTGGAAAGGGACCCTTGGTCTCCCGTCTCAGCTGGAGAGGCATCCCAATTGCCCTGCCAAGCCTCGAGGAGAATCCCGAGTTGACCCTCGCAACTAGGCAGGAGTCTTGACGTCGCTGAACAAACACGTGTGTGGAAGGGCCATCCCAGTCGTAACTCGAGAATATACGCCAGGTTCCCGCCGCAACTCGAGAAAAACCATGAGACTTCCCCCTAGCCGCGAGAGGAGGCCTGATTCTCCAGCACTGCCTGCAGAGCAATTCCGTGTTGCACATCACACATGAAAGGAGCCTTGATTTCCTTGATGGCACTCCAGAGAAACCCCAAGAACACTGTTTCAAGGCTAGAGGGATCCTGAGGTCACTGTAGCAACAAGAAAGAGCACAGTGGACCAAAAATCAACTCGAGTTGAGAGGTTAGTCCCTGGCTTCGACTCCAGAGGAATACCACCTTACCACAAGCACCTCAAGAGCAGGCTTATCTCAGCTCTAGGTATGTGAGAGGGACCCTGAGTTTGCAGCCTCAAGTGGAATGGAGACCGCGATGCCCTGACTCGAAATAAGGCCGAATATCCCTGCAGTGATTGAATGCAGGCTCGTCTTGCCTCTCCCAAGACGAAAGGATGTCTGAATTCCCTGTGGAGACCACAGAGAAAGACCTACATCCCCACCTCATCGCGACCGGAGGCCTCACATCCTTTGAAAACTCCAGAGGTACGCGGAGATCAGTGCCTCCAAAGGAGACGATGCCTGACTCCTCGTGAAACTTGATAGGAGTCCCAGGATTCCTGTGGCACGTGGAAAGGGACCCTTGGTCTCCCGCCTCAGCTGGAGAGGCGTCCCAATTGCCCTGCCAAACCTCGAGGAGAATCCCGAGTTGTCCCTCGCAACTAGGCAGGAGTCCTGACGTCGCTGAACAAACACGTGGGTGGAAGGGTCATCCCCGTCGTAACTCGAGAATATACCCCAGGTTCCTGCCGCAACTCGAGAAAAACCATGAGACTTCCCCCTCGCCGCAAAATGAGGCCCGATTCCCCTGCACTGCGGGCAGAGCAATTCCGTGTTGCACATCACACATGAAAGGAGCCTTGATTTCCTTGATGGCACTCCAGAGAAACCCCAAGAACACTGTTTCAAGGCTAGAGGGATCCTGAGGTCACTGTAGCAACTCGAAAGAGCTCCGTGGACCAAAAATCAACTCGAGATGAGAGGTTAGTCCCTGGCTTCGACTCCAGAGGAATACCACCTTACCACAAGTACCTCAAGATGAGGCTTCTCTCAGCTCTACATATGTGAGAGGGACCCTGATTTTGCGGCCTCAAGTGGAATGGACACCGCGATGCCCTGACTCGAAATAAGGCCGGATATCCCTGCAGTGACTTGAATGCAGGCTCGTCTTGCATCTCCCAAGACGATAGGATGTCTGAATCCCCCGTGGAGACCACAGAGAAAGACCTAGTTCCCCACCTCATCGCGACCGGAGGCCTCACATCCTTTGAAAATTCCAGAGGTACGCAGAGATCAGTGCCTCCAAAGGAGACGATGCCTGACTCCTCGTGAAACTTGATAGGAGTCCCAGGATTCCTGTGGCACTTGGAAAGGGACCCTTGGTCTCCCGCCTCAGCTGGAGAGGCGTCCCAATTGCCCTGCCAAGCCTCGAGGAGAATCCCGAGTTGTCCCTCGCAACTAGGCAAGAGTCCTGCCGTCGCTGAACAAACACGTGTGTGGAAGGGCCATCCCCATCGTAACTCGAGAATATACCCCAGGTTCCCGCCGCAACTCGAGAAAAACCATGAGACTTCCCCCTCGCCGCGAGATGAGGCCCGATTCCCCTGCACTGCGTGCAGAGCAATTCCGTGTTGCACATCACACATGAAAGGAGCCTTGATTTCCTTGATGGCACTCCAGAGAAACCGCAAGAACACTGTTTCAAGGATAGAGGGATCCTGAGGTCACTGTAGCAACACGAAAGAGCTCCGTGGACCACAAATCAACTGGAGATGAGAGGTTAGTCCCTGGCTTCGACTCCAGAGGAATACCACCTTACGACAAGCACCTCAAAAGGAGGCTTTTCTCAGCTCTAACTATGTGAGAGGGACCCTGAGTTTGCGGCCTCAAATGGAATGGACACCGCGATGCCCTGACTCGAAATAAGGCCGGATATCCCTGCAGTGACTTGAATGCAGGCTCGTCTTGCATCTCCCAAGACGAGAGGATATCTGAATCCCCTGTGGAGACCACAGAGAAAACCTACTTCCCCACCTCATCGCGACCGGAGGCCTCACATCCTTTGAAAACTCCAGAGGTACGCAGAGATCAGTGCCTCCATAGGAGACGATGCCTGACTCCTCGTGAAACTTGATAGGAGTCCCAGGATTCCTGTGGCACGTGGAAAGGGACACTTGGTCTCCCACCTCAGCTGGAGAGGCGTCCCAAATGCTTTGCCAAGCCCCCAGGAGAATCCCGAGTTGTCCCTCACCACTAGGCAGGAGTCCTGACGTCGGTGAACAAACACGTGGGTGGAAGGGCCATCCCCGTCGTAACTCGAGAATATACCCCAGGTTCCCGCCGCAACTCGAGAAAAACCATGAGACTTCCCCCTCGCCGCGAGATGAGGCCCGATTCCCCTGCACTGCGGGCAGAGCAATTCCCTGTTGCACATCACACATGAAAGGAGCCTTGATTTCCTTGATGGCACTCCAGAGAAACCCCAAGAACACTGTTTCAAGGCTAGAGGGATCCTGAGGTCACTGTAGCAACTCGAAAGAGCTCCGTGGACCAAAAATCAACTCGAGTTGAGAGGTTAGTCCCTGGCTTCGACTACAGAGGAATACTACCTTACCCAAGCACCTCAAGAGGAGGCTTCTCTCAGCTCTACATATGTGAGAGGGACCCTGAGTTTGCGGCCTCAAGTGGAATGGACACCGCGATGCCCTGACTCGAAATAAGGCCGAATATCCCTGCAGTGACTTGAATGCAGGCTCGTCTTGCATCTCCCAAGACGAAAGGATATCTGAATCCCCTGTGGAGACCACAAAGAAAACCTACTTCCCCACCTCATCGCGACCGGAGGCCTCACATCCTTGGAAAACTCCAGAGGTACGCAGAGATCAGTGCCTCCAAAGGAGACGATGCCTGACTCCTCGTGAAACTTGATAGGAGTCCCAGGATTCCTGTGGCACCAGGAAAGGGACCCTTGGTCTCCCGCCTCAGCTGGAGAGGCGTCCCAATTGCCCTGCCAAGCCTCGAGGAGAATCCCGAGTTGTCCCTCGCAACTAGGCAGGAGTCCTGCCATCGCTGAACAAACACGTGTGTGGAAGGGCCATCCCCGTCGTAACTCGAGAATATACCCCAGGTTCCCGCCGCAACTCGAGAAAAACCATGAGACTTCCCCCTCGCCGCGAAATGAGGGCCGATTCCCCTGCACTGCGTGCAGAGCAATTCCGTGTTGCACATCACACATGAAAGGAGCCTTGATTTCCTTGATGGCACTCCAAGAAACCCCAAAAACACTGTTTCAAGGCTAGAGGGATCCTGAGGTCACTGTAGCAACACGAAAGAGCTCCGTGGACCACAAATCAACTGGAGATGAGAGGTTAGTCCCTGGCTTCGACTCCAGAGGAATACCACCTTACCACAAGCACCTCAAGAGCAGGCTTTTCTCAGCTCTAGCGATGTGAGAGGGACCCTGAGTTTGCGGCCTCAAGTGGAATGGACACCGCGATGCCCTGACTCGAAATAAGGCCGGATATCCCTGCAGTGACTTGAATGCAGGCTCGTCTTGCATCTCCCAAGACGAGAGGATGTCTGAATCTCCTGTGGAGACCGCAGAGAAAACCTACTTCCCCACCTCATCGCGACCGGAGGCCTCACATCCTTTGAAAACTCCAGAGGTACGCGGAGATCAGTGCCTCCAAAGGAGACGATGCCTGACTCCTCGTGAAACTTGATAGGAGTCCCAGGATTCCTGTGGCACGTGGAAAGGGACCCTTGGTCTCCCGCCTCAGCTGGAGAGGCGTCCCAATTGCTTTGCCAAGCCCCCAGGAGAATCCCGAGTAGTCCCTCGCCACTAGGCAGGAGTCCTGACGTCGCTGAACAAACACGTGTGTGGAAGGGCCATCCCTGTCGTAACTCGAGAATATACCCCAGCTTCCCGCCGCAACTTGAGAAAAACCATGAGACTTCCCCCTCGCCGCGAGATGAGGACCGATTCCCCTGCACTGCGTGCAGAGCAATTCCGTCTTGCACATTACACATGAAAGGAGCCTTGATTTCCTTGATGGCACTCCAGAGAAACCCCAAGAACACTGTTTCAAGGTAAAGGGATCCTGAGGTCACTGTAGCCACACAAAAGAGCTCCGTGGACCAAAAATCAACTCGAGTTGAGAGGTTAGTCCCTGGCTTCGACTCCAGAGGAATACTACCTTACCACAAGCACCTCAAGAGGAGGCTTCTCTCAGCTCTACATATGTGAGAGGGACCCTGAGTTTGCGGCCTCAAGTGGAATGGACACCGCGATGCCCTGACTCGAAATAAGGCCGAATATCCCTGCAGTGACTTGAATGCAGGCTCGTCTTGCATCTCCCAAGACGAAAGGATATCTGAATCCCCTGTGGAGACCACAGAGAAAACCTACTTCCCCACCTCATCGCGACCGGAGGCCTCACATCCTTTGAAAACTCCAGAGGTACGCGGAGATCAGTGCCTCCAAAGGAGACGATGCCTGACTCCTCGTGAAACTTGATAGGAGTCTCAGGATTCCTGTGGCACGTGGAAAGGGACTCTTGGTCTCCCGCCTCAGCTGGAGAGGCGTCCCAATTGCCCTGCCAAACCTCGAGGAGAATCCCGAGTTGTCCCTCACAACTAGGCAGGAGTCCTGACATCGCTGAACAAACACGTGGGTGGAAGGGCCATCCCCGTCGTAACTCGAGAATATACCCCAGGTTCCCGCCGCAACTCGAGAAAAACCATGAGACTTCCCCCTCGGCGCGAAATGAGGGCCGATTCCCCTGCACTGCGTGCAGAGCAATTCCGTGTTGCACATCACACATGAAAGGAGCCTTGATTTCCTTGATGGCACTCCAGAGAAACCCCAAGAACACTTTTTCAAGGCTAGAGGGATCCTGAGGTCACTGTAGCAACACGAAAGAGCTCCGTGGACCACAAATCAACTGGAGATGAGAGGTTAGTCCCTGGCTTCGACTCCAGAGGAATACCACCTTACCACAAGCACCTCAAGAGGAGGCTTCTCTCAGCTCTAGCTATGTGAGAGGGACCCTGAGTTTGCGGCCTCAACTGGAATGGACACCGCGATGCCCTGACTCGAAATAAGGCCGGATATCCCTGCAGTGACTTGAATGCAGGCTCGTCTTGCATCTCCCAAGACGATAGGATGTCTGAATCCCCTGTGGAGACCACAGAGAAAGACCTAGTTCCCCACCTCATCGCGACCGGAGGCCTCACATCCTTTGAAAATTCCAGAGGTACGCAGAGATCAGTGCCTCCAAAGGAGACGATGCCTGACTCCTCGTGAAACTTGATAGGAGTCCCAGGATTCCGTTGGCACGTGGAAAGGGACCCTTGGTCTCCCGCCTCAGCTGGAGAGGCGTCCCAATTGCCCTGCCAAGCCTCGAGGAGAATCCCGAGTTGTCCCTCGCAACTAGGCAAGAGTCCTGCCGTCGCTGAACAAACACGTGTGTGGAAGGGCCATCCCCATCGTAACTCGAGAATATACCCCAGGTTCCCGCCACAACTCGAGAAAAACCATGAGACTTCCCCCTCGGCGCGAGATAAGGGCCGATTCCCCTGCACTGCGTGCAGAGCAATTCCGTGTTGCACATCACACATGAAAGGAGCCTTGATTTCCTTGATGGCACTCCAGAGAAACCCCAAGAACACTGTTTCAAGGCTAGAGGGATCCTGAGGTCACTGTAGCAACACGAAAAAGCTCCGTGGACCAAAAATCAACACGAGATGAGAGGTTAGTCTCTGGATTCGACTCCAGAGGAATATCACCTTACCAGAAGCACCTCAAGAGGAGGCTTCTCTCAGCTCTAGGTATGTGAGAGGGACCCTGATTTGCGGCCTCAAGTGGAATGGACACCGCGCTGCCCTGACTTGAAATAAGGCCGGATATCCCTGCAGTGACTTGAATGCAGGCTTGTCTTGCATCTCCCAAGACGAAAGGATGTCTGACTCCCCTGTGGAGACCACAGAAAAAGAACTAGTTCCCCACCTCATCGCGACCGGAGGCCTCACATCCTTTGAAAACTCCAGAGGTACGCGGAGATCAGTGCCTCCAAAGGAGACGATGCCTGACTCCTCGTGAAACTTGATAGGAGTCCCAGGATTCCTGTGGCACGGGGAAAGGGACCCTTGGTCTCCCGCCTCACCTGGGGAGGCGTCCCAATTGCCCTGCAAAGCCTCGAGGAGAATCCCGAGTTGTCCCTCGCAACTAGGCAGGAGTCCTGACGTCGCTGAACAAGCACGTGGGTGGAAGGGCCATCCCCGTCGTAACTCGAGAATATACCCCAGGTTCCCGCCGCAACTCGAGAAAAACCATGAGACTTCCCCCTCGCCGCAAAATGAGGCCCGATTCCCCTGCACTGCGGGCAGAGCAATTCCGTGTTGCACATCACACATGAAAGGAGCCTTGATTTCCTTGATGGCACTCCAGAGAAACCCCAAGAACACTCTTTCAAGGCTAGAGGGATCCTGAGGTCACTGTAGCAACTCGAAAGAGCTCCGTGGACCAAAAATCAACTCGAGATGAGAGGTTAGTCCCTGGCTTCGACTCCAGAGGAATACCACCTTACCACAAGTACCTCAAGAGGAGGCTTCTCTCAGCTCTAGATATGTGAGAGGGACCCTGATTTTGCGGCCTCAAGTGGAATGGACACCGCGATGCCCTGACTCGAAATAAGGCCGGATATCCCTGCAGTGACTTGAATGCAGGCTCGTCTTGCATCTCCCAAGACGATAGGATGTCTGAATCCCCTGTGGAGACCACAGAGAAAGACCTAGTTCCCCACCTCATCGCGACCGGAGGCCTCACATCCTTTGAAAATTCCAGAGGTACGCAGAGATCAGTGCCTCCAAAGGAGACGATGCCTGACTCCTCGTGAAACTTGATAGGAGTCCCAGGATTCCTGTGGCACGTGGAAAGGGACCCTTGGTCTCCCGCCTCAGCTGGAGAGGCGTCCCAATTGCCCTGCCAAGCCTCGAGGAGAATCCAGAGTTGTCCCTCGCAACTAGGCAAGAGTTCTGCCGTCGCTGAACAAACACGTGTGTGGAAGGGCCATCCCCATCGTAACTCGAGAATATACCCCAGGTTCCCGCCGCAACTCGAGAAAAACCATGAGACTTCCCCCTCGGCGCGAGATGAGGCCCGATTCCCCTGCACTGCGTGCAGAGCAATTCCGTGTTGCACATCACACATGAAAGGAGCCTTGATTTCCTTGATGGCACTCCAGAGAAACCGCAAGAACACTGTTTCAAGGCTAGAGGGATCCTGAGGTCACTGTAGCAACACGAAAGAGCTCCGTGGACCACAAATCAACTGGAGATGAGAGGTTAGTCCCTGGCTTCGACTCCAGAGGAATACCACCTTACGACAAACACCTCAAGAGGAGGCTTTTCTCAGCTCTAGGTATGTGAGAGGGACCCTGAGTTTGCGGCCTCAAATGGAATGGACACCGCAATGCCCTAACTCGAAATAAGGCCGGATATCCCTGCAGTGACTTGAATGCAGGCTCGTCTTGCATCTCCCAAGACGAGAGGATGTCTGAATCCCCTGTGGAGACCACAGAGAAAACCTACTTCCCCACCTCATCGCGACCGGAGGCCTCACATCCTTTGAAAACTCCAGAGGTACGCAGAGATCAGTGCCTCCAAAGGAGACGATGCCTGACTCCTCGTGAAACTTGATAGGAGTCCCAGGATTCCTGTGGACGTGGAAAGGAACCCTTGGTCTCCCGCCTCAGCTGGAGAGGCGTCCCAATTGCCCTGCCAAGCCTCGAGGAGAATCCCGAGTTGTCCCTCGCAACTAGGCAGGAGTCCTGACGTCGCTGAACAAACACGTGTGTGGAAGGGCCATCCCCGTCGTAACTCGAGAATATACCCCAGGTTCCCGCCGCAACTCGAGAAAAACCATGAGACTTCCCCCTCGCCGCGAGATGAGGCCCGATTCCCCTGCACTGCGGGCAGAGCAATTCCCTGTTGCACATCACACATGAAAGGAGCCTTGATTTCCTTGATGGCACTCCAGAGAAACCCCAAGAACACTGTTTCAAGGCTAGAGGGATCCTGAGGTCACTGTAGCAACTCGAAAGAGCTCCGTGGACCAAAAATCAACTCGAGTTGAGAGGTTAGTCCCTGGCTTCGACTACAGAGGAATACTACCTTACCACAAGCACCTCAAGAGGAGGCTTCTCTCAGCTCTACATACGTGAGAGGGACCCTGATTTTGCGGCCTCAAGTGGAATGGACACCGCGATGCCCTGACTCGAAATAAGGCTGAATATCCCTGCAGTGACTTGAATGCAGGCTCGTCTTGCATCTCCCAAGACGAAAGGATATCTGAATCCCCTGTGGAGACCACAAAGAAAACCTACTTCCCCAAATCATCGCGACCGGAGGCCTCACATCCTTTGAAAACTCCAGAGGTACGCAGAGATCAGTGCCTCCAAAGGAGACGATGCCTGACTCCTCGTGAAACTTGATAGGAGTCCCAGGATTCCTGTGGACGTGGAAAGGAACCCTTGGTCTCCCGCCTCAGCTGGAGAGGCGTCCCAATTGCCCTGCCAAGCCTCGAGGAGAATCCCGAGTTGTCCCTCGCAACTAGGCAGGAGTCCTGACATCGCTGAACAAACACGTGGGTGGAAGGGCCATCCCCGTCGTAACTCGAGAATATACCCCAGGTTCCCGCCGCAACTCGAGAAAAACCATGAGACTTCCCCCTCGCCGCAAAATGAGGCCCGATTCCCCTGCACTGCGTGCAGAGCAATTCCGTCTTGCACATCACACATGAAAGGAGCCTTGATTTCCTTGATGGCACTCCAGAGAAACCCCAAGAACACTGTTTCAAGCCTAGAGGGATCATGAGGTCACTGTAGCAACGAGAAAGAGCTCCGTGGACCAAAAATCAACTCGAGATGAGAGGTTAGTCCCTGGCTTCGACTCCAGAGGAATACCACCTTACCACAAGCACGTCAAGAGGAGGCTTCTCTCAGCTCAAGTTATGTGAATGGGACCCTGATTTGCGGCCTCAAGTGGAACGGACACCGCGATGCCCTGACTCGAAATAAGGCTGGATATCCCTGCAGTGACTTGAATGCAGGCTCGTCTTGCCTCTCCCAAGACGAAAGGATGTCTGAATCCCCTGTGGAGACCACAGAAAAAGAACTAGTTCCCCACCTCATCGCGACCAGATGCCTCACATTCTTTGAAAACTCCAGAGGTACGCGGAGATCAGTGCCTCCAAAGGAGACGATGCCTGACTCCTTGTGAAACTTGATAGGAGTCCCAGGATTCCTGTGGCACGGGGAAAGGGACCCTTGGTCTCCCGCCTCAGCTGGAGAGACGTCCCAATTGCCCTGCCAAGCCTCGAGGAGAATCCCGAGTAGTCCCTCGCAACTAGGCAGGAGTCCTGACGTCGCTGAACAAACACGTTGGTGGAAGGGCCATCCCCGTCATAACTCGAGAATATACCCCAGGTTCCCGCCGCAACTCGAGAAAAACCATGAGACTTCCCCCTCGCCGCGAGATGAGGCCCGATTCCCCTGCACTGCGTGCAGAGCAATTCCGTGTTGCACATCACACATGAAAGGAGCCTAGATTTCCTTGATGGCACTCCAGAGAAACCCCAAGAACACTGTTTCAAGGTTGAGGGATCCTGAGATCAGTGTAGCAACACGAAAGAGCTCCGTGGACCACAAATCAACTGGAGATGAGAGGTTAGTCCCTGGCTTCGACTCCAGAGGAATACCACCTTACCACAAGCACCTCAAGAGGAGGCTTCTCTCACCTCTAGCTATATGAGAGGGACCCTGATTTTGCGGCCTCAAGTGGAATGGACACCGCGATGCCCTGACTCGAAATAAGGCCGGATATCCCTGCAGTGACTTAAATGCAGGCTCGTTTTGCATCTCCCAAGACGAAAGGATGTCTGTATCCCCTGTGGAGACCACAGAGAAAGACATAGTTCCCCACTTCATCTCGACCGGAGGGCTCACATCCTTTGAAAACTCCAGAGGTACACGGAGATCATTACCTCCAAAGGAGACGATGCCTGACTCCTCGTGAAACTTGATATGAGTCCCAAGATCCCTGTGGCACGTGGAAAGGGACACTTGGTCTCCCCCCTCAGCTGGAGAGGCGTCCCAATTGCCCTGCCAAGCTTCGAGGAGAATCCCGAGTTGTCCCTCGCAACTAGGCAGGAGTTCTGTCGTCGCTGAACAAGCACGTGTGTGGAAGGGCCATCCCTGTCATAACTCGAGAATATACCCCAGGTTCCCGCCGCAACTCGAGAAAAACCATGAGACTTCCCCCTCACCACAAAATGAGGCCCGATTCCCCTGCACTGCGTGCAGAGCAATTCCGTGTTGCACATCACACATGAAAGGATCCTTGATTTCCTTGACGGCACTCCAGAGAAACCCCAAGAACACTGTTTCAAGGCTAGAGGGATCCTGAGGTCACTGTAGCAATACGAAACAGGTCCGTGCACCAGAAATCAACTCGAGATGAGAGGTTAGTCCCTGGCTTCGACTCCAGAGCAATACCATCTTACCACAAGCACCTCAAGAGGAGGCTTCTCTCAGCTCTAGGTATGTGAGAGGGACCCTGAGTTTCTGGCCTCAAGTGGAATGGACATCGCGATGCCCTGACTCGAAATAAGGCCGAATATCCCTGCAGTGACTTGAATGCAGGCTCGTCTTGCATCTCCCAAGACGAAAGGATATCTGAAACCCCTGTGGAGACCACAGAGAAAACCTACTTCCCCACCTCATCGCGACCGGAGGCCTCACATCCTTTGAAAACTCCAAAGGTACGCGGAGATCAGTGCCTCCAAAGGAGACGATGCCTGACTCCTCGTGAAACCTGATATGAGTCACAGGATTCCTGTGGCACCTGGAAAGGGACCCTTGGTCTCCCGTCTCAGCTGGAGAGGCATCCCAATTGCCCTGCCAAGCCTCGAGGAGAATCCCGAGTTGACCCTCGCAACTAGGCAGGAGTCTTGACGTCGCTGAACAAACACGTGTGTGGAAGGGCCATCCCAGTCGTAACTCGAGAATATACGCCAGGTTCCCGCCGCAACTCGAGAAAAACCATGAGACTTCCCCCTAGCCGCGAGAGGAGGCCTGATTCTCCAGCACTGCCTGCAGAGCAATTCCGTGTTGCACATCACACATGAAAGGAGCCTTGATTTCCTTGATGGCACTCCAGAGAAACCCCAAGAACACTGTTTCAAGGCTAGAGGGATCCTGAGGTCACTGTAGCAACAAGAAAGAGCACAGTGGACCAAAAATCAACTCGAGTTGAGAGGTTAGTCCCTGGCTTCGACTCCAGAGGAATACCACCTTACCACAAGCACCTCAAGAGCAGGCTTATCTCAGCTCTAGGTATGTGAGAGGGACCCTGAGTTTGCAGCCTCAAGTGGAATGGAGACCGCGATGCCCTGACTCGAAATAAGGCCGAATATCCCTGCAGTGACTTGAATGCAGGCGCGTCTTGCCTCTCCCAAGACGAAAGGATGTCTGAATTCCCTGTGGAGACCACAGAGAAAGACCTACATCCCCACCTCATCGCGACCGGAGGCCTCACATCCTTTGAAAACTCCAGAGGTACGCGGAGATCAGTGCCTCCAAAGGAGACGATGCCTGACTCCTCGTGAAACTTGATAGGAGTCCCAGGATTCCTGTGGCACGGGGAAAGGGACCCTTGGTCTCCCGCCTCAGCTGGAGAGGCGTCCCAATTGCCCTGCCAAACCTCGAGGAGAATCCCGAGTTGTCCCTCGCAACTAGGCAGGAGTCCTGACGTCGCTGAACAAACACGTGGGTGGAAGGGCCATCCCCGTCGTAACTCGAGAATATACCCCAGGTTCCTGCCGCAACTCGAGAAAAACCATGAGACTTCCCCCTCGCCGCAAAATGAGGCCCGATTCCCCTGCACTGCGGGCAGAGCAATTCCGTGTTGCACATCACACATGAAAGGAGCCTTGATTTCCTTGATGGCACTCCAGAGAAACCCCAAGAACACTGTTTCAAGGCTAGAGGGATCCTGAGGTCACTGTAGCAACTCGAAAGAGCTCCGTGGACCAAAAATCAACTCGAGATGAGAGGTTAGTCCCTGGCTTCGACTCCAGAGGAATACCACCTTACCACAAGTACCTCAAGATGAGGCTTCTCTCAGCTCTACATATGTGAGAGGGACCCTGATTTTGCGGCCTCAAGTGGAATGGACACCGCGATGCCCTGACTCGAAATAAGGCCGGATATCCCTGCAGTGACTTGAATGCAGGCTCGTCTTGCATCTCCCAAGACGATAGGATGTCTGAATCCCCCGTGGAGACCACAGAGAAAGACCTAGTTCCCCACCTCATCGCGACCGGAGGCCTCACATCCTTTGAAAATTCCAGAGGTACGCAGAGATCAGTGCCTCCAAAGGAGACGATGCCTGACTCCTCGTGAAACTTGATAGGAGTCCCAGGATTCCTGTGGCACTTGGAAAGGGACCCTTGGTCTCCCGCCTCAGCTGGAGAGGCGTCCCAATTGCCCTGCCAAGCCTCGAGGAGAATCCCGAGTTGTCCCTCGCAACTAGGCAAGAGTCCTGCCGTCGCTGAACAAACACGTGTGTGGAAGGGCCATCCCCATCGTAACTCGAGAATATACCCCAGGTTCCCGCCGCAACTCGAGAAAAACCATGAGACTTCCCCCTCGCCGCGAGATGAGGCCCGATTCCCCTGCACTGCGTGCAGAGCAATTCCGTGTTGCACATCACACATGAAAGGAGCCTTGATTTCCTTGATGGCACTCCAGAGAAACCGCAAGAACACTGTTTCAAGGCTAGAGGGATCCTGAGGTCACTGTAGCAACACGAAAGAGCTCCGTGGACCACAAATCAACTGGAGATGAGAGGTTAGTCCCTGGCTTCGACTCCAGAGGAATACCACCTTACGACAAGCACCTCAAAAGGAGGCTTTTCTCAGCTCTAGGTATGTGAGAGGGACCCTGAGTTTGCGGCCTCAAATGGAATGGACACCGCGATGCCCTGACTCGAAATAAGGCCGGATATCCCTGCAGTGACTTGAATGCAGGCTCGTCTTGCATCTCCCAAGACGAGAGGATATCTGAATCCCCTGTGGAGACCACAGAGAAAACCTACTTCCCCACCTCATCGCGACCGGAGGCCTCACATCCTTTGAAAACTCCAGAGGTACGCAGAGATCAGTGCCTCCATAGGAGACGATGCCTGACTCCTCGTGAAACTTGATAGGAGTCCCAGGATTCCTGTGGCACGTGGAAAGGGACACTTGGTCTCCCACCTCAGCTGGAGAGGCGTCCCAAATGCTTTGCCAAGCCCCCAGGAGAATCCCGAGTTGTCCCTCACCACTAGGCAGGAGTCCTGACGTCGGTGAACAAACACGTGGGTGGAAGGGCCATCCCCGTCGTAACTCGAGAATATACCCCAGGTTCCCGCCGCAACTCGAGAAAAACCATGAGACTTCCCCCTCGCCGCGAGATGAGGCCCGATTCCCCTGCACTGCGGGCAGAGCAATTCCCTGTTGCACATCACACATGAAAGGAGCCTTGATTTCCTTGATGGCACTCCAGAGAAACCCCAAGAACACTGTTTCAAGGCTAGAGGGATCCTGAGGTCACTGTAGCAACTCGAAAGAGCTCCGTGGACCAAAAATCAACTCGAGTTGAGAGGTTAGTCCCTGGCTTCGACTACAGAGGAATACTACCTTACCCAAGCACCTCAAGAGGAGGCTTCTCTCAGCTCTACATATGTGAGAGGGACCCTGAGTTTGCGGCCTCAAGTGGAATGGACACCGCGATGCCCTGACTCGAAATAAGGCCGAATATCCCTGCAGTGACTTGAATGCAGGCTCGTCTTGCATCTCCCAAGACGAAAGGATATCTGAATCCCCTGTGGAGACCACAAAGAAAACCTACTTCCCCACCTCATCGCGACCGGAGGCCTCACATCCTTGGAAAACTCCAGAGGTACGCAGAGATCAGTGCCTCCAAAGGAGACGATGCCTGACTCCTCGTGAAACTTGATAGGAGTCCCAGGATTCCTGTGGCACCAGGAAAGGGACCCTTGGTCTCCCGCCTCAGCTGGAGAGGCGTCCCAATTGCCCTGCCAAGCCTCGAGGAGAATCCCGAGTTGTCCCTCGCAACTAGGCAGGAGTCCTGCCATCGCTGAACAAACACGTGTGTGGAAGGGCCATCCCCGTCGTAACTCGAGAATATACCCCAGGTTCCCGCCGCAACTCGAGAAAAACCATGAGACTTCCCCCTCGCCGCGAAATGAGGGCCGATTCCCCTGCACTGCGTGCAGAGCAATTCCGTGTTGCACATCACACATGAAAGGAGCCTTGATTTCCTTGATGGCACTCCAAGAAACCCCAAAAACACTGTTTCAAGGCTAGAGGGATCCTGAGGTCACTGTAGCAACACGAAAGAGCTCCGTGGACCACAAATCAACTGGAGATGAGAGGTTAGTCCCTGGCTTCGACTCCAGAGGAATACCACCTTACCACAAGCACCTCAAGAGCAGGCTTTTCTCAGCTCTAGCGATGTGAGAGGGACCCTGAGTTTGCGGCCTCAAGTGGAATGGACACCGCGATGCCCTGACTCGAAATAAGGCCGGATATCCCTGCAGTGACTTGAATGCAGGCTCGTCTTGCATCTCCCAAGACGAGAGGATGTCTGAATCTCCTGTGGAGACCGCAGAGAAAACCTACTTCCCCACCTCATCGTGACCGGAGGCCTCACATCCTTTGAAAACTCCAGAGGTACGCGGAGATCAGTGCCTCCAAAGGAGACGATGCCTGACTCCTCGTGAAACTTGATAGGAGTCCCAGGATTCCTGTGGCACGTGGAAAGGGACCCTTGGTCTCCCGCCTCAGCTGGAGAGGCGTCCCAATTGCTTTGCCAAGCCCCCAGGAGAATCCCGAGTAGTCCCTCGCCACTAGGCAGGAGTCCTGACGTCGCTGAACAAACACGTGTGTGGAAGGGCCATCCCTGTCGTAACTCGAGAATATACCCCAGCTTCCCGCCGCAACTTGAGAAAAACCATGAGACTTCCCCCTCGCCGCGAGATGAGGACCGATTCCCCTGCACTGCGTGCAGAGCAATTCCGTCTTGCACATTACACATGAAAGGAGCCTTGATTTCCTTGATGGCACTCCAGAGAAACCCCAAGAACACTGTTTCAAGGTAGAGGGATCCTGAGGTCACTGTAGCCACACAAAAGAGCTCCGTGGACCAAAAATCAACTCGAGTTGAGAGGTTAGTCCCTGGCTTCGACTCCAGAGGAATACTACCTTACCACAAGCACCTCAAGAGGAGGCTTCTCTCAGCTCTACATATGTGAGAGGGACCCTGAGTTTGCGGCCTCAAGTGGAATGGACACCGCGATGCCCTGACTCGAAATAAGGCCGAATATCCCTGCAGTGACTTGAATGCAGGCTCGTCTTGCATCTCCCAAGACGAAAGGATATCTGAATCCCCTGTGGAGACCACAGAGAAAACCTACTTCCCCACCTCATCGCGACCGGAGGCCTCACATCCTTTGAAAACTCCAGAGGTACGCGGAGATCAGTGCCTCCAAAGGAGACGATGCCTGACTCCTCGTGAAACTTGATAGGAGTCTCAGGATTCCTGTGGCACGTGGAAAGGGACTCTTGGTCTCCCGCCTCAGCTGGAGAGGCGTCCCAATTGCCCTGCCAAACCTCGAGGAGAATCCCGAGTTGTCCCTCACAACTAGGCAGGAGTCCTGACATCGCTGAACAAACACGTGGGTGGAAGGGCCATCCCCGTCGTAACTCGAGAATATACCCCAGGTTCCCGCCGCAACTCGAGAAAAACCATGAGACTTCCCCCTCGGCGCGAAATGAGGGCCGATTCCCCTGCACTGCGTGCAGAGCAATTCCGTGTTGCACATCACACATGAAAGGAGCCTTGATTTCCTTGATGGCACTCCAGAGAAACCCCAAGAACACTTTTTCAAGGCTAGAGGGATCCTGAGGTCACTGTAGCAACACGAAAGAGCTCCGTGGACCACAAATCAACTGGAGATGAGAGGTTAGTCCCTGGCTTCGACTCCAGAGGAATACCACCTTACCACAAGCACCTCAAGAGGAGGCTTCTCTCAGCTCTAGCTATGTGAGAGGGACCCTGAGTTTGCGGCCTCAACTGGAATGGACACCGCGATGCCCTGACTCGAAATAAGGCCGGATATCCCTGCAGTGACTTGAATGCAGGCTCGTCTTGCATCTCCCAAGACGATAGGATGTCTGAATCCCCTGTGGAGACCACAGAGAAAGACCTAGTTCCCCACCTCATCGCGACCGGAGGCCTCACATCCTTTGAAAATTCCAGAGGTACGCAGAGATCAGTGCCTCCAAAGGAGACGATGCCTGACTCCTCGTGAAACTTGATAGGAGTCCCAGGATTCCGTTGGCACGTGGAAAGGGACCCTTGGTCTCCCGCCTCAGCTGGAGAGGCGTCCCAATTGCCCTGCCAAGCCTCGAGGAGAATCCCGAGTTGTCCCTCGCAACTAGGCAAGAGTCCTGCCGTCGCTGAACAAACACGTGTGTGGAAGGGCCATCCCCATCGTAACTCGAGAATATACCCCAGGTTCCCGCCACAACTCGAGAAAAACCATGAGACTTCCCCCTCGGCGCGAGATAAGGGCCGATTCCCCTGCACTGCGTGCAGAGCAATTCCGTGTTGCACATCACACATGAAAGGAGCCTTGATTTCCTTGATGGCACTCCAGAGAAACCCCAAGAACACTGTTTCAAGGCTAGAGGGATCCTGAGGTCACTGTAGCAACACGAAAAAGCTCCGTGGACCAAAAATCAACACGAGATGAGAGGTTAGTCTCTGGATTCGACTCCAGAGGAATATCACCTTACCAGAAGCACCTCAAGAGGAGGCTTCTCTCAGCTCTAGGTATGTGAGAGGGACCCTGATTTGCGGCCTCAAGTGGAATGGACACCGCGCTGCCCTGACTTGAAATAAGGCCGGATATCCCTGCAGTGACTTGAATGCAGGCTTGTCTTGCATCTCCCAAGACGAAAGGATGTCTGACTCCCCTGTGGAGACCACAGAAAAAGAACTAGTTCCCCACCTCATCGCGACCGGAGGCCTCACATCCTTTGAAAACTCCAGAGGTACGCGGAGATCAGTGCCTCCAAAGGAGACGATGCCTGACTCCTCGTGAAACTTGATAGGAGTCCCAGGATTCCTGTGGCACGGGGAAAGGGACCCTTGGTCTCCCGCCTCACCTGGGGAGGCGTCCCAATTGCCCTGCAAAGCCTCGAGGAGAATCCCGAGTTGTCCCTCGCAACTAGGCAGGAGTCCTGACGTCGCTGAACAAGCACGTGGGTGGAAGGGCCATCCCCGTCGTAACTCGAGAATATACCCCAGGTTCCCGCCGCAACTCGAGAAAAACCATGAGACTTCCCCCTCGCCGCAAAATGAGGCCCGATTCCCCTGCACTGCGGGCAGAGCAATTCCGTGTTGCACATCACACATGAAAGGAGCCTTGATTTCCTTGATGGCACTCCAGAGAAACCCCAAGAACACTCTTTCAAGGCTAGAGGGATCCTGAGGTCACTGTAGCAACTCGAAAGAGCTCCGTGGACCAAAAATCAACTCGAGATGAGAGGTTAGTCCCTGGCTTCGACTCCAGAGGAATACCACCTTACCACAAGTACCTCAAGAGGAGGCTTCTCTCAGCTCTAGATATGTGAGAGGGACCCTGATTTTGCGGCCTCAAGTGGAATGGACACCGCGATGCCCTGACTCGAAATAAGGCCGGATATCCCTGCAGTGACTTGAATGCAGGCTCGTCTTGCATCTCCCAAGACGATAGGATGTCTGAATCCCCTGTGGAGACCACAGAGAAAGACCTAGTTCCCCACCTCATCGCGACCGGAGGCCTCACATCCTTTGAAAATTCCAGAGGTACGCAGAGATCAGTGCCTCCAAAGGAGACGATGCCTGACTCCTCGTGAAACTTGATAGGAGTCCCAGGATTCCTGTGGCACGTGGAAAGGGACCCTTGGTCTCCCGCCTCAGCTGGAGAGGCGTCCCAATTGCCCTGCCAAGCCTCGAGGAGAATCCAGAGTTGTCCCTCGCAACTAGGCAAGAGTTCTGCCGTCGCTGAACAAACACGTGTGTGGAAGGGCCATCCCCATCGTAACTCGAGAATATACCCCAGGTTCCCGCCGCAACTCGAGAAAAACCATGAGACTTCCCCCTCGGCGCGAGATGAGGCCCGATTCCCCTGCACTGCGTGCAGAGCAATTCCGTGTTGCACATCACACATGAAAGGAGCCTTGATTTCCTTGATGGCACTCCAGAGAAACCGCAAGAACACTGTTTCAAGGCTAGAGGGATCCTGAGGTCACTGTAGCAACACGAAAGAGCTCCGTGGACCACAAATCAACTGGAGATGAGAGGTTAGTCCCTGGCTTCGACTCCAGAGGAATACCACCTTACGACAAACACCTCAAGAGGAGGCTTTTCTCAGCTCTAGGTATGTGAGAGGGACCCTGAGTTTGCGGCCTCAAATGGAATGGACACCGCAATGCCCTAACTCGAAATAAGGCCGGATATCCCTGCAGTGACTTGAATGCAGGCTCGTCTTGCATCTCCCAAGACGAGAGGATGTCTGAATCCCCTGTGGAGACCACAGAGAAAACCTACTTCCCCACCTCATCGCGACCGGAGGCCTCACATCCTTTGAAAACTCCAGAGGTACGCAGAGATCAGTGCCTCCAAAGGAGACGATGCCTGACTCCTCGTGAAACTTGATAGGAGTCCCAGGATTCCTGTGGCACGTGGAAAGGGACCCTTGGTCTCCCACCTCAGCTGGAGAGGCGTCCCAAATGCTTTGCCAAGCCGCCAGGAGAATCCCGAGTTGTCCCTCGCAACTAGGCAAGAGTCCTGCCGTCGCTGAACAAACACGTGTGTGGAAGGGCCATCCCCATCGTAACTCGAGAATATACCCCAGGTTCCCACCGCAACTCGAGAAAAACCATGAGACTTCCCCCTCGCCGCGAGATAAGGGCCGATTCCCCTGCACTGCGTGCAGAGCAATTCCGTGTTGCACATCACACATGAAAGGAGCCTTGATTTCCTTGATGGCACTCCAGAGAAACCCCAAGAACACTGTTTCAAGGCTAGAGGGATCCTGAGGTCACTGTAGCAACACGAAAGAGCTCCGTGGACCAAAAATCAACTAGAGATGAGAGGTTAGTCCCTGGCTTCGACTCCAGAGGAATACCACCTTACCACAAGCACCTCAAGAGGAGGCTTATCTCAGCTCTAGGTATGTGAGAGGGACCCTGAGTTTGCGGCCTCAAGTGGAATGGAGACCGCGATGCCCTGACTCGAAATAAGGCCGAATATCCCTGCAGTGACTTGAATGCAGGCTCGTCTTGGATCTCCCAAGACGAAAGGATGTCTGAATTCCCTGTGGAGACCACAGAGAAAACCTACTTCCCCACCTCATCGCGACCGGAGGCCTCACATCCTTTGAAAACTCCAGAGGTACGCGGAGATCAGTGCCTCCAAAGGAGACGATGCCTGACTCCTCGTGAAACTTGATAGGAGTCCCAGGATTCCTGTGGCACGTGGAAAGGGACCCTTGGTCTGCCGCCTCAGCTGGAGAGGCGTCCCAATTGCCTTGCGAAGCCCCCAGGAGAATCCCGAGTTGTCCTTCTCAACTAGGCAGGCGTTCTGACGTCGCTGAACAAACACGTGGGTGGAAGGGCCATCCCCGTCGTAACTCGAGAATATACCCCAGGTTCCCGCCGCAACTCGAGAAAAACCATGAGACTTCCCCCTCGCCGCGACATGAGGCCCGATTCCCCTGCACTGCGGGCAGAGCAATTCCGTGTTGCACATCACACATGAAAGGAGCCTTGATTTCCTTGATGGCACTCCAGAGAAACCCCAAGAACACTGTTTCAAGGCTAGAGGGATCCTGAGGTCACTGTAGCAACTCGAAAGAGCTCCGTGAACCAAAAATCAACTCGAGATGAGAGGTTCGTCCATGGCTTCGACTCCAGAGGAATACCACCTTACCACAAGCACCTCAAGAGCAGGCATATCTCAGCTCTAGGTATGTGAGAGGGACCCTGAGTTTGCGGCCTCAAGTGGAATGGAGACCGCGATGCCCTGACTCGATATCAGGCCGGATATCCCTGCAGTGACTTGAATGCAGGCTCGTCTTGCATCTCCCAAGACGAAAGGATGTCTGAATACCCTGTGGAGACCACAGAGAAAACCTACTTCCCCACCTCATCGCGACCGGAGGCCTCACATCCTTTGAAAACTCCAGAGGTACACGGAGATCAGTGCCTATAAAGGAGACGATGCCTGACTCCTCGTGAAACTTGATAGGAGACCCAGGATTCCTGTGGCACGTGGAAAGGGACACTTGGTCTACCGCCTCAGATGGAGAGGCGTCCCAATTGCCCTGCCAAGCCCCCAGGAGAATCGCGAGTTGTCCCTCGCAACTTGGCAGGAGTCCTGAGGTCGCTGAACAAACACGTGGGTGGAAGGACCATGCCCGACGTAATTCGAGAATATACCCCACGTTCCCGCCGCAACTCGAGAAAAACCATGAGACTTCCCCCTCGCCGCGAGATGAGGCCCGATTCCCCTGCACTGCGTGCAGAGCAATTCCGTGTTGCACATCACGCATGAAAGGAGCCTTGATTTCCTTGATGGCACTCCAGAGAAACCCCAAGAACACTGTTTCAAGGCTAGAGGGATCCTGAGGTCACTGTAGCAACACGAAAGAGCTCCGTGGACCAAAAATCAACTCGAGATGAGAGGTTAGTCCCTGGCTTCGACTCCAGAGGAATACCACCTTACCACAAGCACCTCAAGAGGAAGCTTCTCTCAACTCTAGCGATGTGAGAGGGACCCTGAGTTTGCGGCCTCAAGTGGAATGGACACCGCGATGCCCTGACTCGAAATAAGGCCGGATATCCCTGCAGTGAATTAAATGCACTCTCGTTTTGCATCTCCCAAGACGAAAGGATGTCTGAATCCCCTGTGGAGACCACAGAGAAAGACATAGTTCCCCACTTCATGGCGACCGGAGGGCTCACATCCTTTGAAAACTCCAGAGGTACGCGGAGATCAGTGCCTCCAAAGGAGACGTTGCCTTACTCCTCGTGAAACTTGATAGGAGACCCACGATTCCTGTGGCACGTGGAAAGGGACACTTGGTTTCCCCCCTCAGCTGGAGAGGCGTCCCAATTGCCCTGCCAAGCCTGGAGGAGAATCCCGAGTTGTTCCTCGCAACTAGGCAGGAGTCCTGACGTCGCTGAACAAACACGTGGGTGGAAGGGCCATCCCCGTCGTAACTCGAGAATATACCCCAGGTTCCCACCGCAACTCGAGAAAAACCAACAGAATTCCCCCTCGCTGCAAGATGAGGCTCGATTCACCTGCACTGCATGCAGAGCAATTTCGTGTTGCGCATCAAACATGAAAGGAGCCTTGATTTCCTTGATGGCACTCCAGCGAAACCCCAAGAACACTGTTTCAAGGCTAGAGGGATCCTGAGGTCACTGTAGCAACAAGAAAGAGCTCCGTGAACCAAAAATCAACTCGAGATGAGAGGTTAGTCCCTGGCTTCGACTCCAGAGGAATACCACCTTACCACAAGCACCTCAAGAGGAGGATTCTCTCAGCTCTAGGTATGTGAGAGGGACCCTGATTTTGCGGCCTCAAGTGGAATGGACACCGCGATGCCCTGACTCTAAATAAGGCCGGATATCCCTGCAGTGACTTGAATGCAGGCTCGTCTTGCATCTCCCAAGACGAAAGGATGTCTGAATCCCCTGTGGAGACCACAGAGAATGACCTAGTTCCCCACCTCATCGCGACCGGAGGCCTCACATCCTTTGAAAACTCCAGAGGTACGCGGAGATCAGTGCCTCCAAAGGAGACGATGCCTGACTCCTCGTGAAACTTGATAGGAGTCCCAGGATTCCTGTGGCACGTGGAAAGGGACCCTTGGTCTGCCGCCTCAGCTGGAGAGGCGTCCCAATTGCCTTGCGAAGCCCCCAGGAGAATCCCGAGTTGTCCCTCTCAACTAGGCAGGCGTTCTGAAGTCGCTGAACAAACACGTGGGTGGAAGGGCCATCCCCGTCGTAACTCGAGAATATACCCCAGGTTCCCGCCGCAACTCGAGAAAAACCATGAGACTTCCCCCTCGCCGCGACATGAGGCCCGATTCCCCTGCACTGCGGGCAGAGCAATTCCGTGTTGCACATCACACATGAAAGGAGCCTTGATTTCCTTGATGGCACTCCAGAGAAACCCCAAGAACACTGTTTCAAGGCTAGAGGGATCCTGAGGTCACTGTAGCAACTCGAAAGAGCTCCGTGGACCAAAAATCAACTCGAGATGAGAGGTTCGTCCATGGCTTCGACTCCAGAGGAATACCACCTTACCACAAGCACCTCAAGAGCAGGCATATCTCAGCTCTAGGTATGTGAGAGGGACCCTGAATTTGCGGCCTCAAGTGGAATGGAGACCGCGATGCCCTGACTCGATATCAGGCCGGATATCCCTGCAGTGACTTGAATGCAGGCTCGTCTTGCATCTCCCAAGACGAAAGGATGTCTGAATACACTGTGGAGACCACAGAGAAAACCTACTTCCCCACCTCATCGCGACCGGAGGCCTCACATCCTTTGAAAACTCCAGAGGTACACGGAGATCAGTGCCTATAAAGGAGACGATGCCTGACTCCTCGTGAAACTTGATAGGAGACCCAGGATTCCTGTGGTACGTGGAAAGGGACCCTTGGTCTCCCGCCTCAGCTGGAGAGGCGTCCCAATTGCCCTGCCAAGCCTCGAGGAGAATCCCGAGTTGTCCCTCGCAACTAGGCAGGAGTCCTGACGTCGCTGAATAAACACGTGGGTGGAAGGGCCATCCCCATCGTAACTCGATAATATAGCCCAGGTTCCCGCCGCAACTTGAGAAAAACCATGAGACTTCCCACTCGCCGCGAGATGAGGCCCGGTTCCCCTACACTGCGTGCAGAGCAATTCCGTGTTGCACATCACACATGAAAGGAGCCTTGATTTCCTTGATGGCACTCCAGAGAAACCCCAAGAACACTGTTTCAAGGCTAGAGGGATCCTGAGGTCACTGTAGCAACACGAAAGAGCTCCGTGGACCAGAAATCAACTCGAGATGAGAGGTTAGTCCTTGGCTTCGACTCCAGAGGAATACCACCTTACCACAAGCACCTCAAGAGGAGGCTTCTCTCAGCTCTAGGTATGTGAGAGGGACCCTGATTTTGCGGCCTCAAGTGGAATGGACACCGCCATGCCCTGACTCAAAATAAGGCCGGATATCCCTGCAGTGACTTGAATGCAGGCTCGTCTTGCATCTCCCAAGACGAAAGGATGTCTGAATCCCCTGTGGAGAACTCAGAGAAAGATCTAGTTCCCCACCTCATCGCGACCGGAGGCCTCATATCCTTTGAAAACTCCAGAGGTTCGCGGAGATCAGTGCCTCCAAAGGAGACGATGCCTGACTCCTCGTGAAACTTGATAGGAGTCCCAGGATTCCTGTGGCACGTGGAAAGGGACCCTTGGTCTCCCGCCTCAGCTGGAGAGGTGTCCCAATTGCCCTGCCAAGCCTCGAGGAGAATCCCGAGTTGTCCCTCGCAACTAGGCAGGAGTCCTGACGTCGCTGAACAAACACGTGTATGGAAGGGCCATCCCCATAATAACTCGAGAATATACCCCAGGGTCCCGCCGCAACTTGAGAAAAACCATGAGACTTACCCCTCGCCGCGAGATGAGGCTCGATTCACCTGCACTGCATGCAGAGCAATTTCGTGTTGCGCATCAAACATGAAAGGAGCCTTGATTTCCTTGATGGCACTCCAGCGAAACCCCAAGAACACTGTTTCAAGGCTAGAGGGATCCTGAGGTCACTGTAGCAACAAGAAAGAGCTCCGTGAACCAAAAATCAACTCGAGATGAGAGGTTAGTCCCTGGCTTCGACTCCAGAGGAATACCACCTTACCACAAGCACCTCAAGAGGAGGCTTCTCTCAGCTCTAGGTATGTGAGAGGGACCCTGATTTTGCGGCCTCAAGTGGAATGGACACCGCGATGCCCTGACTCGAAATAAGGCCGGATATCCCTGCAGTGACTTGAATGCAGGCTCGTCTTGCATCTCCCAAGACGAAAGGATGTCTGAATCCCCTGTGGAGACCACAGAGAATGACCTAGTTCCCCACCTCATCGCGACCGGAGGCCTCACATCCTTTGAAAACTCCAGAGGTACGCGGAGATCAGTGCCTCCAAAGGAGACGATGCCTGACTCCTCGTGAAACTTGATAGGAGTCCCAGGATTCCTGTGGCACGTGGAAAGGGACCCTTGGTCTGCCGCCTCAGCTGGAGAGGCGTCCCAATTGCCTTGCGAAGCCCCCAGGAGAATCCCGAGTTGTCCCTCTCAACTAGGCAGGCGTTCTGAAGTCGCTGAACAAACACGTGGGTGGAAGGGCCATCCCCGTCGTAACTCGAGAATATACCCCAGGTTCCCGCCGCAACTCGAGAAAAACCATGAGACTTCCCCCTCGCCGCGACATGAGGCCCGATTCCCCTGCACTGCGGGCAGAGCAATTCCGTGTTGCACATCACACATGAAAGGAGCCTTGATTTCCTTGATGGCACTCCAGAGAAACCCCAAGAACACTGTTTCAAGGCTAGAGGGATCCTGAGGTCACTGTAGCAACTCGAAAGAGCTCCGTGGACCAAAAATCAACTCGAGATGAGAGGTTCGTCCATGGCTTCGACTCCAGAGGAATACCACCTTACCACAAGCACCTCAAGAGCAGGCATATCTCAGCTCTAGGTATGTGAGAGGGACCCTGAATTTGCGGCCTCAAGTGGAATGGAGACCGCGATGCCCTGACTCGATATCAGGCCGGATATCCCTGCAGTGACTTGAATGCAGGCTCGTCTTGCATCTCCCAAGACGAAAGGATGTCTGAATACCCTGTGGAGACCACAGAGAAAACCTACTTCCCCACCTCATCGCGACCGGAGGCCTCACATCCTTTGAAAACTCCAGAGGTACACGGAGATCAGTGCCTATAAAGGAGACGATGCCTGACTCCTCGTGAAACTTGATAGGAGACCCAGGATTCCTGTGGTACGTGGAAAGGGACACTTGGTCTACCGCCTCAGATGGAGAGGCGTCCCAATTGCCCTGCCAAGCCCCCAGGAGAATCGCGAGTTGTCCCTCGCAACTTGGCAGGAGTCCTGACGTCGCTGAACAAACACGTGGGTGGAAGGACCATGCCCGACGTAATTCGAGAATATACCCCACGTTCCCGCCGCAACTCGAGAAAAACCATGAGACTTCCCCCTCGCCGCGAGATGAGGCCCGATTCCCCTGCACTGCGTGCAGAGCAATTCCGTGTTGCACATCACGCATGAAAGGAGCCTTGATTTCCTTGATGGCACTCCAGAGAAACCCCAAGAACACTGTTTCAAGGCTAGAGGGATCCTGAGGTCACTGTAGCAACACGAAAGAGCTCCGTGGACCAAAAATCACCTCGAGATGAGAGGTTAGTCCCTGGCTTCGACTCCAGAGGAATACCCCCTTACCACAAGCACCTCAAGAGGAAGCTTCTCTCAACTCTAGCGATGTGAGAGGGACCCTGAGTTTGCGGCCTCAAGTGGAATGGACACCGCGATGCCCTGACTCGAAATAAGGCCGGATATCCCTGCAGTGAATTAAATGCACTCTCGTTTTGCATCTCCCAAGACGAAAGGATGTCTGAATCCCCTGTGGAGACCACAGAGAAAGACATAGTTCCCCACTTCATGGCGACCGGAGGGCTCACATCCTTTGAAAACTCCAGAGGTACGCGGAGATCAGTGCCTCCAAAGGAGACGTTGCCTTACTCCTCGTGAAACTTGATAGGAGACCCAAGATTCCTGTGGCACGTGGAAAGGGACACTTGGTTTCCCCCCTCAGCTGGAGAGGCGTCCCAATTGCCCTGCCAAGCCTGGAGGAGAATCCCGAGTTGTTCCTCGCAACTAGGCAGGAGTCCTGACGTCGCTGAACAAACACGTGGGTGGAAGGCCATCCCCGTCGTAACTCGAGAATATACCCCAGGTTCCCACCGCAACTCGAGAAAAACCAACAGAATTCCCCCTCGCTGCAAGATGAGGCCCGATTCCCCTGCACTGCGTGCAGAGCAATTCCGTGTTGCACATCACACATGAAAGGAGCCTTGATTTTCTTGATGGCACTCCAGAGAAACACCAAGAACACTGTTTCAAGGCTAGAGGGATTCTGAGGTCACTGTAGCAACACGAAAGAGCTCCGTGGACCAGAAATCAACTGGAGATGAGAGGTTAGTCCCTGGCTTCGACTCCAGAGGAATACCACCTTACCACAAGCACCTCAAGAGGAGGCTTCTCTCAGCTCTAGGTATGTGAGAGGGACCCTGAGTTTGCGGCCTCAAGTGGAATGGACACCGCGATGCCCTGACTCGAAATAAGGCCGGATATCCCTGCAGTGACTTGAATGCAGGCTCGTCTTGCATTTCCCAAGACGAAAGGATCTCTGAATCCCCTGTGGAGACCTCAGAGAAAGATCTAGTTCCCCACCTCATCGCGACCGGAGGCCTCATATCCTTTGAAAACTGCAGAGGTACGCGGAGATCTGTGCCTCCAAAGGAGCCAATGCCTGACTCCTCGTCAAACTTGATAGGAGTCCCAGGTTACCTGTGGCACGTGGAAAGGGACCCTTGGTCTCCCGCCTCAGCTGGAGAGGCGTCCCAATTGCCCTGCCAAGCCTCGAGGAGAATCCCGAGTTGTCCCTCGCAACTAGGCAGGAGTCCTGACGTCGCTGAATAAACACGTGGGTGGAAGGGCCATCCCCATCGTAACTCGATAATATAGCCCAGGTTCCCGCTGCAACTCGAGAAAAACCATGAGACTTCCCACTCGCCGCGAGATGAGGCCCGATTCCCCTACACTGCGTGCAGAGCAATTCCGTGTTGCACATCACACATGAAAGGAGCCTTGATTTCCTTGATGGCACTCCAGAGAAACCCCAAGAACACTGTTTCAAGGCTAGAGGGATCCTGAGGTCACTGTAGCAACACGAAAGAGCTCCGTGGACCAGAAATCAACTCGAGATGAGAGGTTAGTCCTTGGCTTCGACTCCAGAGGAATACCACCTTACCACAAGCACCTCAAGAGGAGGCTTCTCTCAGCTCTAGGTATGTGAGAGGGACCCTGATTTTGCGGCCTCAAGTGGAATGGACACCGCCATGCCCTGACTCAAAATAAGGCCGGATATCCCTGCAGTGACTTGAATGCAGGCTCGTCTTGCATCTCCCAAGACGAAAGGATGTCTGAATCCCCTGTGGAGAACTCAGAGAAAGATCTAGTTCCCCACCTCATCGCGACCGGAGGCCTCATATCCTTTGAAAACTCCAGAGGTTCGCGGAGATCAGTGCCTCCAAAGGAGACGATGCCTGACTCCTCGTGAAATTTGATAGGAGTCCCAGGATTCCTGTGGCACGTGGAAAGGGACCCTTGGTCTCCCGCCTCAGCTGGAGAGGTGTCCCAATTGCCCTGCCAAGCCTCGAGGAGAATCCCGAGTTGTCCCTCGCAACTAGGCAGGAGTCCTGACGTCGCTGAACAAACACGTGTATGGAAGGGCCATCCCCATAATAACTCGAGAATATACCCCAGGGTCCCGCCGCAACTTGAGAAAAACCATGAGACTTCCCCCTCGCCGCGAGATGAGGCCCGATTCCCCTGCACTCCGTGCAGAGCAATTCCGAGTTGCACATCACACATGAAAGGAGCCTTGATTTCCTTGATGGCACTCCAGAGAAACCCCAAGAACACTGTTTCAAGGCTAGAGGGATCCTGAGGTCACTGTAGCAACAAGAAAGAGTTCCGAGGACCAAGAATCAACTCGAGATGAGAGGTTGGTCCCTGGCTTCGACTCCAGAGGAATACCACCTTACCACAAGCACCTCAAGAGGAGGCTTCTCTCAGCTCTAGGTATGTGAGAGGTATCCTGAGATTGCAGCCTCAAGTGGAATGGACACCGCAATGCCCTGACTCGAAATAAGGCCGGATATCCCTGCAGTGACTTGAATGCAGGCTCGTTTTGCATCTCCCAAGACGAAAGGATGTCTGAATCCCCTGTGGAAACCACAGAGAAAGACCTAGTTCCCCACCTCATCGCGACCGGGGGCCTCACATCCTTTGAAAACTCCAGAGGTACGCTGAGATCAGTGCCTCCAAAGGAAACGATGCCTGACTCCTCATGAAACTTGATAGGAGTCCCAGGATTCCTGTGGCACATGGAAAGGGACACTTGGTCTCCCACCTCAGCTGGAGAGGCGTCCCAATTGCTCTGTCAAGCCTCGACGAGAATCCCGAGTTGTCCCTCGCAACTACGCAGGAGTCCTGACGTCGCTGAACAAACACGTGTTTGGAACGGCCATCCCCGTCATAACTCGAGAATATACCCCAGGTTCCCGCCGCAACTCGAGAAAAACCATGAGACTTCCCCCTCGCCGTGAGATGAGGCCCGATTCCCCTGCACTGCGTGCAGAGCAATTCCGTGTTGCACATCACACATGAAAGGAGCCTTGATTTCCTTGATGGCACTCCAGAGAAACCCCAAGAACACTGTTTCAAGGCTAGAGGGATCATGAGGTCACTGTAGCAACACAAAAGAGCTCCGTGGACCAAAAATCAACTCGAGATGAGAGGTCAGTCCCTGGCTTCGACTCCAGAGGAATACCACCTTACCACAAGCACCTCAAGAGGAGGCTTCTCTCAGCTCTAGGTATGTGAGAGGGACCCTGAGTTTGCGGCCTCAAGTGGAATGGACACCGCGATGCCCTGACTCGAAATAAGGCCGGATATCCCTGCAGTGACTTGAATGGAGGCTCGTCTTGCATCTCCCAAGATTAAAGGATGTCTGAATCCCCTGTGGAGACCACAGAGAAAGACCTAGTTCCCCACCTCATCGCGACCGGAGGCCTCACATCCTTTGATAACTCCAGAGGTACGCAGAGATCAGTGCCTCCAAAGGAGACGATGCCTGACTCCTCGTGGAACTTGATTGGAGTCCCAGGATTCCTGTGGCACGTGGTAAGGGACCCTTGGTCTCCCGCCTCAGCTGGAGAGGCGTCCCAATTGCCCTGCCAAGCCTCGAGGAGAATCCCGAGTTGTCCCTCGCAACTAGGCAGGAGTCCTGACGTCGCTGCACAAACACGTGGGTGGATGGGCCATCCCCGTCGTAACTCGAGAATATACCCCAGGTTCCCGCCGCAACTCGAGAAAAACCATGAGACTTCCCCCTCGCTGCGAGATGAGGCCCGATTCCCCTACACTGAGGGCAGAGAAATTCCGTGTTGCACATCACACATGAAAGGAGCCTTGATTTCCTTCATCGCACTCCAGAGAAACCCTAAGAACACTGTTTCAAGGTTAGAGGGATCCTGAGGTCACTGTAGCAACACGAAAGAGCTTCGTGGACTAAAAATCACCTCGAGATGAGAGGTTAGGCCCTGGCTTCGACTCCAGAGGAATACCACCTTACCACAAGCACCTCGAGAGAAGGCTTCTCTCAGCTCCAGGTATGTGAGAGGGACCCTGAGTTTGCAGCCTCAAGTCGAATGGACACCACGATGCCCTGACTCGAAATAAGGCCGGATATCCCTGCAGTGACTTAAATGCAGGCTCGTTTTGCATCTCCCAAGACGAAAGAATGTCTGAATCCCCTGTGGAGACCACAGAGAAAGACCTAGTTCCCCACCTCATCGCGACCGGAAACCTCACATCCATGGAAAACTCCAGAGGTACGCGGAGATCAGTGCCTCCAAAGAAGCCAATGCCTGACTCCTCGTGAAACTTGATAGGAGTCCCAGGTTTCCTGTGGCACGTGGAATGGGACCCTTGGTCTCCCGCCTCAGCTGGAGAGGCGTCCCAATTGCCCTGCCAAGCCTCGAGGAGAATCCCGAGTTGTCCCTCGCAACTAGGCAGGAGTCCTGACGTCGCTGAACAAACACGTGGGTGGAAGGGCCATCCCCATCGTAACTCGATAATATAGCCCAGGTTCCCGCCGCAACTCGAGAAAAACCATGAGACTTCCCCCTTGCCGTGAGATGAGGCCCGATTCCCCTACACTGCGTGCAGAGCAATTCCGTGTTGCACATCACACATGAAAGGAGCCTTGATTTCCTTGATGGCACTCCAGAGAAACCCCAAGAACACTGTTTCAAGGCTAGAGGGATCCTGAGGTCACTGTAGCCACACGAAAGAGCTCCGTGGACAAGAAATCAACTCGAGATGAGAGGTCAGTCCCTGGCTTCGACTCCAGAGGAATACCACCTTACCACAAGCACCTCAAGAGGAGGCTTCTCTCAGCTCTAGGTATGTGAGAGGGACCCTGAGTTTGCGGCCTCAAGTGGAATGGACACCGCGATGCCCTGACTCGAAATAAGGCCGGATATCCCTGCAGTGACTTGAATGGAGGCTCGTCTTGCATCTCCCAAGATTAAAGGATGTCTGAATCGCCTGTGCAGACCACAGAGAAAGACCTAGTTCCCCACCTCATCGCGACCGGAGGCCTCACATCCTTTGATAACTCCAGAGGTACGCAGAGATCAGTGCCTCCAAAGGAGACGATGCCTGACTCCTCGTGGAACTTGATTGGAGTCCCAGGATTCCTGTGGCACGTGGAAAGGGACCCTTGGTCTCCCGCCTCAGCTGGAGAGGCGTCCCAATTGCCCTGCCAAGCCTCGAGGAGAATCCCGAGTTGTCCCTCGCAACTAGGCAGGAGTCCTGACGTCGCTGCACAAACACGTGGGTGGAAGGGCCATCCCCGTCGTAACTCGAGAATATACCCCAGGTTCCCACCGCAACTCGAGAAAAACCATGAGACTTCCCCCTCGCTGCGAGATGAGGCCCGATTCCCCTACACTGAGGGCAGAGAAATTCCGTGTTGCACATCACACATGAAAGGAGCCTTGATTTCCTTCATCGCACTCCAGAGAAACCCTAAGAACACTGTTTCAAGGTTAGAGGGATCCTGAGGTCACTGTAGCAACACGAAAGAGCTTCGTGGACTAAAAATCACCTCGAGATGAGAGGTTAGGCCCTGGCTTCGACTCCAGAGGAATACCACCTTACCACAAGCACCTCGAGAGAAGGCTTCTCTCAGCTCCAGGTATGTGAGAGGGACCCTGAGTTTGCAGCCTCAAGTCGAATGGACACCACGATGCCCTGACTCGAAATAAGGCCGGATATCCCTGCAGTGACTTAAATGCAGGCTCGTTTTGCATCTCCCAAGACGAAAGAATGTCTGAATCCCCTGTGGAGACCACAGAGAAAGACCTAGTTCCCCACCTCATCGCGACCGGAAACCTCACATCCATGGAAAACTCCAGAGGTACGCGGAGATCAGTGCCTCCAAAGAAGCCAATGCCTGACTCCTCGTGAAACTTGATAGGAGTCCCAGGTTTCCTGTGGCACGTGGAATGGGACCCTTGGTCTACCGCCTCAGCTGGAGAGGCGTCCCAATTGCCCTGCCAAGCCTCGAGGAGAATCCCGAGTTGTCCCTCGCAACTAGGCAGGAGTCCTGACGTCGCTGAACAAACACGTGGGTGGAAGGGCCATCCCCATCGTAACTCGATAATATAGCCCAGGTTCCCGCCGCAACTCGAGAAAAACGATGAGACTTCCCCCTTGCCGTGAGATGAGGCCCGATTCCCCTACACTGCGTGCAGAGCAATTCCGTGTTGCACATCACACATGAAAGGAGCCTTGATTTCCTTGATGGCACTCCAGAGAAACCCCAAGAACACTGTTTCAAGGCTAGAGGGATCCTGAGGTCACTGTAGCCACACGAAAGAGCTCCGTGGACAAGAAATCAACTCGAGATGAGAGGTCAGTCCCTGGCTTCGACTCCAGAGGAATACCACCTTACCACAAGCACCTCAAGAGGAGGCTTCTCTCAGCTCTAGGTATGTGAGACGGACCCTGATTTGGCGGCCTCAAGTGGAATGGACACCGCGATGCCATGACTCGAAATAAGGCCGGATATCCCTGCAGTGAATTGAATGGAGGCTCGTCTTGCATCTCCCAAGATTGAAGGATGTCTGAATCCCCTGTGGAGACCACAGAGAAAGACCTAGTTCCCCACCTCATCGCGACCGGAGGCCTCACATCCTTTGATAACTCCAGAGGTACGCAGAGATCAGTGCCTCCAAAGGAGACGATGCCTGACTCCTCGTGGAACTTGATAGGAGTCCAAGGATTCCTGTGGCACGTGGAAAGGGACCCTTGGTCTCCCGCCTCAGCTGGAGAGGCATCCCAATTTCCCTGCCAAGCCTCGAGGAGAATCCCGAGTTGTCCCTCGCAACTAGGCAGAAGTCTTGACGTCGCTGAACAAACACGTGTGCGGAAGGGCCATCCCCGTCGTAACTCGAGAATATACCCCAGGTTCCCGCCGCAACTCGATAAAAACCATGAGACTTCCCCCTCGCCGCGAGATGAGGCCGGATCCCCTACACTGCGTGCAGAGCAATTCCGTGTGGCACATCACACATGAAAGGAGCCTTGATTTCCTTGATGGCACTCCAGAGAAACCCCAAGAACACTGTTTCAAGGCTAGAGGGATCCTGAGGTCACTGTAGCCACACGAAAGAGCTCCGTGGACCAAAAATCAACTCGAGATGAGGGGTTAGTCCCTGGCTTCGACTCCAGAGGAATACCACCTTACCACAAGCACCTCAAGAGGAGGCTTCTCTCAGCTCTAGGTATGTGAGAGGGACCCTGATTTTGCGGCCTCAAGTGGAATGGACACTGCGATGCCCTGACGCGAAATAAGGCCGGATATCCCTGCAGTGACTTGAATGCAGGCTCGTCTTGCATCTCCCAAGACGAAAAGATGTCTGAATCCCCTGTGCAGACCACAGAGAAAGACCTAGTTCCCCACCTCATCGCGACCGGAGGCCTCACATCCTTTGAAAACTCCAGAGGCACGCGGAGATCAGTGCCTCCAAAGGAGACGATGCCTGACTCCTCGTGAAACTTGATAGAGTCCCAGGATTCCTGTGGCACGTGGAAAGGGACACTTGGTCTCCCGCCTCAGCTGGAGAGGCGTCCCAATTGCCCTGCCAAGCCTCGAGGAGAATCCCGAGTTGTCCCTCGCAACTAGGCAGGAGTCCTGACGTCGCTGCACAAACACGTGGGTGGATGGGCCATCCCCGTCGTAACTCGAGAATATACCCCAGGTTCCCGCCGCAACTCGAGAAAAACCATGAGACTTCCCCCTCGCTGCGAGATGAGGCCCGATTCCCCTACACTGAGGGCAGAGAAATTCCGTGTTGCACATCACACATGAAAGGAGCCTTGATTTCCTTCATCGCACTCCAGAGAAACCCTAAGAACACTGTTTCAAGGTTAGAGGGATCCTGAGGTCACTGTAGCAACACGAAAGAGCTTCGTGGACCAAAAATCACCTCGAGATGAGAGGTTAGGCCCTGGCTTCGACTCCAGAGGAATACCACCTTACCACAAGCACCTCGAGAGAAGGCTTCTCTCAGCTCTAGGTATGTGAGAGGGACCCTGAGTTTGCAGCCTCAAGTCGAATGGACACCACGATGCCCTGACTCGAAATAAGGCCGGATATCCCTGCAGTGACTTAAATGCAGGCTCGTCTTTCAACTCCCAAGACGAAAGGATTTCTGAATCCCCTGTGGAGACCACAGAGAAAGACCTAGTTCCCCACCTCATCGCGACCGGAAACCTCACATCCATGGAAATCTCCAGAGGTACGCGGAGATCAGTGCCTCCAAAGAAGCCAATGCCTGACTCCTCGTGAAACTTGATAGGAGTCCCAGGTTTCTTGTGGCACGTGGAATGGGACCCTTGGTCTCCCGCCTCAGCTGGAGAGGCGTCCCAATTGCCCTGCCAAGCCTCGAGGAGAATCCCGAGTTGTCCCTCGCAACTAGGCAGGAGTCCTGACGTGGCTGAACAAACACGTGGGTGGAAGGGCCATCCCCATCGTAACTCGATAATATAGCCCAGGTTCCCGCCGCAACTCGAGAAAAACCATGAGACTTCCCCCTTGCCGTGAGATGAGGCCCGATTCCCCTACACTGCGTGCAGAGCAATTCCGTGTTGCACATCACACATGAAAGGAGCCTTGATTTCCTTGATGGCACTCCAGAGAAACCCCAAGAACACTGTTTCAAGGCTAGAGGGATCCTGAGGTCACTGTAGCCACATGAAAGAGCTCCGTGGACAAGAAATCAAATCGAGATGAGAGGTCAGTCCCTGGCTTCGACTCCAGAGGAATACCACCTTACCACAAGCACCTCAAGAGGAGGCTTCTCTCAGCTCTAGGTATGTGAGAGGGACCCTGATTTTGCGGCCTCAAGTGGAATGGACACTGCGATGCCCTGACGCGAAATAAGGCCGGATATCCCTGCAGTGACTTGAATGCAGGCTCGTCTTGCATCTCCCAAGACGAAAAGATGTCTGAATCCCCTGTGCAGACCACAGAGAAAGACCTAGTTCCCCACCTCATCGCAACCGGAAGCCTCACATCCTTTGAAAACTCCAGAGGTACGCGGAGATCAGTGCCTCCAAAGGAAACGATGCCTGACTCCTCATGAAACTTGATAGGAGTCCCAGGATTCCTGTGGCACATGGAAAGGGACACTTGGTCTCCCACCTCAGCTGGAGAGGCGTCCCAATTGCCCTGTCAAGCCTCGAGGAGAATCCCGAGTTGTCCCTCGCAACTAGGCAGGAGTCATGACGTCGCTGAACAAACACGTGTGTGGAACGGCCATGCCCGTCGTAACTCGAGAATATACCCCAGGTTCCCGCCGCAACTCGAGAAAAACCATGAGACTCCCCCCTCGGCGCGAAATGAGGGCCGATTCCCCTGCACTGCGTGCAGAGCAATTTCGTGTTGCACATCACACATGAAAGGAGCCTTGATTTCCTTGATGGCACTCCAGAGAAACCCCAAGAACACTGTTTCAAGGCTAGAGGGATCATGAGGTCACTGTATCAACACAAAAGAGCTCCGTGGACCAAAAATCAACTCGAGATGAGAGGTCAGTCCCTGGCTTCGACTCCAGAGGAATACCACCTTACCACAAGCACCTCAAGAGGAGGCTTCTCTCAGCTCTAGGTATGTGAGAGGGACCCTGAGTTTGCGGCCTCAAGTGGAATGGACACCGCGATGCCCTGACTCGAAATAAGGCCGGATATCCCTGCAGTGACTTGAATGGAGGCTCGTCTTGCATCTCCCAAGATTAAAGGATGTCTGAATCCCCTGTGGAGACCACAGAGAAAGACCTAGTTCCCCACCTCATCGCGACCGGAGGCCTCACATCCTTTGATAACTCCAGAGGTACGCAGAGATCAGTGCCTCCAAAGGAGACGATGCCTGACTCCTCGTGGAACTTGATAGGAGTCCAAGGATTCCTGTGGCACGTGGAAAGGGACCCTTGGTCTCCCGCCTCAGCTGGAGAGGCGTCCCAATTGCCCTGCCAAGCCTCGAGGAGAATCCCGAGTTGTCCCTCGCAACTAGGCAGGAGTCCTGACATCGCTGCACAAACACGTGGGTGGATGGGCCATCCCCGTCGTAACTCGAGAATATACCCCAGGTTCCCGCCGCAACTCGAGAAAAACCATGAGACTTCCCCCTCGCTGCGAGATGAGGCCCGATTCCCCTGCACTTTGTGCAGAGCAATTCCGTGTTGCACATCACACATGAAAGGAGCCTTGATTTCCTTGATGGCACTCCAGAGAAACCCCAAGAACACTGTTTCAAGGCTAGAGGGATCCTGACGTCACTGGAGCAACACGAAAGATCTCCGTGGACCAAAAATCAACTCGCGATGAGAGGTTAGTCCCTGGCTTCGACTCCAGAGGAATACCACCTTACCACAAGCACCTCAAGAGGAGGCTTCTCTCAGCTCTAGCTATGTGAGAGGGACCCTGAGTTTGCGGCCTCAAGTGGAATGGACACCGCAATGCCCTGACTCGAAATAAGGCCGGATAACCCTGCATTGACATAATTGCAGGCTCGTCTTGCATCTCCCAAGACGAAAGGATGTCTGAAGGACCTGTGGAGACCACAAAGAAATACCTAGTTCCCCACCTCATCGCGACCGGAGGCCTCACATCCTTTGAAAACTCCAGAGGTACGCGGAGATCAGTGCCTCCAAAGGAAACGATGCCTGACTCCTCATGAAACTTGATAGGAGTCCCAGGATTCCTGTGGCACATGGAAAGGGACACTTGGTCTCCCACCTCAGCTGGAGAGGCGTCCCAATTGCCCTGTCAAGCCTCGAGGAGAATCCCGAGTTGTCCCTCGCAACTAGGCAGGAGTCCTGACGTCGCTGAACAAACACGTGTGTGGAAGGGCCATCCCCGTCGTAACTCGAGAATATAACCCAGGTTCCCGCCGCAACTCGAGAAAAACGATGAGACTTCCCCCTCGCCGTGAGATGAGTCCCGATCCCCCTGCACTGCGTGCAGAGCAATTCCGTGTTGCACATCACACATGAAAGGAGCCTTGATTTCCTTGATGGCACTCCAGAGAAACCCCAAAAACACTGTTTCAAGCTAGAGCGATCATGAGGTCACTGTAGCAACACAAAAGAGCTCCGTGGACCAAAAATCAACTCGAGATGAGAGGTCAGTCCCTGGCTTCGACTCCAGAGGAATACCACCTTACCACAAGCACCTCAAGAGGAGGCTTCTCTCAGCTCTAGGTATGTGAGAGGGACCCTGATTTTGCGGCCTCAAGTGGAATGGACACCGCGATGCCCTGACTCGAAATAAGGCCGGATATCCCTGCAGTGACTTGAATGCAGGCTCGTCTTGCATCTCCCAAGACGAAAGGATGTCTGAATCCCCTGTGGAGACCACAGAGAAAGACCTAGTTCCCCACCTCATCGCGACCGGAGGCCTCACATCCATGGAAAACTCCAGAGGTACGCGGAGATCAGTGCCTCCAAAGAAGCCAATGCCTGACTCCTCGTGAAACTTGATAGGAGTCCCAGGTTTCCTGTGGTACGTGGAATGGGACCCTTGGTCTCCCGCCTCAGCTGGAGAGGCGTCCCAATTGCCCTGCCAAGCCTCGAGGAGAATCCCGAGTTGTCCCTCGCAACTAGGCAGGAGTCCTGACGTCGCTGAACAAACACGTGGGTGGAAGGGCCATCCCCATCGTAACTCGATAATATAGCCCAGGTTCCCGCCGCAACTCGAGAAAAACCATGAGACTTCCCCCTTGCCGCGAGATGAGGACCGATTCCCCTACACTGCGTGCAGAGCAATTCCGTGTTGCACATCACACATGAAAGGAGCCTTGATTTCCTTGATGGCACTCCAGAGAAACCCCAAGAACACTGTTTCAAGGCTAGAGGGATCCTGAGGTCACTGTAGCCACACGAAAGAGCTCCGTGGACAAGAAATCAACTCGAGATGAGAGGTTAGTCCCTGGCTTCGACTCCAGAGGAATACCACCTTACCACAAGCACCTCAAGAGGAGGCTTCTCTCAGCTCTAGCTATGTGAGAGGGACCCTGATTTTGCGGCCTCAAGTGGAATGGACACTGCGATGCCCTGACGCGAAATAAGGCCGGATATCCCTGCAGTGACTTGAATGCAGGCTCGTCTTGCATCTCCCAAGACGAAAAGATGTCTGAATCGCCTGTGCAGACCACAGAGAAAGACCTAGTTCCCCACCTCATCGCGACCGGAGGCCTCACATCCTTTGAAAACTCCAGAGGCACGCGGAGATCAGTGCCTCCAAAGGAGACGATGCCTGACTCCTTGTGAAACTTGATAGAGTCCCAGGATTCCTGTGGCACGTGGAAAGGGACCCTTGGTTTCCCGCCTCAGCTGGAGAGGCGTCCCAATTGCCCTGCCAAGCCTCGAGGAGAATCCCGAGTTGTCCCTCGCAACTAGGTAGGAGTCCTGACGTCGCTGAACAAACACGTGTGTGGAAGGGCCATCCCCGTCGTAACTCGAGAATATACCCCAGGTTCCCGCCGCAACTCGAGAAAAACCTTGAGACTTCCCCCTCGCCGCGAGATGAGGTCCGATTCCCCTGCACTGCGTGCAGAGCAATTCCGTGTTGCACATCACACATGAAAAGAGCCTTGATTTCCTTGATGGCACTCCAGAGAAACCCCAAGAACACTGTTTCAAGGCTAGAGGGATCTTGAGGTCACTGTAGCCACACGAAAGAGCTCCGTGGACCAAAAATCAACTCGAGATGAGAGGTTAGTCCCTGGCTTCGACTCCAGAGGAATACCACCTTACCACAAGCACCTCAAGAGGAGGCTTCTTTCAGCTCTAGCTATGTGAGAGGGACCCTGAGTTTGCGGCCTCAAGTGGAATGGACACCGCGATGCCCTGACTCGAAATAAGGCCGGATATCCCTGCAGTGACTTGAATGCAGGCTCGTCTTGCATCTCCCAAGGCGAAAGGATGTTTGAATCCCCTGTGGAGACCACAGAGAAAGACCTAGTTCCCCACCTCATCGCGACCGGAGGCCTCACATCCTTTGAAAACTCCAGAGGTACGCGGAGATCAGTGCCTCCAAAGGAGACGATGCCTGACTCCTCGTGAAACTTGATAGGAGTCCCAGGATTCCTGTGGCACGTGGAAAGGGACCCTTGGTCTCCCGCCTCAGCTGGAGAGGCGTCCCAATTGCCCTGCCAAGCCTCGAGGAGAATCCCGAGTTGTCCCTCACAACTAGGCAGGAGTCCTGACGTCGCTGAACAAACACGTGGGTGGAAGGGCCATCCCCGTCGTAACTCGAGAATATACCCCAGGTTCCCGCCGCAACTCGAGAAAAACCATGAGACTTCCCCCTCACCGCGAGATGAGGCCCGATTCCCCTGCACTGCGTGCAGAGCAATTCCGTGTTGCACATCACACATGAAAGGAGCCTTGATTTCCTTGGTGGAACTCCAGGGAAACCCCAAGAACACTGCTTCAAGGCTAGAGGGATCCTGAGGTCACTGTAGCAACACGAAAGAGCTCCGTGGCCCAAAAATCAACTCGAGATGAGAGGTTAGTCCCTGGCTTCGACTCCAGAGGAATACCACCTTACCACAAGCACCTCAAGAGGAGGCTTCTCTCAGCTCTAGCTATGTGAGAGGGACCCTGAGTTTGCGGCCTCAAGTGGAATGGACACCGCGATGCCCTGACTCGAAATAAGGCCGGATATCCCTGCAGTGACTTGAATGCAGGCTCGTCTTGCATCTCCCAAGACGAAAAGATGTCTGAATCCCCTGTGGAGACCACAGAGAAAGACCTAGTTCCCCACCTCATCGCGACCGGAGGCCTCACATCCTTTGAAAACTCCAGAGGCACGCGGAGATCAGTGCCTCCAAAGGAGACGATGCCTGACTCCTCGTGAAACTTGATAGAGTCCCAGGATTCCTGTGGCACGTGGAAAGGGACCCTTGGTCTCCCGCCTCAGCTGGAGAGGCGTCCCAATTGCCCTGCCAATCCTCGAGGAGAATCCCGAGTTGTCCCTCGCAACTAGGAAGGAGTCCTGACGTGGATGAACAAACACGTGTGTGAAAGTGCCATCCCCTTCGTAACTCGAGAATATACCCCAGGTTACCGCCGCAACTCGAGAAAAACCATGAGACTTCCCCCTCGCCGCGAGATGAGGCCCGATTCCCCTGCACTGCGTGCAGAGCAATTCCGTGTTGCACATCACACATGAAAAGAGCCTTGATTTCCTTGATGGCACTCCAGAGAAACCCCAAGAACACTGTTTCAAGTCTAGAGGGATCCTGAGGTCACTGTAGCCACACGAAAGAGCTCCGTGGACCAAAAATCAACTCGAGATGAGAGGTTAGTCCCTGGCTTCGACTCCAGAGGAATACCACCTTACCACAAGCACCTCAAGAGGAGGCTTCTCTCAGCTCTAGCTATGTGAGAGGGACCCTGAGTTTGCGGCCTCAAGTGGAATGGACACCGCGATGCCCTGACTCGAAATAAGGCCGGATATCCCTGCAGTGACTTGAATGCAGGCTCGTCTTGCATCTCCCAAGGCGAAAGGATGTCTGAATCCCCTGTGGAGACCACAGAGAAAGACCTAGTTCCCCACCTCATCGCGACCGGAGGCCTCACATCCTTTGAAAACTCCAGAGGTACGCGGAGATCAGTGCCTCCAAAGGAGACGATGCCTGACTCCTCGTGAAACTTGATAGGAGTCCCAGGATTCCTGTGGCACGTGGAAAGGGACCCTTGGTCTCCCGCCTCAGCTGGAGAGGCGTCCCAATTGCCCTGCCAAGCCTCGAGGAGAATCCCGAGTTGTCCCTCGCAACTAGACAGGAGTCCTGACGGTGCTGAAGAAACACGTGTGTGGAAGAGCCATCCCCGTCATAACTCGAGAATATACCCCAGGTTCCCGCCGTAACTCGAGAAAAACCATGAGACTTCCCAGCTCGCCGCGAGATGAGGCACGATTCCCCTGCACTGCGTGCAGAGCAATTTCGTGTTGCACATCACACATGAAAGGAGACTTGATTTTCTTGGTGGCACTCCAGAGAAACCCCAAGAACACTGTTTCAAGGCTAGAGGGATCCTGAGGTCACTGTAGCAACACGAAAGAGTTCCGTGGACCAAAAATCAACACGAGATGAGAGGTTAGTCCCTGGCTTCGACTCCAAAGGAATACCACCTTACCACAAGCACCTCAAGAGGAGGCTTCTCTCAGCTCTAGGTATTTTAGAGGGACCCTGAGTTTGTGGCCTCAAGTGGAATGGAAACCGCGATGCCCTGACTCAAAATAAGGCCGGATATCCCTGCAGTGACTTGAATGCAGGCTCGTCTTGCATCTCCCAAGACGAAAGGATGTCTGAATCACCTGTGTAGACCACAGAGAAAGACCAATTTCCCCACCTCATCGCGACCGGAGGCCTCACATCGTTTGAAAACTCCAGAGGTACGCGGAGATGAGTGCCTCCAAAGGAGACGATGCCTGACTCCTCGTGAAACTTGATAGGAGTCCCAGGATTCCTGTGGCACGTGGAAAGGGACCCTTGGTCTCCCGCCTGAGCTGGAGAGGCGTCCCAATTGCCCTGCCAAGCCTCGAGGAGAATCCCGAGTTGTCACTTGCAACTAGGCAGGAGTCCTGCCGTCGCTGAACAAACACGTGTGTGGAAGGGCCATCCCCGTCTTAACTCGAGAATATACCCCAGGTTCCCGCCGCAACTGAAGAAAAACCATGAGACTTCCCCCTCGCCGAGAGATGAGGCCCGATTCCCCTGCATTGCTTGCAGAGCAATTCCTTCTTGCACATCACACATGAAAGGAGCCTTGATTTCCTTGATGGCACTCCAGAGAAACCCCAAGAACACTGTTTCAAGGCTAGAGGGTCCTGAGGTCACTGTAGCAACACAAAAGAGCTCCGTGGACCAAGAATCAACTCGAGATGAGAGGTTAGTCCCTGGCTTCGACTCCAGAGGAATACCACCTTACCACAAGCACCTCAAGAGGAGGCTTCTCTCATCTCTAGGTATGTGAGAGGGACCCTGAGTTTGCGGCCTCAATTGGAATGGACACTGCGATGCCCTGACGCAAAATAAGGCCGGATATCCCTGCAGTGACTTGAATGCAGGCTCGTCTTGCATCTCCCAAGACGAAAGGATGTCTGAATCCCCTGTGGAGACCACAGAGAAAGACCTAGTTCCCCAGCTCATGGCGAGCGGAGGCCTCACATCCTTTGAAAACTCCAGAGGTACGCGGAGATCAGTGCCTCCAAAGGAGACGATGCCTGACTCCTCGTGAAACTTGATAGGAGTCCCAGGATTCCTGTGGCACGTGGAAAGGGACCCTTGGTCTCCCGCCTCAGCTGGAGAGGCGTCCCAATTGCCCTGCCAAGCCTCGAGGAGAATCCCGAGTTGTCCCTCGCAACTAGGCAGGAGTCCTGACATCGCTGAACAAACACGTGGGTGGAAGGGCCATCCCCGTCGTAACTCGAGAATATACCCCAGGTTCCCGCCGCAACTCGAGAAAAACCATGAGACTTCCCCCTCGCAGCGAGATGATGCCCGATTTCCCTGCACTGCGTGCAGAGCAATTCCGTGTTGCACATCACACATGAAAGGAGCCTTGATTTCCTTGATGGCCCTCCAGAGAAACCCCAAGAACACTGTTTCAAGGCTAGAGGGATCCTGAGGTCACTGTAGCCACACGAAAGAGCTCCGTGGACCACAAATCAACTCGAGATGAGAGGTTAGTCCCTGGCTTCGACTCCAGAGGAATACCACCTTACCACAAGCACACCAAGAGGAGGCTTCTCTCAGCTCTAGGTATGTCAGAGGGACCCTGAGTTTGCGGCCTCAAGTGGAATGGACACCACGATGCCCTGACTCTAAATAAGGCCGGATATCCCTTCAGTGACTTGAATGCAGGCTCGTCTTGCATCTCCCAAGACGAAAGGATGTCTGAATCCCCTGTGGAGACCACGGAGAAAGACCTAGTTCCCCACCTCATCGCGACCGGAGGCCTCACATCCTTTGAAAACTCCAGAGGTACGCGGAGATCAGTGCCTCCAAAGGAGACGATGCCTGACTCCTCGTGAAACTTGATAGAGTCCCAGGATTCCTGTGGCACGTGAAAAGGGACCCTTGGTCTCCCGCCTCAGCTGGAGAGGCGTCCCAATTGCCCTGCCAAGCCTCGAGGAGAATCCCGAGTTGTCCCTCGCAACTAGGCAGGAGTCCTGACGTCGCTGAACAAACACGTGGGTGGAAGGGCCATCCCCGTCGTAACTCGAGAATATACCCCAGGTTCCCGCCGCAACTCGAGAAAAACCATGAGACTTCCCCCTCGCCGCGAGATGAGGCCCGATTCCCCTGCACTGCGTGCAGAGCAATTTCGTGTTGCACATCACACATGAAAGGAGCCTTGATTTTCTTGGTGGCACTCCAGAGAAACCTCAAGAACACTGTTTCAAGGCTAGAGGGATCCTGAGGTCACTGTAGCAACACAAAAGAGCTCCGTGGACCAAGAATGAACTCGAGATGAGAGGTTAGTCCCTGGCTTCGACTCCAGAGGAATACCACCTTACCACAAGCACCTCAAGAGGAGGCTTCTCTCAGCTCTAGGTATGTTAGAGGGACCCTGAGTTTGCGGCCTCAAGTGGAATGGACACCGCGATGCCCTGACTCGAAATAAGGCCGGATATCCCTGCAGTGACTTGAATGCAGGCTCGTCTTGCATCTCCCAAGACGAAAGGATGTCTGAATCACCTGTGTAGAGCACAGAGAAAGACCTATTTCCCCACCTCATCGCGACCGGAGGCCTCACATCCTTTGAAAACTCCAGAGGTATGCGGAGATCAGTGCCTCCAAAGGAGACGATGCCTGACTCCTCGTGAAACTTGATAGGAGTCCCAGGATTCCTGTGGCACGTGGAAAGGGACCCATGGTCTCCCGCCTCAGCTGAAGAGGGGTCCCAATTGCCCTGCCAAGCCTCGGGGAGAATCCCGAGTTGTCCCTCGCAACTAGGCAGGAATCCTGCCGTCGCTGAACAAACACGTGGGTGGAAGGGCCATCCCCGTTGTAACTCGAGAATATATCCCAGGTTCCCGCCGCAACTCGAGAAAAACCATGAGACTTCCCCCTCGCCGTGAGATGAGGCCCGATTCCCCTGCATTGCGTGCAGAGCAATTCCATCTTGCACATCACACATGAAAGGAGCCTTGATTTCCTTGATGGCACTCCAGAGAAACCCCAAGAACACTGTTTCAAAGCTAGAGGGATACTGATGTCACTGTAGCAACACGAAAGAGCTCCGTGGACCAAGAATCAACTCGAGATGAGAGGTTAGTCCCTGGCTTCGACTCCAGAGGAATACCACTTTACCACAAGCACCTCAAGAGGAGGCTTCTCTCAGCTCTAGGTATGTGAGAGGGACCCTGAGTTTACGGCCTCAAGTGGAATGGACACCGCGATGCCCTGACTCGAAATAAGTCCGGATATCCCTGCAGGGACTTGAATGCAGGCTCGTCTTGCATCTCCCAAGACGAAAGGATGTCTGAATCCCCTGTGGAGACCACAAAGAAAGACCTAGTTCCCCACCTCATCGCGACCGGAGGCCTCACATCCTCTGAAAACTCCAGAGGTACGCGGAGATCAGTGCCTCCAAAGGAGACGATGCCTGACTCCTCGTGAAACTTGATAGGAGTCCCAGGATTCCTGTGGCACGTGGAAAGGGACCCTTGGTCTCCCGCCTCAGCTGGAGAGGCATCCCATTGCCCTGCCAAGCCTCGAGGAGAATCCCGAGTTGTCCCTCGCAACTAGACAGGAGTCCTGACGTCGCTGAACAAACACGTGGGTGGAGGGGCCATCCCCGTCTTAACTCGAGAATATACCCCAGGTTACCGCCGCAACTTGATAAAAACCATGAGACTTCCCCCTCGCCGCCAGATGAGGCCCGATTCCCCTGCACTGCGTGCAGAGCAATTCCGTGTTGCACATCACACATGAAAGGAGCCTTGATTTCCTTGATGGCACTCCAGAGAAACCCCAAGAACACTGTTTCAAGTCTAGAGGGATCCTGAGGTCACTGTAGCAACATGAAAGAGCTCCGTGGACCAGAAATCAACTCGAGATGATAGGTTAGTCCCTAACTTCGACTTGAGGAATACCACCTTACCACAAGCACCTCAAGAGGAGGCTTCTCTCAGCTCTAGGTATGTGAGAGGGACCCTGAGTTTGCGGCCTCAAGTGGAATGTACACCGCGATGCCCTGACGCGAAATAAGGCCAGATATCCCTGCAGTGACTTGAATGCAGGCTCGTCTTGCATCTCCCAAGATGAAAGGATGTCTGAATCCCCTGTGGAGACCACAGAGAAAGACCTAGTTCCCCACCTCATCGCGACCGGAAGCCTCACATCATTTGAAAACTCCAGAGGTACGCGGAGATCAGTGCCTCCAAAGGAGACGATGCCTGACTCCTCGTGAAACTTGATAGGAGTCCCAGGATTCCTGTGGCACGTGGAAAGGGACCCTTGGTCTCCCGCCTCAGCTGGAGAGGCGTCCCAATTGCCCTGCCAAGCCTCGAGGAGAATCCCGAGTTGTCCCTCAAAACTAGGCAGGAGTCCTGCCATCGCTGAACAAACACGTGGGTGGAAGGGCCATCCCCGTCGTAACTCGAGAATATACCCCAGGTTCCCGCCGCAACTCGAGAAAAACCATGAGACTTCCCCCTCGCCGCGAGATGAGGCCCGATTCCCCTGCACTGCGTGCAGAGCAATTCCGTGTTGCACATCACACATGAAAGGAGCCTTGATTTCCTTGATGGCACTCCAGAGAAAACCCAAGAACACTGTTTCAAGGCTAGAGGGATCCTTAGGTCACTGTAGCAACACAAAAGAGCTCCGTGGACCAAAAATCAGCTCGAGATGAGAGGTTAGTCCCTGGCTTCGACTCCAGAGGAATACCACCTTACCACAAGCACCTCAAGTGGAGGCTTCTCTCAGCTCTAGGTATGTGAGAGGGACCCTGATTTTGCGGCCTCAAGTGGAATGGACACCGCGATGCACTGACTTGAAATAAGGCCGGATATCCCTGCAGTGACTGGAATGCAGGCTCGTCTTGCATCTCCCAAGACGAAAGGATGTCTGAATCCCCTGTGGAGACCACAGAGAAAGACCTAGTTCCCCACCTCATCGCGACCGGAGGCCTCACATCCTTTGAAAACTCCAGAGGTCCCCGGAGATCAGTGCCTCCAAAGGAGACGATGCCTGACTCCTCGTGAAACTTGATAGGAGTCCCAGGATTCCTGTGGCACGTGGAAAGGGACCCATGGTCTCCCGCCTCAGCTGAAGAGGGGTCCCAATTGCCCTGCCAAGCCTCGAGGAGAATCCCGAGTTGTCCCTCGCAACTAGGCAGGAATCCTGCCGTCGCTGAACAAACACGTGGGTGGAAGGGCCATCCCCGTTGTAACTCGAGAATATATCCCAGGTTCCCGCCGCAACTCGAGAAAAATCATGAGACTTCCCCCTCGCCGTGAGATGAGGCCCGATTCCCCTGCATTGCGTGCAGAGCAATTCCATCTTGCACATCACACATGAAAGGAGCCTTGATTTCCTTGATGGCACTCCAGAGAAACCCCAAGAACACTGTTTCAAAGCTAGAGGGATCCTGATGTCACTGTAGCAACACGAAAGAGCTCCGTGGACCAAGAATCAACTCGAGATGAGAGGTTAGTCCCTGGCTTCGACTCCAGAGGAATACCACTTTACCACAAGCACCTCAAGAGGAGGCTTCTCTCAGCTCTAGGTATGGGAGAGGGACCCTGAGTTTGCGGCCTGAAGTGGAATGGACACTGCGATGCCCTGACGCGAAATAAGGCCGGATATCCCTGCAGTGACTTGAATGCAGGCTCGTCTTGCATCTCCCAAGACGAAAGGATGTCTGAATCCCCTGTGGAGACCACAGAGAAAGACCTAGTTCCCCACCTCATCGCGACCGGAGGCCTCACATCCTTTGAAAACTCCAGAGGTACACGGAGATCAGTGCCTCCAAAGGAGACGATGCCTGACTCCTCGTGAAACTTGATAGGAGTCCCAGGATTCCCGTGGCACATGGAAACGGACCCTTGGTCTCCCGCCTCAGCTGGAGAGGCGTCCCAATTGCCCTGCCAAGCCTCGAGGAGAATCCCGAGTTGTCCCTCGCAACTAGGCAGGAGTCCTGACGTCGCTGAACAAACACGTGGGTGGAAGGGCCATCCCCGTTGTAACTCGAGAATATACCCCAGGTTCCCGCCGCAACTCGAGAAAAACCATGAGACTTCCCCCTCGCCGTGAGATTAGGCCCGATTCCCCTGTACTGCATTCAGAGCAACTCCGTGTTGCACATCAGACATGAAAGGAGCCTTGATTTCCTTGATGGCACTCCAGAGAAATCCCAAGAACACTGTTCAAGTCTAGAGGGATCCTGAGGTCACTGTAGCAACACGAAAGAGCTCTGTGGACCAAGAATCAACTCGAGATGAGAGGTTAGTCCCTGGCTTCGACTCCAGAGGAATACCACATTACCACAAGCACCTCAAGAGGAGGCTTCTCTCAGCTCTAGGTATGTGAGAGGGACCCTGAGTTTTCGGCCTCAAGTGGAATGGACACCACGATGCCCTGATGCGAAATAAGGCCGGATATCCCTGCAGTGACTTGAATGCAGGCTCGTCTTGCATCTCCCAAGACGAAAGGATGTCTGAATCCCCTGTGGAGACCACAGAGAAAGACCTAGTTCCCCACCTCATGGCGACCGGAGGCCTCACATCCTTTGAAAACTCCAGAGGTACGTTGAGATCAGTGCCTAGAAAGGAGACGATGCCTGACTCCTCGTGAAACTTGATAGGAGTCCCAGGATTCCTGTGGCACGTGGAAAGGGACACTTGTTCTCCCGCCTCAGCTGGAGAGGCGTCCCAATTGCCCTGCCAAGCCTCGAGGAGAATCCCGAGTTGTCCCTCGCAACTAGGTAGGAGTCCTGACGGCGCTGAACAAACACGTGGGTGGAGGGGCCATCCCCGTCGTAACTCGAGAATATACCCCAGGTTCCCGCCGCAACTCGAGAAAAACCATGAGACTTTCCCCTCGCCGTGAGATGAGGCCCGATTCCCCTGCACTGCGTGCAGAGCAATTCCGTGTTGCACATCACACATGAAAGGAGCCTTGATTTCCTTGATGGCACTCCAGAGAAACCCCAAGAACACTGTTTCAAATCTAGAGGGTTCCTGAGGTCACTGTAGCAACATGAAAGAGCTCCGTGGACCAGAAATCAACTCGAGATGATAGGTTAGTCCCTAACTTCGACTTGAGGAATACCACCTTACCACAAGCACCTCAAGAGGAGGCTTCTCTCAGCTCTAGGTATGTGAGAGGGACCCTGAGTTTGCGGCCTCAAGTTGAATGTACACCGCGATGCCCTGACGCGAAATAAGGCCAGATATCCCTGCAGTGACTTGAATGCAGGCTCGTCTTGCATCTCCCAAGATGAAAGGATGTCTGAATCCCCTGTGGAGACCACAGAGAAAGACCTAGTTCCCCACCTCATCGCGACCGGAGGCCTCACATCCTTTGAAAACTCCAGAGGTCCGCGGAGATCAGTGCCTCCAAAGGAGACGATGCCTGACTCCTCGTGAAACTTGATAGGAGTCCCAGGATTCCTGGGGCACGTGGAAAGGAACACTTGGTCTCCCGCGTCAGCTGGAGAGGCGTCCCAATTGCCCTGCCAAGCCTCGAGGAGAATCCCGAGTTGTCCCTCGCAACTAGGCAGGAGTCCTGAAGTCGCTGAACAAACACGTGGGTGGAAGGGCCATCCCCGTTGTAACTCGAGAATATACCCCAGGTTACCGCCGCAACTCGAGAAAAACAATGAGACTTCCCCCTCGCCCCGAGATGAGGCCCGATTCCCCTGCATTGCTTGCAGAGCAATTCCGTGTTGCACATCACACATGAAAGGAGCCTTGATTTCCTTGATGGCACTCCAGAGAAACCCCAAGAACACTGTTTCAAGGCTAGAGGGATCCTGAGGTCACTTTAGCAACACGAAAGAGCTCCGTGGACCAAAAATCAGCTCGAGATGAGAGGTTAGTCCCTGGCTTCGACTCCAGAGGAATACCACCTTACCACAAGCACCTCAAGAGGAGGCTTCTCTCAGCTCTAGGTATGTGAGAGGGACCCTGAGTTTACGGCCTTAAGTGGAATGGACACCGCGATGCCCTGACTCGAAATAAGTCCGGATATCCCTGCAGGGACTTGAATGCAGGCTCGTCTTGCATCTCCCAAGACGAAAGGATGTCTGAATCCCCTGTGGAGACCACAAAGAAAGACCTAGTTCCCCACCTCATCGCGACCGGAGGCCTCACATCCTCTGAAAACTCCAGAGGTACGCGGAGATCAGTGCCTCCAAAGGAGACGATGCCTGACTCCTCGTGAAACTTGATAGGAGTCCCAGGATTCCTGTGGCACGTGGAAAGGGACCCTTGGTCTCCCGCCTCAGCTGGAGAGGCATCCCATTGCCTGCCAAGCCTCGAGGAGAATCCCGAGTTGTCCCTCGCAACTAGACAGGAGTCCTGACGTCGCTGAACAAACACGTGGGTGGAGGGGCCATCCCCGTCTTAACTCGAGAATATACCCCAGGTTACCGCCGCAACTTGATAAAAACCATGAGACTTCCCCCTCGCCGCCAGATGAGGCCCGATTCCCCTGCACTGCGTGCAGAGCAATTCCGTGTTGCACATCACACATGAAAGGAGCCTTGATTTCCTTGATGGCACTCCAGAGAAACCCCAAGAACACTGTTTCAAGTCTAGAGGGATCCTGAGGTCACTGTAGCAACACGAAAGAGCTCCGTGGACTAAGAATCAACTCGAGATGAGAGGTTAGTCCCTGGCTTCGACTCCAGAGGAATACCACCTTACCACAAGCACCTCAAGAGGAGGCTTCTCTCAGCTCTAGGTATGTGAGAGGGACCCTGAGTTTTGGGAATCAAGTGGAATGGACACCACGATGCCCTGATGCGAAATAAGGCCGGATATCCCTGCAGTGATTTGAATGCAGGCTCGTCTTGCATCTCCCAAGACGAAAGGATGTCTGAATCCCCTGTGGAGACCACAGAGAAAGACCTAGTTCCCCACCTCATCGCGACCGGAGGCCTCATATCCTTTGAAAACTCCAGAGGTACGTTGAGATCAATGCCTCCAAAGGAGACGATGCCTGACTCCTCGTGAAACTTGATAGGAGTCCCAGGATTCCTGTGGCACGTGGAAAGGGACACTTGTTCTCCCGCCTCAGCTGGAGAGGCGTCCCAATTGCCCTGCCAAGCCACGAGGAGAATCCTGAGTTGTCCCTCGCAACTAGGTAGGAGTCCTGACGGCGCTGAACAAACACGTGGGTGGAGGGGCCATCCCCGTCGTAACTCGAGAATATACCCCAGGTTCCCGCCGCAACTCGAGAAAAACCATGAGACTTTCCCCTCGCCGTGAGATGAGGCCCGATTCCCCTGCACTGCGTGCAGAGCAATTCCGTGTTGCACATCACACATGAAAGGAGCCTTGATTTCCTTGATGGCACTCCAGAGAAACTCCAAGAACACTGTTTCAAGTCTAGAGGGTTCCTGAGGTCACTGTAGCAACATGAAAGAGCTCCGTGGACCAGAAATCAACTCGAGATGATAGGTTAGTCCCTAACTTCGACTTGAGGAATACCACCTTACCACAAGCACCTCAAGAGGAGGCTTCTCTCAGCTCTAGGTATGTGAGAGGGACCCTGAGTTTGCGGCCTCTAGTTGAATGTACACCGCGATGCCCTGACGCGAAATAAGGCCAGATATCCCTGCAGTGACTTGAATGCAGGCTCGTCTTGCATCTCCCAAGATGAAAGGATGTCTGAATCCCCAGTGGAGACCACAGAGAAAGACCTAGTTCCCCACCTCATCGCGACCGGAAGCCTCACATCATTTGAAAACTCCAGAGGTACGCGGAGATCAGTGCCTCCAAAGGAGACGATGCCTGACTCCTCGTGAAACTTGATAGGAGTCCCAGGATTACTGTGGCACGTGGAAAGGGACCCTTGGTCTCCCGCCTCAACTGGAGAGGCGTCCCAATTGCCCTGCCAAGCCTCGAGGAGAATCCCGAGTTGTCCCTCGAAACTAGGCAGGAGTCCTGACGTCGCTGAACAAACACGTGGGTGGAGGGGCCATCCCCGTCGTAACTCGAGAATATACCCCAGGTTCCCGCCGCAACTCGAGAAAAACCATGAGACTTCCCCCTCGCCGCGAGATGAGGCCCGATTCCCCTGCACTGCGTGCAGAGCAATTCCGTGTTGCACATCACACATGAAAGGAGCTTTGATTTTCTTGATGGCACTACAGAGAAACCCCAAGAACACTGTTTCAAGGCTAGAGGGATCCTGAGGTCACTGTAGCAACACGAAAGAGCTCCGTGGAGCAAAAATCAACTCGAGATGAGAGGTTAGTCCCTGGCTTCGACTCCAGAGGAATACCACCTTATCACAAGCAACTCAAGGGGAGGCTTCTCTCAGCTCTAGGTATGTGAGAGGGACCCTGAGTTTGCGGCCTCAAGTGGAATGGACACCGCGATGCCCTGGCTCGAAATGAGGCCGGATATCCCTGCAGTGACTTGAATGCAGGCTTGTCTTGCATCTCCCAAGACGAAAGGATGTCTGAATACCCTATGGAGAGCATAGAGAAAGACCTAGTTCCCCACCTCATCGCGACCGGAGGCCTCACATCTTTTGAAAACTCCAGAGTTACGCGGAGATCAGTGCCTCCAAAGGAGACGATGCCTCACTCCTCGTGAAACTTGATAGGAGTCCCAGGATTCCTGTGGCACGTGGAAAGGGACCCTTGGTCTCCCGCCTCAGCTGGAGAGGCGTCCCAATTGCCCTGCCAAGCCTCGAGGAGAATCCCGAGTTGTCCCTCAAAACTAGGCAGGAGTCCTGCCATCGCTGAACAAACACGTGGGTGGAAGGGCCATCCCCGTCGTAACTCGAGAATATACCCCAGGTTCCCGCCGCAACTCGAGAAAAACCATGAGACTTCCCCCTCGCCGCGAGATGAGGCCCGATTCCCCTGCACTGCGTGCAGAGCAATTCCGTGTTGCACATCACACATGAAAGGAGCCTTGATTTCCTTGATGGCACTCCAGAGAAAACCCAAGAACACTGTTTCAAGGCTAGAGGGATCCTTAGGTCACTGTAGCAACACGAAAGAGCTCCGTGGACCAAAAATCAGCTCGAGATGAGAGGTTAGTCCCTGGCTTCGACTCCAGAGGAATACCACCTTACCACAAGCACCTCAAGTGGAGGCTTCTCTCAGCTCTAGGTATGTGAGAGGGACCCTGATTTTGCGGCCTCAAGTGGAATGGACACCGCGATGCACTGACTTGAAATAAGGCCGGATATCCCTGCAGTGACTTGAATGCAGGCTCGTCTTGCATCTCCCAAGACGAAAGGATGTCTGAATCCCCTGTGGAGACCACAGAGAAAGACCTAGTTCCCCACCTCATCGCGACCGGAGGCCTCACATCCTTTGAAAACTCCAGAGGTCCGCGGAGATCAGTGCCTCCAAAGGAGACGATGCCTGACTCCTCGTGAAACTTGAAAGGAGTCCCAGGATTCCTGGGGCACGTGGAAAGGAACACTTGGTCTCCCGCGTCAGCTGGAGAGGCGTTCCAATTGCCCTGCCAAGCCTCGAGGAGAATCCCGAGTTGTCCCTCGCAACTAGGCAGGAGTCCTCAAGTCGCTGAACAAACACGTGGGTGGAAGGGCCATCCCCGTTGTAACTCGAGAATATACCCCAGGTTACCGCCGCAACTCGAGAAAAACCATGATACTTCCCCCTCGCCCCGAGATGAGGCCCGATTCCCCTGCACTGCGTGCAGAGCAATTCCGTGTTGCACATCACACATGAAAGGAGCCTTGATTTCCTTGATGGCAATCCAGAGAAACCCCAAGAACACTGTTTCAAGGCTAGAGGGATCCTGAGGTCACTGTAGTAACACCAAAGAGCTCCGTGGACCAAGAATCAACTCGAGATGAGAGGTTAGTCCCTGGCTTCGACTCCAGAGGAATACCACCTTACCACAAGCACCTCAAGAGGAGGCTTCTCTCAGCTCTAGGTATGTGAGAGGGACCCTGAGTTTGCGGCCTCAAGTGGAATGGACCCCGCGATTCCCTGACTCGAAATAAGGGCGGATATCCCTGCAGTGACTTGAATGCAGGCGCGTCTTGCATCTCCCAAGACGAAAGGATGTCTGAATCCCCTGTGGAGACCTCAGAGAAAGATCTAGTTCCCCACCTCATCACAACCGGAGGCCTCACATCCTTTGAAAACTCCAGAGGTACGCGGAGATCAGTGCCTCCAAAGGAGACGATGCCTGACTCCTCGTGAAACTTGATAGGAGTCCCAGGATTTCTGTGGCACATGGAAAGGGACCCTTGGTCTCCCGCCTCAGCTGGAGAGGCGTCCCAATTGCCCTGCCAAGCCTCGAGGAGAATCCCGAGTTGTCCCTCGTAAATAGGCAGGAATCCTGACGTCGCTGAACAAACACGTGGGTGGAAGGGCCATCCCCGTCGTAACTCGAGAATATACCCCAGGTTCCCGCCGCAACTCGAGAAAAACCATGAGACTTCCCCCTCGCCGCGAGATGAGGCCCGATTCCCCCGCTCTGCATGCAGAGTAATTCCGTGTTGCACATCAAACATGAAAGGAGCCTTGATTTCCTTGATGGCACTCCAGAGAAACCCCAAGAACACTGTTTCAAGTCTAGAGGGATCCTGGGGTCACTGTAGCAACACGAAAGAGCTCCATGGAACAAAAATCAACTCGAGATGAGAGGTTAGTCCCTAACTTCGACTCCATAGGAATACCACCTTACCACAAGCACCTCAAGAGGAGGCTTCTCTCAGCTCTAGGTATGTGAGAGGGACCCTGAGTTTGCGGCCTCAAGTGGAATGGACACTGCGATGCCCTGACGCGAAATAAGGCCGGATATCCCTGCAGTGACTTGAATGCAGGCTCGTCTTGCATCTCCCAAGATGAAAGGATGTCTGAATCCCCTGTGGAGACCACAGAGAAAGACCTAGTTCCCTACCTCATCGCGACTGGAGGCCTCACATCCTTTGAAAACTCCAGAGGTATGCGGAGATCAGTGCCTCCAAAGGAGACGATGCCTGACTCCTCGTGAAACTTGATAGGAGTCCCAGGATTCCTGTGGCACGTGGAAAGGGACCCTTGGTCTCCCGACTCGGCTAGAGAGGCTTCCCAATTTCCCTGCCAAGCCTCGAGGAGAACCCCGAGTTGTCCCTCGCAACTAGGCAGGAGTCCTGCCATCGCTGAACAAACACGTGTGTAGAAGGGCCATCCCCGTCGTTACTCGAGAATATACCGCAGGTTCCCGCCGCAACTCGAGAAAAACCATTAGACTTCCCCCTCGCCCCGAGATGAGGCCTGATTCCCCTGCACTGCGTGCAGAGCAATTCCGTGTTGCACATCACACATGAAAGGAGCCTTGATTTTCTTGGTGGCACTCCAGAGAAACCCCAAGAACACTGTTTCAAGGCTAGAGGGATCCTGAGGTCACTGTAGCAACACAAAAGAGCTCCGTGGACCAAGAATCAACTCGAGATGAGAGGTTAGTCCCTGGCTTCGACTCCAGAGGAATACCACCTTACCACAAGCACCTCAAGAGGAGGCTTCTCTCAGCTCTATGTATGTGAGAGGGACCCTGAGTTTGCGGCCTCAAGTGGAATGGACACCGCGATGCCCTGACTCGAAATAAGGCCGGATATCCCTGCAGTGACTTGAATGCAGGCTCGTCTTGCATCTCCCAAGACGAAAGGATGTCTGAATCACCTGTGTAGAGCACAGAGAAAGACCTATTTCCCCACCTCATCGCGACCGGAGGCCTCACATCCTTTGAAAACTCCAGAGGTACGCGGAGATCAGTGCCTCCAAAGGAGACGATGCCTGACTCCTCGTGAAACTTGATAGGAGTCCCAGGATTCCTGTGGCACGTGGAAAGGGACCCATGGTCTCCCGCCTCAGCTGAAGAGGGGTCCCAATTGCCCTGCCAAGCCTCGAGGAGAATCCCGAGTTGTCCCTCGCAACTAGGCAGGAATCCTGCCGTCGCTGAACAAACACGTGGGTGGAAGGGCCATCCCCGTTGTAACTCGAGAATATATCCCAGGTTCCCGCCGCAACTCGAGAAAAACCATGAGACTTCCCCCTCGCCGTGAGATGAGGCCCGATTCCCCTGCATTGCGTGCAGAGCAATTCCATCTTGCACATCACACATGAAAGGAGCCTTGATTTCCTTGATGGCACTCCAGAGAAACCCCAAGAACACTGTTTCAAAGCTAGAGGGATCCTGATGTCACTGTAGCAACACGAAAGAGCTCCGTGGACCAAGAATCAACTCGAGATGAGAGGTTAGTCCCTGGCTTCGACTCCAGAGGAATACCACCTTACCACAAGCACCTCAAGAGGAGGCTTCTCTCAGCTGTAGGTATGTGAGAGGTACCCTGAATTTGCGGCCTAAAGTGGAATGGACACCGCGATGCCCTGACTCGAAATAAGGCCGGATATCCCTGCAGTGACTTGAATGCAGGCTCGTCTTGCATCTCCCAAGACGAAAGGATGTCTGAATCCCCTGTGGAGACCACAGAGAAAGACCTAGTTCCCCACCTCATCGCGACCGGAGGCATCACATCCTTTGAAAACTCCAGAGGTATGCGGAGATCAGTGCCTCCAAAGGAGACGATGCCTGACTCCTCGTGAAACTTGATAGGAGTCCCAGGATTCCTGTGGCACATGGAAAGGGACCCTTGGTCTCCCGCCTCAGCTGGAGAGGCATCCCATTGCCCTGCAAAGCCTCGAGGGGAATCCTGAGTTGTCCCTCGCAACTAGGCAGGAGTCCTGACGTAGCTGAACAAACACGTGAGTGGAGGGGCCATCCCCGTCTTAACTCGAGAATATACCCCAGGTTCCCGCCGCAACTCGAGAAAAACCATGAGACTTCCCCCTCGCCGCGAGATGAGGCCCGATTCCCCTGCACTGCGTGCAGAGCAATTCCGTGTTGCACATCACACATGAAAGGAGCCTTGATTTCCTTGATGGCACTCCAGAGAAACCCCAAGAACACTGTTTCAAGGTTGAGGGATCCTGAGGTCACTGTAGCAACACAAAAGAGCTCCGTGGACCAAGAATCAACTCGAGATGAGAGGTTAGTCCCTGGCTTCGACTCCAGAGGAATACCACCTTACCACAAGCACCTCAAGAGGAGGCTTCTCTCAGCTCTAGGTATGTTAGAGGGACCCTGAGTTTGCGGCCTCAAGTGGAATGGACACCGCGATGCCCTGACTCGAAATAAGGCCGGATATCCCTGCAGTGACTTGAATGCAGGCTCGTCTTGCATCTCCCAAGACGAAAGGATGTCTGAATCACCTGTGTAGACCACAGAGAAAGACCTATTTCCCCACCTCATCGCGACCGGAGGCCTCACATCCTTTGAAAACTCCAGAGGTACGCGGAGATCAGTGCCTCCAAAGGAGACGATGCCTGACTCCTCGTGAAACTTGATAGGAGTCCCAGGATTCCTGTGGCACGTGGAAAGGGACCCATGGTCTCCCGCCTCAGCTGGAGAGGGGTCCCAATTGCCCTGCCAGGCCTCGAGGAGAATCCCGAGTTGTCCCTCGCAACTAGGCAGGAATCCTGCCGTCGCTGAACAAACACGTGGGTGGAAGGGCCATCCCCGTTGTAACTCGAGAATATATCCCAGGTTCCCGCCGCAACTCGAGAAAAACCATGAGACTTCCCCCTCGCCGTGAGATGAGGCCCGATTCCCCTGCATTGCTTGCAGAGCAATTCCGTCTTGCACATCACACATGAAAGGAGCCTTGATTTCCTTGATGGCACTCCAGAGAAACCCCAAGAACACTGTTTCAAAGCTAGAGGGATCCTGAGGTCACTGTAGCAACACGAAAGAGCTCCGTGGACCAAGAATCAACTCGAGATGAGAGGTTAGTCCCTGGCTTCGACTCCAGAGGAATACCACCTTACCACAAGCACCTCAAGAGGAAGCTTCTCTCAGCTCTAGGTATGTGAGAGGGACCCTGAGTTTGCGGCCTGAAGTGGAATGGACACTGCGATGCCCTGACTCTAAATAAGGCCGGATATCCCTGCAGTGACTTGAATGCAGGCTCGTCTTGCATCTCCCAAGACGAAAGGATGTCTGAATCCCCTGTGGAGACCACAGAGAAAGACCTAGTTCCCCACCTCATCGCGACCGGAGGCCTCACATCCTTTGAAAACTCCAGAGGTATGCGGAGATCAGTGCCTCCAAAGGAGACGATGCCTGACTCCTCGTGAAACTTGATAGGAGTCCCAGGATTCCTGTGGCACGTGGAAAGGGAATCTTGGTCTCCCGCCTCAGCTGGAGAGGCGTCCCAATTGCCCTGCCAAGCCTCGAGGAGAATCCCGAGTTGTCCCTCGCAACTAGGCAGGAGTCCTGACGTCGCTGAACAAACACGTGGGTGGAAGTGCCATCCCCGTCGTAACTCGAGAATATACCCCAGGTTCCCGCCACAACTCGAGAAAAACCATGAGACTTCCCCCTCGCCGCGAGATGAGGCCGGATTCCCCTGCACTGCGTGCAGAGCAATTCCGTGTTGCACATCACACATGAAAGGAGCCTTGATTTCCTTGATGGCACTCCAGAGAAACCCCAAGAACACTGTTTCAAGTCTAGAGGGATCCTGAGGTCACTGTAGCAACACGAAAGAGCTCCGTGGACCAAAAATCAACTCGAGATGAGAGGTTAGTCCCTGGCTTCGACTCCAGAGGAATACCACCTTACCACAAGCACCTCAAGAGGAGGCTTCTCTCAGCTCTAGGTATGTGAGAGGGACCCTGAGTTTGCGGCCTCAAGTGGAATGGACACCGCGATGCCCTGACTCGAAATAAGGCCGGATATCCCTGCAGTGACTTGAATGCAGGCTCGTCTTGCATCTCCCAAGACGAAAGGATGTCTGAATCCCCTGTGGAGACCACAGAAAAAGACCTAGTTTCCCACCTCATCGCGACCGGAGGCCTCACATCCTTTGAAAACTCCAGAGGTACGCGGAGATCAGTGCCTCCAAAGGAGACGATGCCTGACTCCTCGTGAAACTTGATAGGAGTCCCAGGATTCCTGTGGCACGTGGAAAGGGACCCTTGGTCTCCCGCCTCAGCTGGAGAGGCGTCCCAATTGCCCTGCCAAGCCTCGAGGAGAATCCCGAGTTGTCCCTCGCAACTAGGCAGGAGTCCTGACGTCGCTGAACAAACACATGTGTGGAAGGGCCATCCCCGTCGTAACTCCAGAATATACCCCAGGTTCCCGCCGCAACTCGAGAAAAACCATGAGACTTCCCCCTCGCCGCGAGATGAGGCCCGATACCCTGAACTGCGTGCAGAGCAATTCCGTGTTGCACATCACACATGAAAGGAGCCTTGATTTCCTTGATGGCACTCCAGAGAAACCCCAGGAACACTGTTTCAAGGCTGGAGGGATCCTGAGGTCACTGTAGCAACACGAAAGAGCTCCGTGGACCAAAAATCAACTCGAGATGAGACGTTAGTCCCTGGCTTCGACTCCAGAGGAATACCACCTTACCACAAGCACCTCAAGAGGAGGCTTCTCTCAGCTCTAGGTATGTGAGAGGGACCCTGAGTTTGCGGCCTCAAGTGGAATGGACACCGCGATGCCCTGACTCGAAATAAGGCCGGATATCCCTGCAGTGACTGGAATGCAGGCTCGTCTTGCATCTCCCAAGACGAAAGGATGTCTGAATCCCCTGTGGAAACCACAGAGAAAGACCTAGTTCCCCACCTCATCGCGACCGGAGGCCTCACATCCTTTGAAAACTCCAGAGGTACGCGGAGATCAGTGCCTCCAAAGGAGACGAAGCCTGACTCCTCGTGAAACTTGATAGGAGTCCCAGGATTCCTGTGGCACGTGGAAAGGGACACTTGGTCTCCCGCCTCAGCTGGAGAGGCGTCCCAATTGACTTGCCAAGCCTCGAGGAGAATCCCGAGTTGTCCCTCGCAACTAGGCAGTAGTCCTGACGTCGCTGAAGAAAGACGTGTGTGGAAGGGCCATCCCCGTCGTAACTCGAGAATATACTCCAGGTTCCCGCCGCAACTCGAGAAAAACCATGAGACTTCCCCCTCGCCGCGAGATGAGGCCCGATTCCCCTGCACTGCGTGCAGAGCAATTCGGTGTTGCACATCACACATGAAAGGAGCCTTTATTTCCTTGATGGCACACCAGAGAATCCCCAAGAACACTGTTTCAAGGCTAGAGGGATCCTGAGGTCACTGTAGCAACACGAAAGAGCTCCGTGGACCAAAAATCAACTCGAGATGAGAGGTTAGTCCCTGGCTTCGACTCCAGAGGAATACCACCTTACCACAAGCACCTCAAGAGAAGGCTTCTCTCAGCTGTATCTTTGTGAGAGGGACCCTGAGTTTCCGGCCTCAAGTGGAATGGAGACCGCGATGCCCTGACTCGAAATAAGGCCGGATATCCCTGCAGTGACTTGAATGCAGGCTCGTCTTGCATCTCCCAAGACGAAAGGATGTCTGAATCCCCTGTGGAGACCACAGAGAAAGACCTAGTTCCCCACCTCATCGCGACCGGAGGCCTCACATCCTTTGAAAACTCCAGAGGTACGCGGAGATCAGTGCCTCCAAAGGAGACGATGCCTGACTCCTCGTGGAACTTGATAGGAGTCCCAGGATTCCTGTGGCACGTGGAAAGGGACCCTTGGTCTCCCGCCTCAGCTGGAGAGGCGTCCCAATTGCCCTGCCAAGCCTCGAGGAGAATCCCGACTTGTCCCTCGCAACTAGGCAGGAGTCCTGACGTCGCTGAACAAACACGTGGGTGGAAGGGCCATCCCCGTCGTAACTCGAGAATATACCCCAGGTTCCCGCCGCAACTCGAGAAAAACCATGAGACTTCCCCCTCGCCGCGATATGAGGCCCGATTCCCCTGCACTGCGTGCAGAGAAATTCCATGTTGCACATCACACATGAAAGGAGCCTTGATTTCCTTGATGGCACTCCAGAGAAACCCCAAGCACACTGTTTCAAGGCTAGAGGGATCCTGAGGTCCCTGTAGCAGCACGAAAGAGCACTGTGGACAATGAATCAACTCGAGATGAGAGGTTAGTCCCTGTCTTCGACTCCAGAGGAATACCACCTTACCACAAGCACCTCAAGAGGAGGCTTCTCTCAGCTCTAGCTATGTGAGAGGGACCCTGAGTTTGCGGCCTCAAGTGGAATGGACACCGTGATGCCCTGACTCGAAATAAGGCCGGATATCCCTGCAGTGACTTGAATGCAGGCTCGTCTTGTATCTCCCAAGACGAAAGGATGTCTGAATCCCCTGTGGAGACCACAGAGAAAGACCTAGTTCCCCACATCATCGCGACCTGAGGCCTCACATCCTTTGAAAACTCCAGAGGTACGCGGAGATCAGTGCCTCCAAAGGAGACGATGCCTGACTCCTCGTGAAACTTGATAGGAGTCCCAGGATTCCTGTGGCACGTGGAAAGGGACCCTTGGTCTCCCGCCTCAGCTGGAGAGGCGTCCCAATTGCCCTGCCAAGCCTCGAGGAGAATTCCGAGTTGTCCCACGCAACTAGGCAGGAGTCCTGCCTTCGGTGAACAAACACATGTGTGGAAGGCCCATCCCCGTCGAAACTCGAGAATATACCCCAGGTTCACGCCGCAACTAGAAAAACCATGAGACTTTCCACTCGCCGCGAGATGAGGCACGATTCCCCTGCACTGCGTGCAGAGCAATTCCGTGTTGCACATCACACATGAAAGGAGCCTTGATTTCCTTGATGGCACTCCAGAGAAACCCCAAGAACACTGTTTCAAGGCTAGAGGGATCCTGAGGTCACTGTAGCAACACGAAAGAGCTCCGTGGACCAAGAATCAACTCGAGATGAGAGGTTAGTCCCTGGCTTCGACTCCAGAGGAATACCACCTTACCACAAGCACCTCAAGAGGAGGCTTCTCTCAGATCTAGGTATGTGAGAGGGACCCTGAGTTTGCGGCCTCAAGTGGAATGGACACTGCGATGCCCTGACGTGAAATAAGGCCGGTTATCCCTGCAGTGACTTGAATGCAGGCTCGTCTTGCATCTCCCAAGACGAAAGGATGTCTAAATCCCCTGTGGAGACCACAGAGAAAGACCTAGTTCCCCACCTCATCGCGACCGGAGGCCTCACATCCTTTGAAAACTCCAGAGGTACGCGGAGATCAGTGCCTCCAAAGGAGACGATGCCTGACTCCTCGTGAAACTTGATAGGAGTCCCAGAATTCCTGTGGCACGTGGAAAGGGACCCTTGGTCTCCCGCCTCAGCTGGAGAGGCGTCCCAGTTGCCCTGCCAAGCCTCGAGGAGAATCCCGAGTTGTCCCTCACAACTAGGCAGGAGTCCTGACGTCCCTGAACAAACACGTGGGTGGAAGGGCCATCCCCGTCGTAACTCGACAATATACCCCAGGTTCCCACCGCAACTCGAGAAAAACCATGAGACTTCCCCCTCGCCGCCAGATGAGGCCCGATTCCCCTGCACTGCGTGCAGAGCAATTCCGTGTTGCACATCACACATGAAAGGAGCCTTGATTTCCTTGATGGCACTCCAGAGAAACCCCAAGAACACTGTTTCAAGGTTGAGGGATCCTGAGGTCACTGTAGCAACACGAAAGAGCTCCGTGGACCAAGAATCAACTCGAGATGAGAGGTTAGTCCCTGGCTTCGACTCCAGAGGAATACCACCTTACCACAAGCACCTCAAGAGGAGGCTTCTCTCAGCTCTAGCTATGTGAGAGGGACCCTGAGTTTGCGGCCTCAAGTTTAATGGGCACCGGGATTCCCTGACGCGAAATAAGGCCGGATATCCCTGCAGTGACTTGAATGCAGGCTCGTCTTGCATCTCCCAAGACGAAAGGATGTCTGAATCCCCTGTGGAGACCACAGAGAAAGACCTAGTTCCCCACCTCATCGCGACCAGAGGCCGCACATCCTTTGAAAACTCCAGAGGTACGCGGAGATCAGTGCCTCCAAAGGAGACGATGCCTGACTCCTCGTGAAACTTGATAGGAGTCACAGGATTCCTGTGGCACGTGGAAAGGGAAACTTGGTTTCCCGCCTCACCTGGAGAGGCGTCCCAATTGCCCTGCCAAGCCTCGAGGAGAATCCCGAGTTGTCCCTCGCAACTAGGCAGGAGTCCTGACGTCGCTGAACAAACACGTGGGTGGAAGGGCCATCCCCGTCGTAACTCGAGAATATACCCCAGGTTCCCGCCGCAACTCGAGAAAAACCATGAGACTTCCCCCTCGCCGCGAGATGAGGCCCGATTCCCCTGCACTGCGTGCAGAGCAATTCCGTGTTGCACATCACACATGAAAGGAGCCTTGATTTCCTTGATGGCACTCCAGAGAAACCCAAAGAACACTGTTTCAAGGTTGAGGGATCCTGAGGTCACTGTAGCAACACGAAAGAGCTCCGTGGACCATGAATCAACTCGAGTTGAGAGGTTAGTCCCTGGCTTCGACTCCAGAGGAATACCACCTTACCACAAGCACCTCAAGAGGAGGCTTCTCTCAGCTCTAGCTATGTGAGAGGGACCCTGAGTTTGCGGCCTCAAGTGGAATGGACACCGCGATTCCCTGACGCGAAATAAGGCCGGATATCCCTGCAGTGACTTGAATGCAGGCTCGTCTTACATCTCCCAAGACGAAAGGATGTCTGAATCCCCTGTGGAGACCACAGAGAATGACCTAGTTACCCACCTCATCGCGACCGGAGGCCTCACATCCTTTGAAAACTCCAGAGGTACGCGGAGATCAGTGCCTCCAAAGGAGACGATGCCTGACTCCTCGTGAAACTTGATAGGAGTCCCAGGTTCCTGTGGCACGAGGAAAGGGACACTTGGTCTCCCGCCTCAGCTGGAGAGGCGTCGCAATTGCCCTGCCAAGCCTCGAGGAGAATCCCGAGTTGTCCCTCGCAACTAGGCAGGAGTCCTGACGTCGCTGAACTAACACGTGGGTGGAAGGGCCATCCCCGTCTAACTCGAGAATATACCGCAGGTTCCCGCCGCAACTCGAGAAAAACCATGAGACTTCCCCCTCGCCGCGAGATGAGGTCCGATTCCCCTGCACTGCGTGCAGAGCAATTCCGTGTTGCACATCACACATGAAGGAGCCTTGATTTCCTTGATGGCACTCCAGAGAAACCCCAAGAACACTGTTTCAAGGTTGAGGGATCCTGAGGTCACTGTAGCCACACGAAAGAGCTCCATGGACCAAAAATCAACTCGAGATGAGAGGTTAGTCCCTGGCTTCGACTCTAGAGGAATACCACCTTATCACAAGCACCTCAAGAGGAGGCTTCTCTCAGCTCTAGGTATGTGAGAGGGACCCTGAGTTTGCGGCCTCAAGTGGAATGGACACTGCGATGCCCTGACGCGAAATAAGGCCGGATATCCCTGCAGTGACTTGAATGCAGGCTCGTCTTGCATATCCCAAGACGAAAGGATGTCTGAATCCCCTGTGGAGACCACAGAGAAAGACCTAGTTCCCCACCTCATCGCGACCGGAGGCCTCACATCCTTTGAAAACTCCAGATGTAGGCGGAGATCAGTGCCTCCAAAGGAGACGATGCCTGACTCCTCGTGAAACTTGATAGGAGTCCCAGGATTCCCGTGGCACGTGGAAAGGGACCCTTTGTCTCCCGCCTCAGCTGGAGAGGCGTCGCAATTGCCCTGCCAAGCCTCGAGGAGAATCCCGAGTTGTCCCTCGCAACTAGGCAGGAGTCCTGACGTCGCTGAACAAACACGTGGGTGGAAGGGCCATCCCCGTCGTAACTCGAGAATATACCCCAGGTTCCCGCCGCAACTCGAGAAAAACCATGAGACTTCCCCCTCGCCGCGAGATGAAGCCCGATTCCCCTGCACTGCGTGCAGAGCAATTCTGTGTTGCACATCACACATGAAAGGAGCCTTGATTTCCTTGATGGCACTCCAGAGAAACCCCAAGAACACTGTTTCAAGGTTGAGGGATCCTGAGGTCCCTGTAGCAACACGAAAGAGCTCCGTGGACCAAAAATCAACTCGAGATGAGAGGTTAGTCCCTGGCTTCGACTCCAGAGGAATACCACCTTACCACAAGCACCTCAAGAGGAGGCTTCTCTTAGCTCTAGGTATGTGAGAGGGACCCTGAGTTTGCGGCCTCAAGTGGAATGGAGACCGCGATGCCCTGTCTCGAAATAAGGCCGGATATCCCTGCAGTGACTTGAATGCAGGCTCGTCTTGCATCTCCCAAGACGAAAGGATGTCTGAATCCCCTGTGGAGACCACAGAGAAAGACCTAGTTCCCCACCTCATCGCGACCGGAGGCCTCACATCCTTTGAAAACTCCAGAGGTACGCGGAGATCAGTGCCTCCAAAGGAGACGATGCCTGACTCCTCGTGAAACTTGATAGGAGTCCCAGGATTCCTGTGGCACGTGGAAAGGGACCCTTGGTCTCCCACTTCAGCTGGAGAGGCGTAACAATTGCCCTGCCAAGCCTCGAGGAGAATCCCGAGTTGTCCCTCGCAACTAGGCAGAGTCCTGACTTCGCTGAACAAACACGTGGGTGGAAGGGGCATCCCCGTCGTAACTCGAGAATATACCCCAGGTTCCCGCCGAAACTCGAGAAAAAACATGAGTCTTCCCCCTCGCCGCGAGATGAGGCCCGATTCCCCTGCACTGCGTGCAGAGCAATTCCGTGTTGCACATCAGACATGAAAGGAGCCTTGATTTCCTTGATGGCACTCCAGAGATACCCGAACACTGTTTCAAGGCTGGAGGCATCCTGAGGTCCCTGTAGCAGCACGAAAGAGCTCCGTGGACCATGAATCAACTCGAAATGAGAGGTTAGTCCCTGGCTTCGACTCCAGAGGAATACCACCTTACCACAAGCACCTCAAGAGGAGGCTTCTCTCAGCTCTAGCTATGTGAGAGGGACCCTGAGTTTGCGGCCTCAAGTGGAATGGAGACCGCGATGCCCTGACTCGAAATAAGGCCGGATATCCCTGCAGTGACTTGAATGCAGGCTCGTCTTGCATCTCCCAAGACGAAAGGATGTCTGAATCCCCTGTGGAGACCACAGAGAATGACCTAGCCCCACCTCATCGCGACCGGAGGCCTCACATCCTTTGAAAACTCCAGAGGTACGCGGAGATCAGTGCCTCCAAAGGAGACGATGCCTGACTCCTCGTGAAACTTGATAGGAGTCCCAGGATTCCTGTGGCACGTGGAAAGGGACCCTTGGTCTCCCGCCTCAGCTGGAGAGGCGTCCCAATTGCCCTGCCAAGCCTCGAGGAGAATCCCAAGTTGTCCCTCGCAACTAGGCAGGAGTCTTGACGTTGCTGAACAAACACGTGGTTGGAAGGGCCATCCCCGTCGTAACTCGAGAATATTCCCCAGGTTCCCGCCGCAACTCGAGAAAAACCATGAGACTTCCCCCTCGCCGCGAGATGAGGCCCGATTCCCCTGCACTGCGTGCAGAGCAATTCCGTGTTGCACATCACACATGAAAGGAGCCTTGATTTCCTTGATGGCACTCCAGAGAAACCCCAAGAACACTGTTTCAAGGCTAGAGGGATCCTGAGGTCACTGTAGCAACACGAAAGAGCTCCGTGGACCCAAAATCAACTCGAGATGAGAGGTTAGTCCTTGGCTTCCACTCCAGAGGAATACCACCTTACCACAGCACCTCAAGAGGAGGCTTCTCTCAGCTCTATCTATGTGAGAGGGACCCTGAGTTTGCGGCCTCAAGTGGAATGGACACCGCGATGCCCTGACGCGAAATAAGGCCGGATATCCCTGCAGTGACTTGAATGCAGGCTCGTCTTGCATCTCCCAAGACGAAAGGATGTCTGAATCCCCTGTGGAGACCACAGAGAATGACCTAGTTCCCCACCTCATCGCGACCGGAGGCCTCACATCCTTTGAAAACTCCAGAGTTACGCGGAGATCAGTGCCTCCAAAGGAGACGATGCCTGACTCCTCGTGAAACTTGATAGGAGTCCCAGGATTCCTGTGGCACGTGGAAAGGGACCCTTGGTCTCCCGCCTCAGCTGGAGAGGCGTCCCAATTGCCCTGCCAAGCCTCGAGGAGAATCCCGAGTTGTCCCTCACAACTAGGCAGGAGTCTTGACGTCGCTGAAGAAACACGTGGGTGGAAGGGCCATCCCCGTCGTAACTCGAGAATATACCCCAGGTTCCCGCCGCAACTCGAGAAAAACCATGAGACTTCCCCCTCGCTGCGAGATGAGGCCCGATTCCCCTGCACTGCGTGCAGAGCAATTCCTTGTTGCACATAACACATGAAAGAAGCCTTGATTTCCTTGATGGCACTCCAGAGCAACACCAAGAACACTGTTTCAAGGTTGAGGGATCCTGAGGTCACTGTAGCAAAACGAAAGAGCTCTGTGGACAAAAATCAACTCGAGAAGAGGGGTTAGTCCCTGGCTTCGACTCCTGAGGAATACCACCTTACCACAAGCACCTCAAGAGGAGGCTTCTCTCAGCTCTAGGTATGTGAGAGGTACCCTGAGTTTGTAGCCTCAACTGGAATGGACACCGCGATGCCCTGACTCGAAATAAGGCCGGATATCCCTGCAGTGACTTGAATGCAGGCTCGTCTTGCATCTCCCAAGACAAAAGGATGTCTGAATCCCCTGTGGAGACCACAGAGAAAGACCTAGTTCCCCTCCTCATGGCGACCGGAGGCCTCACATTCTTTGAAAACTCCAGAGGTATGGGGAAATCAGTGCCTCCAAAGGAGACGATGCCTGTCTCCTCGTGAAACTTGATAGGAGTCACAGGATTCCTGTGGCACTTGGAAAGGGACCCTTGGTCTCCAGCCTCAGCTGGAGAGGCGTCGCAATTGCCCTGCCAAGCCTCGAGGAGAATCCCGAGTTTTCCCTCGCAACTAGGCAGGAGTCCTGACGTCGCTGAACAAACACGTGGGTGGAAGGGCCATCCCCGTCGTAACTCGAGAATATACCCCAGGTTCCCGCCGCAACTCGAGAAAAACCATGAGAATTCCCCCTCGCCGCGAGATGAGGATCGATTCCGCTGCAATGCGTGCAGAGCAATTGCGTGTTGCACATCACACATGAAAGGAGCCTTGATTTCCTTGATGGCACTCCAGAGAAACCCCAAGAACACTGTTTCAAGGCTAGAGGGATCCTGACGTCACTGTAGCAACACGAAAGAGCTCCGTGGACCAAAAATCAACTCGAGATGAGAGGTTAGTCCCTGGCTTCGACTCCAGAGGAATACCACCTTACCACAAGCACCTCAAGAGGAGGCTTCTCTCAGCTCTAGGTATGTGAGAGGGACCCTGAGTTTGCGGCCTCAAGTGGAATGGACACCGCGATTCCCTGACTCGAAATAAGGCCGGATATCCCTGCAGTGACTTGAATGCCGGCTCGTCTTGCATCTCCCAAGACGAAAGGATCTCTGAATCCCCTGTGGAGACCACAGAGAAAGACCTAGTTCCCCACCTCATGGCGAACGGAGGCCTCACATCCTTTGAAAACTCCAGAGGTATGGGGAAATCAGTGCCTCCAAAGGAGACGATGCCTGACTCCTCGTGAAACTTGATAGGAGTCACAGGATTCCTGTGGCACTTGGAAAGGGACCCTTGGTCTCCAGCCTCAGCTGGAGAGGCGTCGCAATTGCCCTGCCAAGCCTCGAGGAGAATCCCGAGTTTTCCCTCGCAACTAGGCAGGAGTCCTGACGTCGCTGAACAAACACGTGGGTGGAAGGGCCATCCCCGTCGTAACTCGAGAATATACCCCAGGTTCCCGCCGCAACTCGAGAAAAACCATGAGACTTCCCCCTCGCCGCGAGATGAGGCCCGATTCCCCTGCACTGCGTGGAGAGCAATTCCGTGTTGCACATCACACATGAAAGGAGACTTGATTTCCTTGATGGCACTCCAGAGAAACCCCAAGAACACTGTTTCAAGGCTAGAGGGATCCTGACGTCACTGTAGCAACACGAAAGAGCTCCGTGGACCACAAATCAACTCGAGATGAGAGGTTAGTCCCTGGCTTCGACTCCAGAGGAATACCACCTTACCACAAGCACCTCAAGAGTAGGCTTCTCTCAGCTCAAGCTATGTGAGAGGGACCCTGAGTTTGCGGCCTCAAGTGGAGTGGACACCGCGATGCGCTGACTCGAAATAAGGCCGGATATCCCTGCAGTGACTTGAATGCAGGCTCGTCTTGCATCTCCTAAGACGAAAGGATGTCTGAATCCCCTGTGGAGACCACAGAGAAAGACCTTGTTCCCCAACTCATCACGACCGGAGGCCTCACATCCTTTGAAACTCCAGAGGTACGCGGAGATCAGTGCCTCCAAAGGAAACGATGCCTGACTCCTCGTGAAACTTGATAGGAGTCCCAGGATTCCTGTGGCACGTGGAAAGGGACCCTTGGTCTCCCGCCTCAGCTGGAGAGGCGTCCCAATTGCCCTGCCAAGCCTCGAGGAGAATCCCGAGTTGTCCCTGGAAACTAGGCTGGAGTCCTTACGTCGCTGAACAAACACGTGGGTGGAATGGCCATCCCCGTCGTAACTCGAGAATATACCCCAGGTTCCTGCCGCAACTCGAGAAAAACCATGAGACTTCCCCCTCACCGCGAGATGAGGCCCGATTCCCCTGCACTGCGTGCAGAGCAATTCCGTGTTGCACATCACACATGAAAGGAGCCTTGATTTCCTTGGTGGCACTCCAGGGAAACCCCAAGAACACTGTTTCAAGGCTAGAGGGATCCTGAGGTCACTGTAGCAACACGAAAGAGCTCCGTGGACCACAAATCAACTCGAGATGAGAGGTTAGTCCCTGGCTTCGACTCCAGAGGAATACCACCTTACCACAAGCACCTCAAGAGGAGGCTTCTCTCACCTCTAGGTATGTGAGAGGGACCCTGAGTTTGCGGCCTCAAGTGGAATGGACACTGTGATGCACTGACGCGAAATAAGGCCGTATATCCCTGCAGTGACTTGAGTGCAGGCTCGTCTTCCATCTCCCAAGACGAAACGATGTCTGAATCCCCTGTGGAGACCGCAGAGAAAGACCTAGTTCCCCACCTCATGGTGACCGGAGGCCTCACATCCTTTGAAAACTCCAGAGGTCCGCGGAGATCAGTGCCTCCAAAGGAGACGATGCCTGACTCCTCGTGAAACTTGATAGGAGTCCCAGGATTCCTGTGGCACGTGGAAAGGGACCCTTGGTCTCCCGCCTCAGCTGGAGAGGCGTACCAATTGCCCTGCCAAGCCTCGAGAAGAATCGCGAGTTGTCCCACGCAACTAGGCAGGAGTCTGTCGTCGCTGAACAAACACGTGGGTGGAAGGGCCATCCCCGTCGTAACTCGAGAATATACCCCAGGTTACCATCGCAACTCAAGAAAAACCATTAGACTTCCCCCTCGCCGCAAAATGAGGTCAGATACCCTGCACTGCGTTCAGAGGAATTCCGTGTTGCACATCACACATGAAAGGAGCCTTGATTTCCTTGATGGCACTCCAGAGAAACCCCAAGAACACTGTTTCATGGTTGAGGGATCCTGAGGTCACTGTAGCAACACGAAAGAGCTCTGTGGACCAAAAATCAACTCGAGATGAGAGGTTAGTCCCTGGCTTCGACTCCAGAGGAATACCACCTTACCACAAGCACCTCAAGAGGAGGCTTCTCTCAGCTCTAGGTATGTGAGAGGAACCCTGAGTATGCGGACTTAAGTGGAATGGAGACCGCGATGCCCTGACTCGAAATAAGGCCGGATATCCCTGCAGTGACTTGAATGCAGGCTCGTCTTGCATCTCCCAAGATGAAAGGATGTCTGAATCCCCTGTGGAGGCCACAGAGAAAGACCTAGTTCCCCACCTCATCGCGACCGGAGGCCTCACATCCTTTGAAAACTCCAGAGGTACGCGGAGATCAGTGCCTCCAAAGGAGACGATGCCTGACTCCTCCTGAAACTTTATAGGAGTCCCAGGATTCCTGTGGCACGTGGAAAGGGACCCTTGGTCTCCCGCCTCAGCTGGAGAGGCGTCCCAATTGCCCTGCCAAGCCTCGAGGAGAATCCCGAGTTGTCCCTCGCAACTAGGCAGGAGTCCTGACGTCGCTGAACAAACACGTGTGTGGAAGGGCCATCCCCGTCGTAACTCGAGAATATACCCCAGGTTCCCGCCGCAACTCGAGAAAAACCATGAGACTTCCCCCTCGCCGCGAGATGAGGCCCGATTCCCCTGCACTGCGTGCAGAGCAATTCCGTGTTGCACATCACACATGAAAGGAGCCTTGATTTCCTTGATGGCAGTCCAGAGAAACCCCAAGAACACTGTTTCAAGGCTAGAGGGATCCTGAGGTCACTGTAGCAACACGAAAGAGCTCCGTGGACCAAAAATCAACTCGAGATGAGAGGTTAGTCCCTGGCTTCGACTCCAGAGGAATACCACCTTACCACAAGCACCTCAAGAGGAGGCTTGTCTCAGCTCTAGCTATGTGAGAGGGACCCTGAGTTTGCGGCCTCAAGTGAAATGGAGACCGCGATTCCCTGACTCGAAATAAGGCCGGATATCCCTGCAGTGACTTGAATGCAGGCTCGTCTTGCATCTCCCAAGACGAAAGGATGTCTGAATCCCCTGTGGAGACCACAGAGAAAGACCTAGTTCCCCACCTCATCGCGACCGGAGGCCTCACATCCTTTGAAAACTCCAGAGGTACGCGGAGATCAGTGCCTCCAAAGGAGACGATGCCTGACTCCTCGTGAAACTTGATTGGAGTCCCAGGATTCCTGTGGCACGTGGAAAGGGACCCTTGGTCTCCTGCCTCAGCTGGAGAGGCGTCCCAATTTCCCTGCCAGGCCTCGAGGAGAATCCCGAGTTGTCCCTCGCAACTAGGCAGGAGTCCTAACGTCGCTGAACAAACACGTGGGTGGAAGGGCCATCCCCGTCGTAACTCGAGAATATTCCCCAGGTTCCCGTCGCAACTCGAGAAAAACCATGAGACTTCCCCCTCGCCGCGAGATGAGGCCCGATTCCCCTGCACTGCGTGCAGAGCAATTCCGTGTTGCACATCACACATGAAAGGAGCCTTGATTTCCTTGATGGCACTCCAGAGAAACCCCAAGAACACTGTTTCAAGGTTGAGGGATCCTGAGGTCACTGTAGCAATATGACAGAGCTCTGTGGACCAAAAATCAACTCGAGATGAGAGGTTAGTCCCTGGCTTCGACTCCAGAGGAATACCACCTTACCACAAGCACCTCAAGAGGAGGCTTCTCTCAGCTCTATGTATGTGAGAGGGACCCTGAGTTTGCGGCCTCAAGTGGAATGGACACCGCGATGCCCTGACTCGAAATCAGGCCGGATATCCCTGCAGTGACTAGAATGCAGGCTCGTCTTGCATCTCCCAAGACGAAAGGATGTCTGAATCCCCTGTGGAGAACACAGAGAAAGACCTAGTTCCCCACCTCATCGCGACCGGAGGCCTCACATCCTTTGAAAACTCCAGAGGTACGCGGAGATCAGTGCCTCCAAAGGAGACGATGCCTGACTCCTCGTGAAACTTGATTGGAGTCCCAGGATTCCTGTGGCACGTGGAAAGGGACCCTTGGTCTCCCGCCTCAGCTGGAGAGGCGTCCCAATTTCCCTGCCAAGCCTCGAGGAGAATCCCGAGTTGTCCCTCGCAACTAGCCCGGAGTCCTGACGTGGCTGAACAAACACGTGGGTGGAAGGGCCATCCCCGACGTAACTCGAGAATATACCCCAGGTTCCCGCCGCAACTCGAGAAAAACCATGAGACTTCCCCCTCGCCGCGAGATGAGGCCCGATTCCCCTGCACTGCGTGCAGAGCAATTCCGTGTTGCACATCACACATGAAAGGAGCCTTGATTTCCTTGATGGCACTCCAGAGAAACCCCAAGAACACTGTTTCAAGGTTGAGGGACCCTAGGTCACTGTAGCAACACGAAAGAGGTCTGTGGACCATGAATCAACTCGAGATGAGAGGTTAGTCCCTGGCTTCGACTCCAGAGGAATACCACCTTACCACAAGCACCTCAAGAGGAGGCTTCTCTCAGCTCTATGTATGTGAGAGGGACCCTGAGTTTGCGGCCTCAAGTGGAATGGAGACCGCGATGCCCTGACTCGAAATCAGGCCGGATATCCCTGCAGTGACTGGAATGCAGGCTCGTCTTGCATCTCCCAAGACGAAAGGATGTCTGAATCCCCTGTGGAGACCACAGAGAAAGACCTAGTTCCCCACCTCATCGCGACTGGAGGCCTCACATCCTTTGAAAATTCCAGAGGTACGCGGAGATCAGTGCCTCCAAAGGAGACGATGCCTGACTCCTCGTGAAACTTGAGAGGAGTCCCAGGATTCCTGTGGCAGGTGGAAAGGGACCCTTGGTCTCCCACCTCAGCTGGAGAGGCGTCCCAATTGCCCTGCCAAGCCTCGAGGAGAATCCCGTGTTGTCCCTCGCAACTAGGCAGGAGTCCTGACGTCGCTGAACAAACACGTGGGTGGAAGGGCCATCCCCCTCGTAACTCGAGAATATACCCCAGGTTCCCGCCGCAACTCGAGAAAAACCATGAGACTTCCCCCTCGCCGCGAGATGAGGCCCGATTCCCCTGCACTGCGTGCAGAGCAATTCCGTCTTGCACATCACACATGAAAGGAGCCTTGATTTCCTTGATGGCACTCCAGAGAAACCCCAAGAATACTGTTTCAAGGCTGGAGGGATCCTGAGGTCCCTGTAGCAGCACGAAAGAGCTCCGTGGACCATGAATCAACTCGAGATGAGAGGTTAGTCCCTGGCTTCGACTCCAGAGGAATACCACCTTACCACAAGCACCTCAAGAGGAGGCTTCTCTCAGCTCTAGGTATGTGAGAGGGACCCAGAGTTTGCGGCCTCAAGTGGAATGGAGACCGCGATGCCCTGACGCGAAATAAGGACGGATATCCCTGCAGTGACTTGAATGCAGGCTCGTCTTGCATCTCCCAAGACGAAAGGATGTCTGAATGCCCTGTGGAGACCACAGAGAAATACCTAGTTCACCACCTCATCGCGACCGGAGGCCTCACATCCTTTGAAAACTCCAGAGGTACGCGGAGATCAGTGCCTCCAAAGGAGACGATGCCTGACTCCTCGTGAAACTTGATAGGAGTCCCAGGATTCCTGTGGCACATGGAAAGGGACACTTGGTCTCCCGCCTCAGCTGGAGAGGCGTCCCAATTGCCCTGCCAAGCCTTGAGGAGAATCCCGAGTTGTCCCTCGCAACTAGGCAGGAGTCCTGCCGTCGCTGAACAAACACGTGGGTGGAAGGGCCATCCCCGTCGTAACTCGAAAATATACCGCAGGTTCCCGCCGCAACTCGAGAAAAACCATGAGACTTCCCCCTCGCCGCGAGATGAGGCCCGATTCCCTTGCACTGCGTGCAGAGCAATTCTGTGTTGCACATCACACATGAAAGGAGCCTTGATTTCCTTGATGGCACTCCAGAGAAACCCCAAGAACACTGTTTCAAGGTTGAGGGATCCTGAGGTCACTGTAGCAACATGAAAGAGCTCCGCGGACCAAAAATCAACTCGAGATGAGAGGTTAGTCCCTGGCTTCGACTCCAGAGGAATACCACCTTACCAGAAGCACCTCAAGAGGAGGCTTCTCTCAGCTCTATGTATGTGAGAGGGACCCTGAGTTTGCGGCCTCAAGTGGAATGGAGACCGCGATGCCCTGACTCGAAATAAGGCCGGATATCCCTGCAGTGACTAGAATGCAGGCTCGTCTTGCATCTCCCAAGACGAAAGGATGTCTGAATCCCCTATGGAGAACACAGAGAAAGACCTAGTTCCCCACCTCATCGCGACCGGAGGCCTCACATCCTTTGAAAACTCCAGAGGTACGCGGAGATCAGTGCCTCCAAAGGAGACGATGCCTGACTCCTCGTGAAACTTGATTGGAGTCCCAGGATTCCTGTGGCACGTGAAAAGGGACCCTTGGTCTCCCGCCTCAGCTGGAGAGGCGTCCCAATTTCCCTGCCAAGCCTCGAGGAGAATCCCGAGTTGTCCCTCGCAACTAGCCCGGAGTCCTGACGTGGCTGAACAAACACGTGGGTGGAAGGGCCATCCCCGACGTAACTCGAGAATATACCCCAGGTTCCCGCCGCAACTGGAGAAAAACCATGAGACTTCCCCCTCGCCGCGAGATGAGGCCCGATTCCCCTGCACTGCGTGCAGAGCAATTCCGTGTTGCACATCACACATGAAAGGAGCCTTGATTTCCTTGATGGCACTCCAGAGAAACCCCAAGAACACTGTTTCAAGGTTGAGGGACCCTAGGTCACTGTAGCAACACGAAAGAGGTCTGTGGACCATGAATCAACTCGAGATGAGAGGTTAGTCCCTGGCTTCGACTCCAGAGGAATACCACCTTACCACAAGCACCTCAGGAGGAGGCTTCTCTCAGCTCTATGTATATGAGAGGGACCCTGAGTTTGCGGCCTCAAGTGGAATTGAGACCGCGATACCCTGACTCGAAATAAGGCCGGATATCCCTGCAGTGACTTGAATGCAGGCTCGTCTTGCATCTCCCAAGACGAAAGGATGTCTGAATACCCTGTGGAGACCACAAAGAAAGACCTAGTTCCCCATCTCATCGCGACCGGAGGCCTCACATCCTTTGAAAACTCCAGAGGTACGCGGAGATCAGTGCCTCCAAAGGAGACGATGCCTGACTCCTCCTGAAACTTGATAGGAGTCCCAGGATTCCTGTGGCACGTGGACAGGGACCCTTGGTCTCCCACCTCAGCTGGAGAGGCGTCCCAATTGCCCTGCCAAGCCTCGAGGAGAATCCCGAGTTGTCCCTCGCAACTAGGCAGGAGTCCTGACGTCGCTGAACAAACACGTGGGTGGAAGGGCCATCCCCGTCGTAACTCGAGAATATACCCCAGGTTCCCGCCGCAACTCGAGAAAAACCATGAGACTTCCCCCTCGCCGCGAGATGAGGCCCGATTCCCCTGCACTGCGTGCAGAGCAATTCTGTGTTGCACATCACACATGAAAGGAGCCTTGATTTCCTTGATGGCACTCCAGAGAAACCCCAAGAACACTGTTTCAAGGCTGGAGGGATCCTGAGGTCCCTGTAGCAGCACGAAAGAGCTCCGTGGACCATGAAACAACTCGAGATGGGAGGTTAGTCCCTGGCTTCGACTCCAGAGGAATACCACCTTACCACAAGCACCTCAAGAGGAGGCTTCTCTCAGCTCTAGCTATGTGAGAGGGACCCTGAGTTTGCGGCCTCAAATGGAATGGAGGCCGCGATGCCCTGACTCGAAATAAGGCCGGATATCCCTGCAGTGACTTGAATGCAGGCTCGTCTTGCATCTCCCAAGACGAAAGGATGTCTGAATCCCCTGTGGAGACCACAGAGAAAGACCTAGTTCCCCACCTCATCGCGACTGGAGGCCTCACATCCTTTGAAAATTCCAAAGGTACGCGGAGATCAGTGCCTCCAAAGGAGACGATGCCTGACTCCTCGTGAAACTTGATAGGAGTCCCAGGATTCCTGTGGCACGTGGACAGGGACCCTTGGTCTCCCACCTCAGCTGGAGAGGCGTCCCAATTGCCCTTCCAAGCCTCGAGGAGAATCCCGAGTTGTCCCTCGCAACTAGGCAGGAGTCCTGACGTCGCTGAACAAACACGTGGGTGGAAGGGCCATCCCCGTCGTAACTCGAGAATATACCTCAGGTTCCCGCCGCAACTCGAGAAAAACCATGAGACTTCCCCCTCGCTGCGAGATGAGGACCGATTCCCCTGCACTGCGTGCAGAGCAATTCCGTGTTGCACATCACACATGAAAGGAGCCTTGATTTCCTTGGTGGCACTCCAGAGAAACCCCAAGAACACTGTTTCAAGGTTCAGGGATCCTGAGGTCACTGTAGCAACACGAAAGAGCTCTGTGGACCAAAAATCAACTCGAGATGAGAGGTTAGTCCCTGGCTTCGACTCCAGAGGAATACCACCTTACCACAAGCACCTCAAGAGGAGGCTTCTCTCAGCTCTAGGTATGTGAGAGGGATCCTGAGTTTGCGGCCTCAAGTGGAATGGACACCGCGATGCCCTGACTCGAAATAAGGCCGGATATCCCTGCAGTGACTTGAATGCAGGCTCGTCTTGCATCTCCCAAGACGAAAGGATGTCTGAATCCCCTGTGGAGACCACAGAGAAAGACCTAGTTCCCCACCTCATCGCGACCGGAGGCCTCACATCCCTTGAAAACTCCTGAGGTACGCGGAGATCAGTGCCTCCAAAGGAGGCGATGCCTGACTCCTCGTGAAACTTGATAGGAGTCCCAGGATTCCTGTGGCACGTGGAAAGGGAACCTTTGTCTCCCGCCTCAGCTGGAGAGGCGTCTCAATTGCCCTGCCAAGCCTCGAGGAGAATCCCGAGTTGTCCCTCGCAACTAGGCAGGAGTCCTGACGTCGCTGAAGAAACACGTGGGTGGAAGGGCCATCCCCGTCGTAACTCGAGAATATATCCCAGGTTCCCGCCGCAACTCGAGAAAAACCATGAGACTTCCCCCTCGCCGCGAGATGAGGCCCGATTCCCCTGCACTGCGTGCAGAGCAATTCCGTGTTGCACATCACACATGAAAGGAGCCTTGATTTCCTTGATGGCACTCCAGAGAAACCCCAAGAACACTGTTTCAAGGCTGGAGGGATCCTGAGGTCCCTGTAGCAGCACGAAAGAGCTCCGTGGACCATGAATCAACTCGAGATGAGAGGTTAGTCCCTGGCTTCGACTCCAGAGGAATACCACCTTACCACAAGCACCTCAAGAGGAGGCTTCTCTCAGCTCTAGGTATGTGAGAGGGACCCTGAGTTTGCGGCCTCAAGTGGAATGGAGACCGCGATGCCCTGACGCGAAATAAGGCCGGATATCCCTGCAATGACTTCAATGCAGGCTCGTCTTGCATCTCCCAAGACGAAAGGATGTCTGAATCCCCTGTGGAGACCACAGAGAAAGACCTAGTTCCCCACCACATCGCGACCGGAGGCCTCACATCCTTTGAAAACTCCAGAGGTACGCGGAGATCAGTGCCTCCAAAGGAGACGATGCCTGACTCCTCGTGAAACTTGATAGGAGTCCCAGGATTCCTGTGGCACGTGGAAAGGGACCCTTGGTCTCCAGCCTCAGCTGGAGAGGCGTCCCAATTGCCCTGCCAAGCCTCGAGGAGAATCCCGAGTTGTCCCTCGCAACTAGGCCGGAGTCCTGACGTCGCTGAACAAACACGTGGGTGGAAGGGCCATCCCCGTCGTAACTCAAGAATATACCCCAGGTTCCCGCCGCAACTCGAGAAAAACCATGAGACTTCCCCCTCGCCGCGAGATGAGGCCCGATTCCCCTGCACTGCGTGCAGAGCAATTCCGTGTTGCACATCACACATGAAAGGAGCCTTGATTTCCTTGATGGCACTCCAGAGAAACCCCAAGAACACTGTTTCAAGGTTGAGGGATCCTGAGGTCACTGTAGCAATATGACAGAGCTCTGTGGACCAAAAATCAACTCGAGATGAGAGGTTAGTCCCTGGCTTCGACTCCAGAGGAATACCACCTTACCACAAGCACCTCAAGAGGAGGCTTCTCTCAGCTCTAGGTATGTGAGAGGGATCCTGAGTTTGCGGCCTCAAGTGGAATGGACACCGCGATGCCCTGACTCGAAATAAGGCCGGATATCCCTGCAGTGACTTGAATGCAGGCTCGTCTTGCATCTCCCAAGACGAAAGGATGTCTGAGTCCCCTGTGGAGACCACAGAGAAAGACCTAGTTCCCCACCTCATCGCGACCGGAGGCCTCACATCCCTTGAAAACTCCTGAGGTACGCGGAGATCAGTGCCTCCAAAGGAGACGATGCCTGACTCCTCGTGAAACTTGATAGGAGTCCCAGGATTCCTGTTGCACGTGGAAAGGGATCCTTGGTCTCCCGCCTCAGGTGGAGAGGCGTCCCAATTGCCCTGCCAAGCCTCGAGGAGAATCCCGAGTTGTCCCTCGCAACTAGGCAGGAGTCCTGACGTCGCTGAAGAAACACGTGGGTGGAAGGGCCATCCCCGTCGTAACTCGAGAATATACCCCAGGTTCCCGCCGCAACTCGAGAAAAACCATGAGACTTCCCCCTCGCCGCGAGATGAGGCCCGATTTCCCTGCACTGCGTGCAGAGCAATTTCGTGTTGCACATCACACATGAAAGGAGCCTTGATTTCCTTGATAGCACTCCAGAGAAACCCCAAGAACACTGTTTCAAGGCTAGAGGGATCCTGAGGTCACTCTAGCAACACGAAAGAGCTCCGTGGACCAACAATCAACTCGAGATGAGAGGTTAGTCCCTGGCTTCGACTCCAGAGGAATACCACCTTACCACAAGCACCTCAAGAGGAGGCTTCTCTCAGCTCAAGCTATGTGAGAGGGACCCTGAGTATGCGGCCTCAAGTGGAATGGAGACCGCGATGCCCTGACGCGAAATAAGGCCGGATATCCCTGCAGTGACTTGAATGCAGGCTCGTCTTGCATCTCCCAAGACGAAAGGATGTCTGAATCCCCTGTGGAGACCACAGAGAATGACCTAGTTCCCCACCTCATCGCGACCGGAGGCCTCACATCCTTTGAAAACTCCAGAGGTACGCGGAGATCAGTGCCTCCAAAGGAGACGATGCCTGACTCCTCGTGAAACTTGATAGGAGTCCCAGGATTCCTGTGGCACGTGGAAAGGGACACTTGGTCTGCCGCCTCAGCTGGAGAGGCGTCGCAATTGCCCTGCCAAGCCTCGAGGAGAATCCCGAGTTGTCCCTCGCAACTAGGCAGGAGTCCTGACGTCGCTGAACAAACACGTGGGTGGAAGGGCCATCCCCGTCGTAACTCGAGAATATACCCCAGGTTCCCGCCGCAACTCGAGAAAAACCATGAGACTTCCCCCTCGCCGCGAGATGAGGCCCGATTCCCCTGCACTGCGTGCAGAGCAATTCCGTCTTGCACATCACACATGAAAGGAGCCTTGATTTCCTTGATGGCACTCCAGAGAAACCCCATGAACACTGTTTCAAGGCTGGAGGGATCCTGAGGTCCCTGTAGCAGCACGAAAGAGCTCCGTGGACTATGAATCAACTCGAGATGAGAGGTTAGTCCCTGGCTTCGACTCCAGAGGAATACCACCTTACCACAAGCACCTCAAGAGGAGGCTTCTCTCAGCTCTAGGTATGTGAGAGGGACCCTGAGTTTGCGGCCTCAAGTGGAATGGAGACTGCGATGCCCTGACTCTAAATAAGGCCGGATATCCCTGCAGTGACTTGAATGCAGGCTCGTCTTGCATCTCCCAAGACGAAAGGATGTCTGAATCCCCTGTGGAGACCACAGAGAAAGACCTAGTTCCCCACCTCATCGCGACCGGAGGCCTCACATCCTTTGAAAACTCCAGAGGTACGCGGAGATCAGTGCCTCCAAAGGAGACGATGCCTGACTCCTCGTGAAACTTGATAGGAGTCCCAGGATTCCTGTGGCACGTGGAAAGGGACCCTTGGTCTCCCGCCTCAGCTGGAGAGGCGTCCCAATTGCCCTGCCAAGCCTCGAGGAAAATCCCGAGTTGTCCCTCGCAACTAGGCAGGAGTCCTGACATCGCTGAAGAAGCACGTGGGTTAAAGGTCCATCCCCGTCGTAACTCGAGAATATACCCCAGGTTCCCGCCGCAATCGAGAAAAACCATGAGACTTCCCTCTCGCCGCGAGATGAGGCCCGATTCCCCTGCACTGCGTGCAGAGCAATTCCGTGGTGCACATCACACATGAAAGGAGCCTTGATTTCCTTGATGGCACTCCAGAGAAACCCCAAGAACACTGTTTCAAGGCTAGAGGGATCCTGAGGTCACTGTAGCAACACGAAAGAGCTCCGTGGACCAAAAATCAACTCGAGATGAGAGGTTAGTCCCTGGCTTCGACTCCAGAGGAATACCACCTTACCACAAGCACCTCAAGAGGAGGCTTCTCTGAGCTCTAGCTATGTGACAGGGACCCTGAGTTTGCGGCCTCAAGTGGAATGGACACCGCGATTCCCTGACGCGAAATAAGGCCGGATATCCCTGCAGTGACTTGAATGCAGGCTCGTCTTGCATCTCCCAAGACGAAAGGATGTCTGAGTCCCCTGTGGAGACCACAGAGAATGACCTAGTTCCCCACCTCATCGCGACCGGAGGCCTCACATCCTTTGAAAACTCCAGAGGTACATGGAGATCAGTGCCTCCAAAGGAGACGATGCCTGACTCCTCGTGAAACTTGATAGGAGTCCCAGGATTCCTGTGGCACTTGGAAAGGGAACCTTTGTCTCCCGCCTCAGCTGGAGAGGCGTCCCAATTGCCCTGCCAAGCCTCGAGGAGAATCCCGAGTTGTCCCTCGCAACTAGGCAAGAGTCCTGACGTCGCTGAACAAACACGTGGGTGGAAGGGCCATCCCCGTCGTAACTCGAGAATATACCCCAGGTTCCCGCCGCAACTCGAGAAAAACCATGAGACTTCCCCCTCGCCGCGAGATGAGGCCCGATTCCCCTGCACTGCGTGCAGAGCAATTCCGTGTTGCACATCACACATGAAAGGAGCCTTGATTTCCTTGATGGCACTCCAGAGAAACCCCAAGAACACTGTTTCAAGGCTGGAGGGATCCTGAGGTCCCTGTAGCAGCACGAAAGAGCTCCGTGGACCATGAATCAACTCGAGATGAGAGGTTAGTCCCTGGCTTCGACTCCAGAGGAATACCACCTTACCACAAGCACCTCAAGAGGAGGCTTCTCTCAGCTCTAGGTATGTGAGAGTGAGAGGGTAACAGGCAAGAAGGCCAGGGGTCTCCAAATGGAGGAAAGAGGCTGTAAGTGCCAGACATTTTTATCTCTCTTAAGCGGCAGGAAGAAACAAACCAGCGATCTGTTTTTCCTTCTCTATACAAATTTAAAAGGAGGTTTCTCTTAACATTCTGTGTTGCCATGACACCTGGTCTCACCTAAAGCTAACTACTCTCAAACTTTGAGTTAACCAATACATTCCTTTTTCGTATGGAAAGGTTGTCTTAAGCTATGTTAATGAACCCCAGACTCTATCTTCAAGTTGGTTCCGCCAAACGGCCTAACTTACTTACTCAGGTATTGTTCTCCTAATCTATGTAAACGGAACTATTTGTTGGTATTCTGCCCTTCTAAAAGATTCAAGTCAATCGTTTTATGGCCTGGGATGAATTATCTGATGCCATTCTAAATTTTATGACATTCCTTTCATTTCATTAACAGACTGTGAGTGACTATATAACATACAGCTAAAGACTAGGAGGGGGGTACTCTTTTGCCCCCTTCTGATGCCTATGTCAGAAGCTTCCCCTATCTCCTTTATACTTTAATAAAACTTTATTACACAAAAGCTCTGAGCGATCCAGCCTCGTCTCTGGCCCCGGATTGAATTCGTCTCCTCCGGAGGCCAAGAATCCCGCGTCTTATCGTTCAGCAACAACCTTTCATCTTGGGGGCTCGTCCGGGATCCTTCAGGACAAGGTAAGGATGCTTGGAGCTCTAGTTCTTTGTTCTCCTAGCGAACACGTTTTCCGCTGTACTTTACTAACTCTACGGTGTGCTTGTGTAAATGAATGAAACGCCCTGCGCGAAGCAAGTGAGGAGCCCTGCTCTGCGGTCCCGCGGTGACCTCATAAGGCTATGGCAAAAACCTGTCGGGCGTTTATACCGACCTGCCAATGCCAAGAGGCAACCAATGTCTCCTTCGGGAACTGACCAGAAACGGGCAAAGCGTGTGGACCGAACTCTCCTTTCTCGGTCAAACTTTTCGGTCTCTTTGACCATTTCATAACTCCTTGGGAATTAGAAGTACTAACCTTATCTATCGGATCATAGACTTTCAAGGGACTTGTGACCTATGTTGCTACTCTACTGTGGTCTAGGTCTCAAACTTGGATTGGTAGTCAGGAAGCGCCTAGCCTCGCTAGGCATGGAAAGTTCGGAAGCTAGATGGAGCTCTAACTCCCAGAGCATCTCTGAGGTTAAAGGTTACTCGGATTGGAACTGCAATGGTTTTTTCCTTTGGTAACACTGGCTCTTAGTGGACCAGAGGAGGCTCTTATACCGGTGTGGTGACGCTTGGAAGGAACATCTCAGTTTCATGTTGTATCGGTCTTATTGCGGTCAGGAATGTACTCAGGGTCGTGCACAGGCACTCAGGTGATGAATGTGTCCCCCAGAGGTCTTAGCTTGGGAAGCATTCCGGAAGGTTACTCTGATTGCGCCCCGGGTGGCATCAGAGGCAAGCGAGGTGAAGGGCTGGACGTCAGTCAGGGATGCCATCAGGTCTACCCCTGGTGCATCCCCACCCCGTCTCGGTGGTAGAACCGGGAGGGACGCGTGTGACGCCTGCGTCGGTAAGGGACAGACTAAGTCCGACCAGGAAGGAAAAGCTTTTGGTGTAACGTCTGTCTACACCCCCATCTAGAGCAGGGAGGGACGCCTCCGGTAGAAAAAATGGCGCTGGTCGCTTTTTTTCTCTCTTACAGATGGGAGCTAACAATTCCAGCCTCACTCCTTTGAACTGTATCCTGAAAAACTGGGATAGATTTGATCCCCAGGGCTTAAAGAAGACACACCTGGTCTTCCTATGTGATACTGCATGGCCACGGTCCCCACTGGGAGTCAGGCGGTCCCAGCTACAGAACCAGACTGGGACTATAACACTGCTAAAGAAAGATAGGATCAGAGTCATTTTGTCAGATGTATTCTTGAAGGACTCAGACAGGCGCGTTCTAAGCCTTTAAACTATGGCAAACTGGCAGACATAGAACAGGAGGAGAAGGAAGCTCCTGGTAAATTCCTAGATAGACTGAGAGAAGCCCTTCACAGATTCACTGAGATTGATCCCGAAAGTGAAGAAGGGAAAGTGATCTTAAAAGATAAATTTCTCACTCAGTCGGCTCCAGATATTCGCCGTAAGTTATCAAAATGGGCGTATGGACCAAATCAGTCTTTAGATAATCTGTTACAACTGGCTCAGACAGTCTATTATGGTAGGGAATATGAGGAAAAGAAAGAAAGGCAGAGAAAGACGAAGGAAAAGGCGGAAGCCCTCGCAATGGCTATGAAAACCGTTCTTAAGCAGCCTGAAAAAAATGCCCAGAGGGACCCAGGTGAAAAGGGATGGGCTTGCTATTGCTGTGGAAAGGAGGGGCATCTCAAGCGGGATTGCCCTCAGGCATCTAAGCCGCCCCCGGCTCCATGTCCGGTCTGCAAGGGACCACACTGGAGGAGAGACTGCCCCCAGAGGCGTAGGTCTCAGGGGTCTGACTCTCAAGACAATCAGGACTGAAGGTGCCCGGGGGTCCCCACACAAGCTCCCGTCCTAATTACACCTGAGGAACCCCGGGTATTAATAACAGTGGGAGGCCAATCCGTCAATTTCCTTTTAGATACTGGGGCAACTTACTCCGTGCTTACTGAAGCCCCTGGCCCACTTTCTTCCCGATTCGCTTCCGTAATGGGACTGTCTGGACGAGCCAAAAGGTATTACTTCAGTTATTCTCTATCATGCAACTGGGATTCTGTGCTATTTTCACACGAGTTTCTTATCGTGCCAGAATCACCCTCACCCCTTTTGGGGAGGGATATACTGAGCAAAGTCCATGCCTCTGTTTTCATGAATATGGAGCCTTCCCTTTCTCTCCCTTTAGTTGAACAAAATGTGAATCCTAGAGTATGGGCTGATGGAAAATCTGTGGGTCGAGCACAAAATGCTATTCCTGTGGTTGTCAAGCTCAAAGACCCACACTTATTCCCACATAAGAAGCAGTATCCACTGAAACCTGAGGTTAAGGAAGGGTTAAAACCCATCATTGAAAATTTAAAGGAACAGGGACTATTAGTTCCCTGTAACAGTCCATGCAACACTCCTATTTTGGGTGTAAAAAAATCAAATGATAAATGGAGATTAGTTCAAGATTTACGAATAATAAATGAGGCTGTGGTTCCTTTACACCCCGTGGTGCCTAATCCTTATACTCTATTGTCTGAAATTCCTGAACGAGCCAAATATTTTTCAGTAATTGATTTGAAAGATGCCTTCTATTCAGTACCTTTGGCGGAGGAAAGTCAATTTCTATTTGCCTTTGAAGACCCCACACAGCCAGCTTCCCAGTTAACCTGGACAGTTTTGCCGCAGGGATTTCGTGACAGTCCTCACTTATTTGGACAAAGTTTGTCACGAGATCTACAAAACTTTAATAGCTCTGAAGCGGTAGTGTTACAATATGTAGATGATATTTTGCTCTGTGCTGAGACAGAGGAAGCTTGTTCACGAGCCTCAGAAGATTTCTTAAACTTTCTGGCAGGCTGCGGTTACAAGGCATCAAGAGAAAAGGCTCAGCTTTGTCAACAATCTGTTAGATATCTGGGCCTAATCATCTCAGAAGGGACTAGGGCCATAGGCCCTGAGAGAATTAAACCTATACTAAACCATCCCCTACCTATGACTTTAAGACAATTGAGAGGATTTTTGGGAATCACAGGCTACTGTCGTATTTGGATTCCGAGCTATGGGGAACTTGCCCGGCCTTTATATAAACTTATAGCTGAAACTCAGCAGGCCCAAACCGACAAACTGGTTTGGTCTCCAGATACTCAAAAGGCTTTTAAGTTTCTTCAGACTGCTCTCCTGCAAGCTCCGGCTTTGAGTTTGCCCACAGGGTCAGAATTTAACCTGTTTGTCACTGAAAGGAAAGGTATGGCCTTGGGAGTTTTGACACAACCCCGGGGGCCTCACCAGCAACCTATTGCTTATCTAAGCAAAGAATTAGATGTAATTGCACGTGGGTGGCCCCACTGCCTAAGAGTAATTGGGGCAGCGGCTTTATTAGCACCTAAAGCTTTAAAAATAATTAATGGGCGAAACCTTACTGTACTGACTTCTCATGATGTGAGTGGAATCTTAAATTCTAAGGTTAATATTTGGATGACAGACAGTAGGCTTCTTAAATATCAGTCACTGTTGTTAGAAGGACCAGTAACTAAGCTTAAAGTTTGTGGAAATTTAAATCCTGCCACTTTCCTTCCTGAGAAGGAAGATGAAACACCTGATCACGATTGTTCCCAATTCCTAACTTTAAACTATGCAGCTCGGGAGGATCTAATAGATACCCCATTAGACAATCCTGACATGGAAATATTTACAGACGGCAGTTCTTTTGTTCGGGATGGAAAGCGCAAAGCAGGTTACGCGGTGGTGACTGCTGAACAGGTTTTAGAAGCAAGATCTCTCCCCCAGGGAACCAGTGCCCAGTTAGCGGAGCTTGTGGCTCTGACCCGAGCTCTAGAGTTAGGCAAAGGGCAACGAGTGAATATCTACACTGACTCTAAGTATGCTTATTTGATTTTACATGCTCATGCTGCAATATGGAAAGAAAGACAGTTTAAAACAGCAACAGGAGAACCTATTAAGCATTTCAGAGAGATTGAGAGACTTTTAACTGCTATCTATTGTCCTAAAGAAGTAGCTGTTATGCATTGCAAAGGGCACAGCAGGGATGGGAGTAAAGTAGCTGCCGGTAACCTGCTGGCTGACTCTCAAGCCAAAAAAGCGGCACTTTACGAAACCCCCTCCCTACAGACCCCTTTGATCTGGACAGGTCCTGTGGGACAGGAAAAACCACAATATACTGAGGAAGAATTAGAAAGATATGAGAAAAGAGGAGCAAAGATTACTGATAAAGGATGGTTACAGTCCGAGGATGGACGATTAATAATTCCTGAAAATGCTCAGTGGAAAATTCTTAAGGGTTTACACCAGAGTTTTCATTTGGGTGTAGAAAGTACTTACCAGATGGCTTCTCGTTTGTTTGAAGGTAAAAATATAATGAAAACTTTAAAGAACATTATCAAACGGTGTGAGGTATGTCAGAAAAATAACCCAAAGACTGAAAAGCTAGCAAAATCTGGATTACAACGAAAGGGAAAGTATCCTGAAAAAGACTGGGAAATTGATTTTACTCATATGCCAAAAGCTAATGGATATTCTTGCTTACAAGTTTGGGTGGATACTTTTACTGGATGGATTGAGGCGTTCCCCTGTCGTAGTGAACAAGCTAAAGAGGTTATAAAGATTTTAATCCATGAAATTATCCCCAGGTTTGGCTGCCACGGAGCCTTCAGAGTGACAATGGTTCTGCCTTTAAAGCTGCTGTAACTCAGGGGGTGTCTAAAGCTCTAGGAATAGAGTATCACTTACACTGTTCCTGGAGACCCCAGTCCTCAGGAAAGGTTGAAAAAGCTAATGACATTATCAAAAGACATCTGCGCAAATTAACTCAAGAAACGCAAGACAACTGGATTAAAGTCCTACCCATAGCTTTAATGAGGGCTCGAACTGCCCCAAAAAAGGAGGGACTGTCCCCCTTTGAATGTATTTATGGAAGGCCTTTCTTACGCACAGACATTGTTATAGATCCTGAGGCCTTAGAGTTAACTAATTATGTAACTCAGCTCTCAGCTTTTCAACAGGCATTAACAGAACTCCGGGAGACGACTCCTGACCCAGCCTCTGAATCCAGCAAGCCTCTATTTGAGCCAGGATCCGAGGTCCTCATAAAAACATTGGGATCTGGGGGCTCATCCCTCGAGCCCCTCTGGGAAGGCCCTTACCAGGTTATTCTTTCTTCTCCCACAGCTGTCAAAGTCCCAGGAATTGATTCGTGGGTACATCACACTCGAGTCAAGAGGTGGCACCCTGACCAGAACTAAGTGATGTCATTTTATGTTTTACTTTCTATGCTCTGACTTTGTATGTTTCAGATGGGCCTGATAATCTATGTGAGCCTACTTCTGCTGACTCCAGAAATCCTGAGTCTGCCCTTTGATCCTCAAGACAATGCCTTCCTGTCCTGGGCTCACTCCTATGCTGCATTCCACAATCGGTCTAACTGCTGGGTCTGCGGAGCACTCCCCTCTTCATCAGTGGAAGGCTTCCCGTGGTGGACATCTCCACTTCAAGGAAAGGACTTTCTCCAAGTCTGCGAATACCTTCGACAACAATCACATGTGATGCCTCTTCTTCGTCTGATGACATCTGACAACCCTAGAATGGACTGGTGCAATACTTTGTACCTTAACTATGGACATAACGTGACTTTTAATACTGATTGTTTTGTTTTTGCTGTTTGCTCCCTGCATCTGTAACTGTGTAACTGGATTTGTTTCTAGTCGCATGAAAGCTTTTAAGTTACAAATGGTTGCTCAAACTCCTGCTATCACTGCAGCTTCTTCCGACTACTATTTGGGGCCCCTGGATCAGACATCCTCACTATGAGGATTAGGAGAATATGTTGCCTCACCAATTTAGGGACAACGCCCCTTGTCAGCTCGGAAGCAGTTATGGAATGAAAACGACGCCCCTTTTCCCTAGGCAACATAATTCTCCTAAAAGAAAAGGGGGGAATGAGAGGGTAACAGGCAAGAAGGCCAGGGGTCTCCAAATGGAGGAAAGAGGCTGTAAGTGCCAGACATTTTTATCTCTCTTAAGCGGCAGGAAGAAACAAACCAGCGATCTGTTTTTCCTTCTCTATACAAATTTAAAAGGAGGTTTCTCTTAACATTCTGTGTTGCCATGACACCTGGTCTCACCTAAAGCTAACTACTCTCAAACTTTGAGTTAACCAATACATTCCTTTTTCGTATGGAAAGGTTGTCTTAAGCTATGTTAATGAACCCCAGACTCTATCTTCAAGTTGGTTCCGCCAAACGGCCTAACTTACTTACTCAGGTATTGTTCTCCTAATCTATGTAAACGGAACTATTTGTTGGTATTCTGCCCTTCTAAAAGATTCAAGTCAATCGTTTTATGGCCTGGGATGAATTATCTGATGCCATTCTAAATTTTATGACATTCCTTTCATTTCATTAACAGACTGTGAGTGACTATATAACATACAGCTAAAGACTAGGAGGGGGGTACTCTTTTGCCCCCTTCTGATGCCTATGTCAGAAGCTTCCCCTATCTCCTTTATACTTTAATAAAACTTTATTACACAAAAGCTCTGAGCGATCCAGCCTCGTCTCTGGCCCCGGATTGAATTCGTCTCCTCCGGAGGCCAAGAATCCCGCGTCTTATCGTTCAGCAACAACCTTTCAAGAGGGACCCTGAGTTTGCGGCCTCAAGTGGAATGGCCACCGCGATGCCCTGACGCGAAATAAGGCCGGATATCCCTGCAGTGACTTGAATGCAGGCTCGTCTTGCATCTCCCAAGACGAAAGGATGTCTGAATCCCCTGTGGAGACCACAGAGAAAGACCTAGTTCCCCACCTCATCGCGACCGGAGGCCTCACATCCTTTGAAAACTCCAGAGGTAGGCGGAGATCAGTGCCTCCAAAGGAGACGATGCCTGACTCCTCGTGAAACTTGATAGGAGTCCCAGGATTCCTGTGGCACGTGGAAAGGGACCCTTGGTCTCCCGCCTCAGCTGGAGAGGCGTCCCAATTGCCCTGCCAAGCCTCGAGGAGAATCCCGAGTTGTCCCTCGCAACTAGGCAGAAGTCCTGACGTCGCTGAACTAACACGTGTGTGGAAGGGCCATCCCCGTCGTAACTCGAGATTATACCGCAGGTTCCCGCCGCAACTTGAGAAAAACCATGAGACTTCCCCCTCGCCGCGAGATGAGGCCCGATTCCCCTGCACTGCGTGCAGAGCAATTCCGTGTTGCACATCACACATGAAAGGAGCCTTGATTTCCTTGATGGCACTCCAGAGAAACCCCAAGAACACTGTTTCAAGGTTGAGGGATCCTGAGGTCACTGTAGCAACACGAAAGAGCTCCGTGGACCAAAAATCAACTCGAGATGAGAGGTTATTCCCTGGCTTCGACTCCAGAGGAATACCACCTTACCACAAGCACCTCAAGAGGAGGCTTCTCTCAGTTCTATGTATGTGAGAGGGACCCTGAGTTTGCGGCCTCAAGTGGAATGGACACCGCGATGCCCTGACTCGAAATAAGGCCTGATATCCCTGCAGTGACTTGAATGCAGGCTCGTCTTGCATCCTCCAAGACGAAAGGATGTCTGAATCCCCTGTGGAGACCACAGAGAAAGACCTAGTCCCCCACCTCATCGCGACCGGAGGCCTCACATCCTTTGAAAACTCCAGAGGTAGGCGGAGATCAGTTCCTCCAAAGGAGACGATGCCTGACTCCTTGTGAAACTTGATAGGAGTCCCAGGATTCCTGTGGCACGTGGAAAGGGACCCTTGGTCTCCCACCTCAGCTGGAGAGGCGTCCCAATTGCCCTCCCAAGCCTCGAGGAGAATCCTGAGTTGTCCCTCGCAACTAGGCAGGAGTCCTGGTGTCGCTAAACAAACACGTGGGTGGAAGGGCCATCCCCGTCGTAACTCGAGAATATACCCCAGGTTCCCGCCGCAACTCGAGAAAAACCATGAGACTTCCCTCTCGCCGCGAGATGAGGCCCGATTCCCCTGCACTGCGTGCAGAGCAATTCCGTGTTGCACATCACACATGAAAGGAGCCTTGATTTCCTTGATGGCACTCCAGAGAAACCCCCAGAACACTGTTTCAAGGCTAGAGGGATCCTGAGGTCACTGTAGCAACACGAAAGAGCTCCGTGGACCAAAAATCAACTCGAGATGAGAGGTTAGTCCCTGGCTTCGACTCCAGAGGAATACCACCTTACCACAAGCACCTCAAGAGGAGGCTTCTCTCAGCTGTATGTATGTGAGAGGGACCCTGAGTTTGCGGCCTCAAGTGGAATGGAGACCGCGATGCCCTGACGCGAAATAAGGCCGGATATCCCTGCAGTGATTTGAATGCAGGCTTTTCTTGCATCTCCCAAGACGAAAGGATGTCTGAATACCCTGTGGAGACCACAAAGAATGACCTAGTTCCCCACCTCATCGCGAACGGAGGCCTCACATCCTTTGAAAACTCCAGAGGTACGCGGAGATCAGTGCCTCCAAAGGAGACGATGCCTGACTCCTCGTGAAACTTGATAGGAGTCCCAGGATTCCTGTGGCACGTGGAAAGGGACACTTGGTCTCCCGCCTCAGCTGGAGAGGCATCCCAATTGCCCTGCCAAGCCTCGAGGAGAATCCCGAGTTGTCCCTCGCAACTAGGCAGGAGTTCTGACGTCGCTGAACAAACACGTGGGTGGAAGGGCCATCCCCGTCGTAATTCGAGAATATACCCCAGGTTCCCGCCGCAACTCGAGAAAAACCATGAGACTTCCCCCTCGCCGCGAGATGAGGCCCGATTCCCCTGCACTGCGTGCAGAGCAATTCCGTGTTGCACATCACACATGAAAGGAGCCTTGATTTCCTTGATGGCACTCCAGAGAAACCCCAAGAACACTGTTTCAAGGCTGGAGGGATCCTGAGGTCCCTGTAGCAGCACGAAAGAGCTCCGTGGACCATGAATCAACTCGAGATGAGAGGTTAGTCCCTGGCTTCGACTCCAGAGGAATACCACCTTACCACAAGCACCTCAAGAGGAGGCTTCTCTCAGCTCTAGGTATGTGAGAGGGATCCTGAGTTTGCGGCCTCAAGTGGAATGGCCACCGCGATGCCCTGACGCGAAATAAGGCCGGATATCCCTGCAGTGACTTGAATGCAGGCTCGTCTTGCATCTCCCAAGACGAAAGGATGTCTGAATCCCCTGTGGAGACCACAGAGAAAGACCTAGTTCCCCACCTCATCGCGACCGGAGGCCTCACATCCTTTGAAAACTCCAGAGGTAGGCGGAGATCAGTGCCTCCAAAGGAGACGATGCCTGACTCCTCGTGAAACTTGATAGGAGTCCCAGGATTCCTGTGGCACGTGGAAAGGGACCCTTGGTCTCCCGCCTCAGCTGGAGAGGCGTCCCAATTGCCCTGCCAAGCCTCGAGGAGAATCCCGAGTTGTCCCTCGCAACTAGGCAGAAGTCCTGACGTCGCTGAACTAACACGTGTGTGGAAGGGCCATCCCCGTCGTAACTCGAGATTATACCGCAGGTTCCCGCCGCAACTTGAGAAAAACCATGAGACTTCCCCCTCGCCGCGAGATGAGGCCCGATTCCCCTGCACTGCGTGCAGAGCAATTCCGTGTTGCACATCACACATGAAAGGAGCCTTGATTTCCTTGATGGCACTCCAGAGAAACCCCAAGAACACTGTTTCAAGGTTGAGGGATCCTGAGGTCACTGTAGCAACACGAAAGAGCTCCGTGGACCAAAAATCAACTCGAGATGAGAGGTTATTCCCTGGCTTCGACTCCAGAGGAATACCACCTTACCACAAGCACCTCAAGAGGAGGCTTCTCTCAGTTCTATGTATGTGAGAGGGACCCTGAGTTTGCGGCCTCAAGTGGAATGGACACCGCGATGCCCTGACTCGAAATAAGGCCTGATATCCCTGCAGTGACTTGAATGCAGGCTCGTCTTGCATCCTCCAAGACGAAAGGATGTCTGAATCCCCTGTGGAGACCACAGAGAAAGACCTAGTTCCCCACCTCATCGCGACCGGAGGCCTCACATCCTTTGAAAACTCCAGAGGTAGGCGGAGATCAGTTCCTCCAAAGGAGACGATGCCTGACTCCTTGTGAAACTTGATAGGAGTCCCAGGATTCCTGTGGCACGTGGAAAGGGACCCTTGGTCTCCCACCTCAGCTGGAGAGGCGTCCCAATTGCCCTCCCAAGCCTCGAGGAGAATCCTGAGTTGTCCCTCGCAACTAGGCAGGAGTCCTGGTGTCGCTAAACAAACACGTGGGTGGAAGGGCCATCCCCGTCGTAAATCGAGAATATACCCCAGGTTCCCGCCGCAACTCGAGAAAAACCATGAGACTTCCCTCTCGCCGCGAGATGAGGCCCGATTCCCCTGCACTGCGTGCAGAGCAATTCCGTGTTGCACATCACACATGAAAGGAGCCTTGATTTCCTTGATGGCACTCCAGAGAAACCCCCAGAACACTGTTTCAAGGCTAGAGGGATCCTGAGGTCACTGTAGCAACACGAAAGAGCTCCGTGGACCAAAAATCAACTCGAGATGAGAGGTTAGTCCCTGGCTTCGACTCCAGAGGAATACCACCTTACCACAAGCACCTCAAGAGGAGGCTTCTCTCAGCTGTATGTATGTGAGAGGGACCCTGAGTTTGCGGCCTCAAGTGGAATGGAGACCGCGATGCCCTGACGCGAAATAAGGCCGGATATCCCTGCAGTGATTTGAATGCAGGCTTTTCTTGCATCTCCCAAGACGAAAGGATGTCTGAATACCCTGTGGAGACCACAAAGAATGACCTAGTTCCCCACCTCATCGCGAACGGAGGCCTCACATCCTTTGAAAACTCCAGAGGTACGCGGAGATCAGTGCCTCCAAAGGAGACGATGCCTGACTCCTCGTGAAACTTGATAGGAGTCCCAGGATTCCTGTGGCACGTGGAAAGGGACACTTGGTCTCCCGCCTCAGCTGGAGAGGCGTCCCAATTGCCCTGCCAAGCCTCGAGGAGAATCCCGAGTTGTCCCTCGCAACTAGGCAGGAGTCCTGACGTCGCTGAACAAACACGTGGGTGGAAGGGCCATCCCCGTCGTAATTCGAGAATATACCCCAGGTTCCCGCCGCAACTCGAGAAAAACCATGAGACTTCCCCCTCGCCGCGAGATGAGGCCCGATTCCCCTGCACTGCGTGCAGAGCAATTCCGTGTTGCACATCACACATGAAAGGAGCCTTGATTTCCTTGATGGCACTCCAGAGAAACCCCAAGAACACTGTTTCAAGGTTGAGGGATCCTGAGGTCACTGTAGCAACACGAAAGAGCTCCGTGGACCAAAAATCAACTCGAGATGAGAGGTTATTCCCTGGCTTCGACTCCAGAGGAATACCACCTTACCACAAGCACCTCAAGAGGAGGCTTCTCTCAGTTCTATGTATGTGAGAGGGACCCTGAGTTTGCGGCCTCAAGTGGAATGGACACCGCGATGCCCTGACTCGAAATAAGGCCTGATATCCCTGCAGTGACTTGAATGCAGGCTCGTCTTGCATCCTCCAAGACGAAAGGATGTCTGAATCCCCTGTGGAGACCACAGAGAAAGACCTAGTTCCCCACCTCATCGCGACCGGAGGCCTCACATCCTTTGAAAACTCCAGAGGTAGGCGGAGATCAGTTCCTCCAAAGGAGACGATGCCTGACTCCTTGTGAAACTTGATAGGAGTCCCAGGATTCCTGTGGCACGTGGAAAGGGACCCTTGGTCTCCCACCTCAGCTGGAGAGGCGTCCCAATTGCCCTCCCAAGCCTCGAGGAGAATCCTGAGTTGTCCCTCGCAACTAGGCAGGAGTCCTGGTGTCGCTAAACAAACACGTGGGTGGAAGGGCCATCCCCGTCGTAACTCGAGAATATACCCCAGGTTCCCGCCGCAACTCGAGAAAAACCATGAGACTTCCCTCTCGCCGCGAGATGAGGCCCGATTCCCCTGCACTGCGTGCAGAGCAATTCCGTGTTGCACATCACACATGAAAGGAGCCTTGATTTCCTTGATGGCACTCCAGAGAAACCCCCAGAACACTGTTTCAAGGCTAGAGGGATCCTGAGGTCACTGTAGCAACACGAAAGAGCTCCGTGGACCAAAAATCAACTCGAGATGAGAGGTTAGTCCCTGGCTTCGACTCCAGAGGAATACCACCTTACCACAAGCACCTCAAGAGGAGGCTTCTCTCAGCTGTATGTATGTGAGAGGGACCCTGAGTTTGCGGCCTCAAGTGGAATGGAGACCGCGATGCCCTGACGCGAAATAAGGCCGGATATCCCTGCAGTGATTTGAATGCAGGCTTTTCTTGCATCTCCCAAGACGAAAGGATGTCTGAATACCCTGTGGAGACCACAAAGAATGACCTAGTTCCCCACCTCATCGCGAACGGAGGCCTCACATCCTTTGAAAACTCCAGAGGTACGCGGAGATCAGTGCCTCCAAAGGAGACGATGCCTGACTCCTCGTGAAACTTGATAGGAGTCCCAGGATTCCTGTGGCACGTGGAAAGGGACACTTGGTCTCCCGCCTCAGCTGGAGAGGCATCCCAATTGCCCTGCCAAGCCTCGAGGAGAATCCCGAGTTGTCCCTCGCAACTAGGCAGGAGTCCTGACGTCGCTGAACAAACACGTGGGTGGAAGGGCCATCCCCGTCGTAATTCGAGAATATACCCCAGGTTCCCGCCGCAACTCGAGAAAAACCATGAGACTTCCCCCTCGCCGCGAGATGAGGCCCGATTCCCCTGCACTGCGTGCAGAGCAATTCCGTGTTGCACATCACACATGAAAGGAGCCTTGATTTCCTTGATGGCACTCCAGAGAATCCCCAAGAACACTGTTTCCAGGCTAGAGGGATCCTGAGTTCACTGTAGCAACACGAAAGAGCTCCGTGGACCACAAATCAACTCGAGATGAGAGGTTAGTCCCTGGCTTCGACTCCAGAGGAATACCACCTTACCACAAGCACCTCAAGAGGAGGCTTCTCTCAGCTCTAGCTATGTGAGAGGGACCCTGAGTTTGCGGCCTCAAGTGGAATGGACACCGCGATTCCCTGACGCGAAATAAGGCCGGATATCCCTGCAGTGACTTGAATGCAGGCTCGTCTTGCATCTCCCAAGACGAAAGGATGTCTGAATCCCCTGTGGAGACCACAGAGAATGACCTAGTTCCCCACCTCATCGCGACCGGAGGCCTCACATCCTTTGAAAACTCCAGAGGTACGCGGAGATCAGTGCCTCCAAAGGAGACGATGCCTGACTCCTCGTGAAACTTGATTGGAGTCCCAGGATTCCTGTGGCACGTGGAAAGGGACCCTTGGTCTCCCGCCTCAGCTGGAGAGGCGTCCCAATTTCCCTGCCAAGCCTCGAGGAGAATCCCCAGTTGTCCCTCGCAACTAGGCAGGAGTCCTGACGTCGCTGAACAAACACGTGTGTGAAAGGGCCATACCCGTCGTAACTCGAGAATATACCCCAGGTTCCCGCCACAACTCGAGAAAAACCATGAGACTTCCCCCTCGCCGCGAGATGAGGCCCGATTCCCCTGCACTGCGAGCAGAGCAATTCCGTGTTGCACATCACACATGAAAGGAGCCTTGATTTCCTTGATGGCACTCCAGAGAAACCCCAAGAACACTGTTTCAAGGCTGGAGGGATCCTGAGGTCCCTGTAGCAGCACGAAAGAGCTCCGTGGACCATGAATCAACTCGAGATGAGAGGTTAGTCCCTGGCTTCGACTCCAGAGGAATACCACCTTACCACAAACACCTCAAGAGGAGGCTTCTCTCAGCTCTAGGTATGTGAGAGGGACCCTGAGTTTGCGGCCTCAAGTGGAATGGAGACCGCGATGCCCTGACGCGAAATAAGGCCGGATATCCCTGCAGTGATTTGAATGCAGGCTTGTCTTGCATCTCCCAAGACGAAAGGATGTCTGAATACCCTGTGGAGACCACAAAGAATGACCTAGTTCCCCACCTCATCGCGAACGGAGGCCTCACATCCTTTGAAAACTCCAGAGGTACGCGGAGATCAGTGCCTCCAAAGGAGACGATGCCTGACTCCTCGTGAAACTTGATAGGAGTCCCAGGATTCCTGTGGCACGTGGAAAGGGACACTTGGTCTCCCGCCTCAGCTGGAGAGGCATCCCAATTGCCCTGCCAAGCCTCGAGGAGAATCCCGAGTTGTCCCTCGCAACTAGGCAGGAGTCCTGACGTCGCTGAACAAACACGTGGGTGGAAGGGCCATCCCCGTCGTAATTCGAGAATATACCCCAGGTTCCCGCCGCAACTCGAGAAAAACCATGAGACTTCCCCCTCGCCGCGAGATGAGGCCCGATTCCCCTGCACTGCGTGCAGAGCAATTCCGTGGTGCACATCACACATGAAAGGAGCCTTGATTTCCTTGATGGCACTCCAGAGAAACCCCAAGAACACTGTTTCAAGGCTAGAGGGATCCTGAGGTCACTGTAGCAACACGAAAGAGCTCCGTGGACCACAAATCAACTCGAGATGAGAGGTTAGTCCCTGGCTTCGACTCCAGAGGAATACCACCTTACCACAAGCACCTCAAGAGGAGGCTTCTCTCAGCTCTAGCTATGTGAGAGGGACCCTGAGTTTGCGGCCTCAAGTGGAATGGACACCGCGATTCCCTGACGCGAAATAAGGCCGGATATCCCTGCAGTGACTTGAATGCAGGCTCGTCTTGCATCTCCCAAGACGAAAGGATGTCTGAATCCCCTGTGGAGACCACAGAGAATGACCTAGTTCCCCACCTCATCGCGACCGGAGGCCTCACATCCTTTGAAAACTCCAGAGGTACGCGGAGATCAGTGCCTCCAAAGGAGACGATGCCTGACTCCTCGTGAAACTTGATAGGAGTCCCAGGATTCCTGTGGCACGTGGAAAGGGACCCTTGGTCTCCCGCCTCAGCTGGAGAGGCGTCCCAATTGCCCTGCCAAGCCTCGAGGAGAATCCCGAGTTGTCCCTCGCAACTAGGCAGGAGTCCTGCCGTCGCTGAACTAACACGTCTGTGGAAGGGCCATCCCCGTCGTAACTCGAGATTATACCGCAGGTTCCCGCCGCAACTCGAGAAAAACCATGAGACTTCCCCCTCGCCGCGAGATGAGGCCCGATTCCCCTGCACTGCGTGCAGAGCAATTCCGTGTTGCACATCACACATGAAAGGAGCCTTGATTTCCTTGATGGCACTCCAGAGAAACCCCAAGAACACTGTTTCAAGGCTAGAGGGATCCTGAGGTCACTGTAGCAACACGAAAGAGCTCCGTGGACCAAAAATCAACTCGAGATGAGAGGTTAGTCCCTGGCTTCGACTCCAGAGGAATACCACCTTACCACAAGCACCTCAAGAGGAGGCTTCTCTCAGCTGTATGTATGTGAGAGGGACCCTGAGTTTGCGGCCTCAAGTGGAATGGAGACCGCGATGCCCTGACGCGAAATAAGGCCGGATATCCCTCCAGTGATTTGAATGCAGGCTTGACTTGCATCTCCCAAGACGAAAGGATGTCTGAATACCCTGTGGAGACCACAAAGAATGACCTAGTTCCCCACCTCATCGCGAACGGAGGCCTCACATCCTTTGAAAACTCCAGAGGTACGCGGAGATCAGTGCCTCCAAAGGAGACGATGCCTGACTCCTCGTGAAACTTGATAGGAGTCCCAGGATTCCTGTGGCACGTGGAAAGGGACACTTGGTCTCCCGCCTCAGCTGGAGAGGCGTCCCAATTGCCCTGCCAAGCCTCGAGGAGAATCCCCAGTTGTCCCTCGCAACTAGGCAGGAGTACTGACGTCGCTGAACAAACACGTGGTTGGAAGGGCCATCCCAGTCGTAACTCGAGAATATTCCCCAGGTTCCCGCCGCAACTCGAGAAAAACCATGAGACTTTCCCCTCGCCGCGAGATGAGGCCCGATTCCCCTGCACTGCGTGCAGAGCAATTCCGTGTTGCACATCACACATGAAAGGAGCCTTGATTTCCTTGATGGCACTCCAGAGAAACCCCAAGAACACTGTTTCCAGGCTAGAGGGATCCTGAGTTCACTGTAGCAACACGAAAGAGCTCCGTGGACCACAAATCAACTCGAGATGAGAGGTTAGTCCCTGGCTTCGACTCCAGAGGAATACCACCTTACCACAAGCACCTCAAGAGGAGGCTTCTCTCAGCTCTAGCTATGTGAGAGGGACCCTGAGTTTGCGGCCTCAAGTGGAATGGACACCGCGATTCCCTGACGCGAAATAAGGCCGGATATCCCTGCAGTGACTTGAATGCAGGCTCGTCTTGCATCTCCCAAGACGAAAGGATGTCTGAATCCCCTGTGGAGACCACAGAGAATGACCTAGTTCCCCACCTCATCGCGACCGGAGGCCTCACATCCTTTGAAAACTCCAGAGGTACGCGGAGATCAGTGCCTCCAAAGGAGACGATGCCTGACTCCTCGTGAAACTTGATAGGAGTCCCAGGATTCCTGTGGCACGTGGAAAGGGACCCTTGGTCTCCCGCCTCAGCTGGAGAGGCGTCCCAATTGCCCTGCCAAGCCTCGAGGAGAATCCCGAGTTGTCCCTCGCAACTAGGCAGGAGTCCTGCCGTCGCTGAACTAACACGTCTGTGGAAGGGCCATCCCCGTCGTAACTCGAGATTATACCGCAGGTTCCCGCCGCAACTCGAGAAAAACCATGAGACTTCCCCCTCGCCGCGAGATGAGGCCCGATTCCCCTGCACTGCGTGCAGAGCAATTCCGTGGTGCACATCACACATGAAAGGAGCCTTGATTTCCTTGATGGCACTCCAGAGAAACCCCAAGAACACTGTTTCAAGGCTAGAGGGATCCTGAGGTCACTGTAGCAACACGAAAGAGCTCCATGGACCAAAAATCAACTCGAGATGAGAGGTTAGTCCCTGGCTTCGACTCCAGAGGAATACCACCTTACCACAAGCACCTCAAGAGGAGGCTTCTCTCAGCTCTAGGTATGTGAGAGGGACCCTGAGTTTGCGGCCTCAAGTGGAATGGACACCGCGATTCCCTGACGCGAAATAAGGCCGGATATCCCTGCAGTGACTTGAATGCAGGCTCGTCTTGCATCTCCCAAGACGAAAGGATGTCTGAATCCCCTGTGGAGACCACAGAGAATGACCTAGTTCCCCACCTCATCGCGACCGGAGGCCTCACATCCTTTGAAAACTCCAGAGGTACGCGGAGATCAGTGCCTCCAAAGGAGACGATGCCTGACTCCTCGTGAAACTTGATTGGAGTCCCAGGATTCCTGTGGCACGTGGAAAGGGACCCTTGGTCTCCCGCCTCAGCTGGAGAGGCGTCCCAATTTCCCTGCCAAGCCTCGAGGAGAATCCCCAGTTGTCCCTCGCAACTAGGCAGGAGTCCTGACGTCGCTGAACAAACACGTGTGTGAAAGGGCCATACCCGTCGTAACTCGAGAATATACCCCAGGTTCCCGCCGCAACTCGAGAAAAACCATGAGACTTCCCCCTCGCCGCGAGATGAGGCCCGATTCCCCTGCACTGCGAGCAGAGCAATTCCGTGTTGCACATCACACATGAAAGGAGCCTTGATTTCCTTGATGGCACTCCAGAGAAACCCCAAGAACACTGTTTCAAGGCTGGAGGGATCCTGAGGTCCCTGTAGCAGCACGAAAGAGCTCCGTGGACCATGAATCAACTCGAGATGAGAGGTTAGTCCCTGGCTTCGACTCCAGAGGAATACCACCTTACCACAAGCACCTCAAGAGGAGGCTTCTCTCAGCTCTAGGTATGTGAGAGGGACCCTGAGTTTGCGGCCTCAAGTGGAATGGACACCGCGATGCCCTGACTCGAAATAAGGCCGGATATCCCTGCAGTGACTTGAATGCAGGCTCGTCTTGCATCTCCCAAGACGAAAGGATGTCTGAATGCCCTGTGGAGACCACAGAGAAAGACCTAGTTCCCCACCTCATGGCGACCGGAGGCCTCACATCCTTTGAAAACTCCAGAGGTACGCGGAGATCAGTGCCTCCAAAGGAGACGATGCCTGACTCCTCATGAAACTTGATAGGAGTCCCAGGATTCCTGTGGCACGGGGAAAGGGACCCTGGGTCTCCCGCCTCAGCTGGAGAGGCGTCGCAGTTGCCCTGCCAAGCCTCGAGGAGAATCCCGAGTTGTCCCTCGCAACTAGGCAGGAGTCCTGACGTCGCTGAACAAACACGTGGGTGGAAGGGCCATCCCCGTCGTAACTCGAGAATATACCCCAGGTTCCCGCCGCAACTCGAGAAAAACCATGAGACTTCCCGCTCGCCGCGAGATGAGGCCCGATTCCCCTGCACTGCGTGCAGAGCAATTCGGTGTTGCACATCACACATGAAAGAAGCCTTGATTTCCTTGATGGCACTCCAGAGAAACCCCAAGAACCCTGTTTCAAGGTTGAGGGATCCTGAGGTCACTGTAGCAACACGAAAGAGCTCCGTGGACCAAAAATCAACTCGAGATGAGAGGTTAGTCCCTGGCTTCGACTCCAGAGGAATACCACCTTACCACAAGCACCTCAAGAGGAGTCTTCTCTCAGCTGTATGTATGTGAGAGGAACCCTGAGTTTGCGGCCTCAAGTGGAATGGACACCAAGATGCCCTGACTCGAAATAAGCCCGGATATCCCTGCAGTGACTTGAATGCAGGCTCGTCTTGCATCTCCCAAGACGAAAGGATGTCTGAATCCTCTGTGGAGACCACAGAGAAAGACCTAGTTCCCCACCTCATCGCGACCGGAGGCCTCACATCCTTTGAAAACTCCAGAGGTAGGCGGAGATCAGTGCCTCCAAAGGAGACGATGCCTGACTCCTCGTGAAACTTGATAGGAGTCCCAGGATTCCTGTGGCACGTGGAAAGGGACACTTGGTCTCCCGCCTCAGCTGGAGAGGCGTCCCAATTGCCCTGCCAAGCCTCGAGGAGAATCCCGAGTTGTCCCTCGCAACTAGGCAGGAGTCCTGACGTCGCTGAACAAACACGTGGGTGGAAGGGCCATCCCCGTCGTAATTCGAGAATATACCCCAGGTTCCCGCCGCAACTCGAGAAAAACCATGAGACTTCCCCCTCGCCGCGAGATGAGGCCCGATTCCCCTGCACTGCGTGCAGAGCAATTCCGTGTTGCACATCACACATGAAAGGAGCCTTGATTTCCTTGATGGCACTCCAGAGAAACCCCCAGAACACTGTTTCAAGGCTAGAGGGATCCTGAGGTCACTGTAGCAACACGAAAGAGCTCCGTGGACCAAAAATCAACTCGAGATGAGAGGTTAGTCCCTGGCTTCGACTCCAGAGGAATACCACCTTACCACAAGCACCTCAAGAGGAGGCTTCTCTCAGCTGTATGTATGTGAGAGGGACCCTGAGTTTGCGGCCTCAAGTGGAATGGAGACTGCGATGCCCTGACGCGAAATAAGGCCGGATATCACTCCAGTGATTTGAATGCAGGCTTGACTTGCATCTCCCAAGACGAAAGGGTGTCTGAATACCCTGTGGAGACCACAAAGAATGACCTAGTTCCCCACCTCATCGCGAACGGAGGCCTCACATCCTTTGAAAACTCCAGAGGTACGCGGAGATCAGTGCCTCCAAAGGAGACGATGCCTGACTCCTCGTGAAACTTGATAGGAGTCCCAGGATTCCTGTGGCACGTGGAAAGGGACACTTGGTCTCCCGCCTCAGCTGGAGAGGCGTCCCAATTGCCCTGCCAAGCCTCGAGGAGAATCCCCAGTTGTCCCTCGCAACTAGGCAGGAGTACTGACGTCGCTGAACAAACACGTGGTTGGAAGGGCCATCCCCGTCGTAACTCGAGAATATTCCCCAGGTTCCCGCCGCAACTCGAGAAAAACCATGAGACTTTCCCCTCGCCGCGAGATGAGGCCCGATTCCCCTGCACTGCGTGCAGAGCAATTCCGTGTTGCACATCACACATGAAAGGAGCCTTGATTTCCTTGATGGCACTCCAGAGAAACCCCAAGAACACTGTTTCCAGGCTAGAGGGATCCTGAGTTCACTGTAGCAACACGAAAGAGCTCCGTGGACCACAAATCAACTCGAGATGAGAGGTTAGTCCCTGGCTTCGACTCCAGAGGAATACCACCTTACCACAAGCACCTCAAGAGGAGGCTTCTCTCAGCTCTAGCTATGTGAGAGGGACCCTGAGTTTGCGGCCTCAAGTGGAATGGACACCGCGATTCCCTGACGCGAAATAAGGCCGGATATCCCTGCAGTGACTTGAATGCAGGCTCGTCTTGCATCTCCCAAGACGAAAGGATGTCTGAATCCCCTGTGGAGACCACAGAGAATGACCTAGTTCCCCACCTCATCGCGACCGGAGGCCTCACATCCTTTGAAAACTCCAGAGGTACGCGGAGATCAGTGCCTCCAAAGGAGACGATGCCTGACTCCTCGTGAAACTTGATAGGAGTCCCAGGATTCCTGTGGCACGTGGAAAGGGACCCTTGGTCTCCCGCCTCAGCTGGAGAGGCGTCCCAATTGCCCTGCCAAGCCTCGAGGAGAATCCCGAGTTGTCCCTCGCAACTAGGCAGGAGTCCTGCCGTCGCTGAACTAACACGTCTGTGGAAGGGCCATCCCCGTCGTAACTCGAGATTATACCGCAGGTTCCCGCCGCAACTCGAGAAAAACCATGAGACTTCCCCCTCGCCGCGAGATGAGGCCCGATTCCCCTGCACTGCGTGCAGAGCAATTCCGTGGTGCACATCACACATGAAAGGAGCCTTGATTTCCTTGATGGCACTCCAGAGAAACCCCAAGAACACTGTTTCAAGGCTAGAGGGATCCTGAGGTCACTGTAGCAACACGAAAGAGCTCCGTGGACCAAAAATCAACTCGAGATGAGAGGTTAGTCCCTGGCTTCGACTCCAGAGGAATACCACCTTACCACAAGCACCTCAAGAGGAGGCTTCTCTCAGCTCTAGCTATGTGAGAGGGACCCTGAGTTTGCGGCCTCAAGTGGAATGGACACCGCGATTCCCTGACGCGAAATAAGGCCGGATATCCCTGCAGTGACTTGAATGCAGGCTCGTCTTGCATCTCCCAAGACGAAAGGATGTCTGAATCCCCTGTGGAGACCACAGAGAATGACCTAGTTCCCCACCTCATCGCGACCGGAGGCCTCACATCCTTTGAAAACTCCAGAGGTACGCGGAGATCAGTGCCTCCAAAGGAGACGATGCCTGACTCCTCGTGAAACTTGATAGGAGTCCCAGGATTCCTGTGGCACGTGGAAAGGGACCCTTGGTCTCCCGCCTCAGCTGGAGAGGCGTCCCAATTGCCCTGCCAAGCCTCGAGGAGAATCCCGAGTTGTCCCTCGCAACTAGGCAGGAGTCCTGCCGTCGCTGAACTAACACGTCTGTGGAAGGGCCATCCCCGTCGTAACTCGAGATTATACCGCAGGTTCCCGCCGCAACTCGAGAAAAACCATGAGACTTCCCCCTCGCCGCGAGATGAGGCCCGATTCCCCTGCACTGCGTGCAGAGCAATTCCGTCTTGCACATCACACATGAAAGGAGCCTTGATTTCCTTGATGGCACTCCAGAGAAACCCCAAGAACACTGTTTCAAGGCTAGAGGGATCCTGAGGTCACTGTAGCAACACGAAAGAGCTCCGTGGACCAAAAATCAACTCGAGATGAGAGGTTAGTCCCTGGCTTCGACTCCAGAGGAATACCACCTTACCACAAGCACCTCAAGAGGAGGCTTCTCTCAGCTCTAGCTATGTGAGAGGGACCCTGAGTTTGCGGCCTCAAGTGGAATGGACACCGCGATTCCCTGACGCGAAATAAGGCCGGATATCCCTGCAGTGACTTGAATGCAGGCTCGTCTTGCATCTCCCAAGACGAAAGGATGTCTGAATCCCCTGTGGAGACCACAGAGAATGACCTAGTTCCCCACCTCATCGCGACCGGAGGCCTCACATCCTTTGAAAACTCCAGAGGTACGCGGAGATCAGTGCCTCCAAAGGAGACGATGCCTGACTCCTCGTGAAACTTGATTGGAGTCCCAGGATTCCTGTGGCACGTGGAAAGGGACCCTTGGTCTCCCGCCTCAGCTGGAGAGGCGTCCCAATTTCCCTGCCAAGCCTCGAGGAGAATCCCCAGTTGTCCCTCGCAACTAGGCAGGAGTCCTGACGTCGCTGAACAAACACGTGTGTGAAAGGGCCATACCCGTCGTAACTCGAGAATATACCCCAGGTTCCCGCCGCAACTCGAGAAAAACCATGAGACTTCCCCCTCGCCGCGAGATGAGGCCCGATTCCCCTGCACTGCGAGCAGAGCAATTCCGTGTTGCACATCACACATGAAAGGAGCCTTGATTTCCTTGATGGCACTCCAGAGAAACCCCAAGAACACTGTTTCAAGGCTGGAGGGATCCTGAGGTCCCTGTAGCAGCACGAAAGAGCTCCGTGGACCATGAATCAACTCGAGATGAGAGGTTAGTCCCTGGCTTCGACTCCAGAGGAATACCACCTTACCACAAGCACCTCAAGAGGAGGCTTCTCTCAGCTCTAGGTATGTGAGAGGGACCCTGAGTTTGCGGCCTCAAGTGGAATGGACACCGCGATGCCCTGACTCGAAATAAGGCCGGATATCCCTGCAGTGACTTGAATGCAGGCTCGTCTTGCATCTCCCAAGACGAAAGGATGTCTGAATGCCCTGTGGAGACCACAGAGAAAGACCTAGTTCCCCACCTCATGGCGACCGGAGGCCTCACATCCTTTGAAAACTCCAGAGGTACGCGGAGATCAGTGCCTCCAAAGGAGACGATGCCTGACTCCTCATGAAACTTGATAGGAGTCCCAGGATTCCTGTGGCACGGGGAAAGGGACCCTGGGTCTCCCGCCTCAGCTGGAGAGGCGTCGCAGTTGCCCTGCCAAGCCTCGAGGAGAATCCCGAGTTGTCCCTCGCAACTAGGCAGGAGTCCTGACGTCGCTGAACAAACACGTGGGTGGAAGGGCCATCCCCGTCGTAACTCGAGAATATACCCCAGGTTCCCGCCGCAACTCGAGAAAAACCATGAGACTTCCCCCTCGCCGCGAGATGAGGCCCGATTCCCCTGCACTGCGTGCAGAGCAATTCGGTGTTGCACATCACACATGAAAGAAGCCTTGATTTCCTTGATGGCACTCCAGAGAAACCCCAAGAACCCTGTTTCAAGGTTGAGGGATCCTGAGGTCACTGTAGCAACACGAAAGAGCTCCGTGGACCAAAAATCAACTCGAGATGAGAGGTTAGTCCCTGGCTTCGACTCCAGAGGAATACCACCTTACCACAAGCACCTCAAGAGGAGTCTTCTCTCAGCTGTATGTATGTGAGAGGAACCCTGAGTTTGCGGCCTCAAGTGGAATGGACACCGCGATGCCCTGACTCGAAATAAGCCCGGATATCCCTGCAGTGACTTGAATGCAGGCTCGTCTTGCATCTCCCAAGACGAAAGGATGTCTGAATCCTCTGTGGAGACCACAGAGAAAGACCTAGTTCCCCACCTCATCGCGACCGGAGGCCTCACATCCTTTGAAAACTCCAGAGGTAGGCGGAGATCAGTGCCTCCAAAGGAGACGATGCCTGACTCCTCGTGAAACTTGATAGGAGTCCCAGGATTCCTGTGGCACGTGGAAAGGGACACTTGGTCTCCCGCCTCAGCTGGAGAGGCGTCCCAATTGCCCTGCCAAGCCTCGAGGAGAATCCCGAGTTGTCTCTCGCAACTAGGCAGGAGTCCTGACGTCGCTGAACAAACACGTGGTTGGAAGGGCCATCCCAGTCGTAACTCGAGAATATACCCCAGGTTCCCGCCGCAACTCGAGAAAAACCATGAGACTTCCCTCTCGCCGCGAGATGAGGCCCGATTCCCCTGCACTGCGTGCAGAGCAATTCCGTGTTGCACATCACACATGAAAGGAGCCTTGATTTCCTTGATGGCACTCCAGAGAAACCCCAAGAACACTGTTTCAAGGCTGGAGGGATCCTGAGGTCCCTGTAGCAGCACGAAAGAGCTCCGTGGACCATGAATCAACTCGAGATGAGAGGTTAGTCCCTGGCTTCGACTCCAGAGGAATACCACCTTACCACAAGCACCTCAAGAGGAGGCTTCTCTCAGCTCTAGGTATGTGAGAGGGTCCCTGAGTTTGCGGCCTCAAGTGGAATGGACACCGCGATGCCCTGACTCGAAATAAGGCCGGATATCCCTGCAGTGACTTGAATGCAGGCTCGTCTTGCATCTCCCAAGACGAAAGGATGTCTGAATGCCCTGTGGAGACCACAGAGAAAGACCTAGTTCCCCACCTCATGGCGACCGGAGGCCTCACATCCTTTGAAAACTCCAGAGGTACGCGGAGATCAGTGCCTCCAAAGGAGACGATGCCTGACTCCTCATGAAACTTGATAGGAGTCCCAGGATTCCTGTGGCACGGGGAAAGGGACCCTGGGTCTCCCGCCTCAGCTGGAGAGGCGTCGCAATTGCCCTGCCAAGCCTCGAGGAGAATCCCGAGTTGTCCCTCGCAACTAGGCAGGAGTCCTGACGTCGCTGAACAAACACGTGGGTGGAAGGGCCATCCCCGTCGTAACTCGAGAATATACCCCAGGTTCCCGCCGCAACTCGAGAAAAACCATGAGACTTCCCCCTCGCCGCGAGATGAGGCCCGATTCCCCTGCACTGCGTGCAGAGCAATTCCGTGTTGCACATCACACATGAAAGGAGCCTTGATTTCCTTGATGGCACTCCAGAGAAACCCCAAGAACACTGTTTCAAGGTTGAGGGATCCTGAGGTCACTGTAGCAACACGAAAGAGCTCCGTGGACCACAAATCAACTCGAGATGAGAGGTTAGTCCCTGGCTTCGACTCCAGAGGAATACCACCTTACCACAAGCACCTCAAGAGGAGGCTTCTCTCAGCTGTATGTATGTGAGAGGAACCCTGAGTTTGCGGCCTCAAGTGGAATGGACACCGCGATGCCCTGACTCGAAATAAGCCCGGATATCCCTGCAGTGACTTGAATGCAGGCTCGTCTTGCATCTCCCAAGAAGAAAGGATGTCTGAATCCTCTGTGGAGACCACAGAGAAAGACCTAGTTCCCCACCTCATCGCGACCGGAGGCCTCACATCCTTTGAAAACTCCAGAGGTACGCGGAGATCAGTGCCTCCAAAGGAGACGATGCCTGACTCCTCGTGAAACTTGATAGGAGTCCCAGGATTCCTGTGGCACGTGGAAAGGGACACTTGGTCTCCCGCCTCAGCTGGAGAGGCGTCCCAATTGCCCTGCCAAGCCTCGAGGAGAATCCCGAGTTGTCTCTCGCAACTAGGCAGGAGTCCTGACGTCACTGAACAAACACGTGGGTGGAAGGGCCATCCCAGTCTTAACTCGAGAATATTCCCCAGGTTCCCGCCGCAACTCGAGAAAAACCATGAGACTTCCCCCTCGCCGCGAGATGAGGCCCGATTCCAATACACTGGCTGCAGAGCAATTCCGTGTTGCACATCACACATGAAAGGAGCCTTGATTTCCTTAATGGCTCTCCAGAGAAACCCCAAGAACACTGTTTCAAGGCTAGAGGGATCCTGAGGTCACTGTAGCAACACGAAAGAGCTCCGTGGACCACAAATCAACTCGAGATGAGAGGTTAGTCCCTGGCTTCGACTCCAGAGGAATACCACCTTACCACAAGCACCTCAAGAGGAGGCTTCTCTCAGCTCTAGCTATGTGAGAGGGACCCTGAGTTTGCGGCCTCAAGTGGAATGGACACCGCGATTCCCTGACGCGAAATAAGGCCGGATATCCCTGCAGTGACTTGAATGCAGGCTCGTCTTGCATCTCCCAAGACGAAAGGATGTCTGAATCCCCTGTGGAGACCACAGAGAATGACCTAGTTCCCCACCTCATCGCGACCGGAGGCCTCACATCCTTTGAAAACTCCAGAGGTAGGCGGAGATCAGTGCCTCCAAAGGAGACGATGCCTGACTCCTCGTGAAACTTGATAGGAGTCCCAGAATTTCTGTGGCACGTGGAAAGGGACGCTTGGTCTCCCGCCTCAGCTGGAGAGGCGTCCCAATTGCCCTGCCAAGCCTCGAGGAGAATCCCGAGTTGTCCCTCGCAACTAGGCAGGAGTCCTGCCGTCGCTGAACTAACACGTCTGTGGACGGGCCATCCCCGTCGTAACTCGAGATTATACCGCAGGTTCCCGCCGCAACTCGAGAAAAACCATGAGACTTCCCCCTCGCCGCGAGATGAGGCCCGATTCCCCTGCACTGCGTGCAGAGCAATTCCGTGTTGCACATCACACATGAAAGGAGCCTTGATTTCCTTGATGGCACTCCAGAGAAACCCCAAGAACACTGTTTCAAGGTTGAGGGATCCTGAGGTCACTGTAGCAACACGAAAGAGCTCCGTGGACCAAAAATCAACTCGAGATGAGAGGTTAGTCCCTGGCTTCGACTCCAGAGGAATACCACCTTACCACAAGCACCTCAAGAGGAGGCTTCTCTCAGTTCTATGTATGTGAGAGGGACCCTGAGTTTGCGGCCTCAAGTGGAATGGACACCGCGATGCCCTGACTCGAAATAAGGCCGGATATCCCTGCAGTGACTTGAATGCAGGCTCGTCTTGCATCTCCCAAGACGAAAGGATGTCTGAATCCCCTGTGGAGACCACAGAGAAAGACCTAGTTCCCCACCTCATCGCGACCGGAGGCCTCACATCCTTTGAAAACTCCAGAGGTAGGCGGAGATCAGTTCCTCCAAAGGAGACGATGCCTGACTCCTCGTGAAACTTGATAGGAGTCCCAGGATTCCTGTGGCACGTGGAAAGGGACCCTTGGTCTCCCACCTCAGCTGGAGAGGCGTCCCAATTGCCCTGCCAAGCCTCGAGGAGAATCCTGAGTTGTCCCTCGCAACTAGGCAGGAGTCCTGGTGTCGCTAAACAAACACGTGGGTGGAAGGGCCATACCCGTCGTAACTCGAGAATATACCCCAGGTTCCCGCCGCAACTCGAGAAAAACCATGAGACTTCCCCCTCGCCGCGAGATGAGGCCCGATTCCCCTGCACTGCGTGCAGAGCAATTCCGTGGTGCACATCACACATGAAAGGAGCCTTGATTTCCTTGATGGCACTCCAGAGAAACCCCAAGAACACTGTTTCAAGGCTAGAGGGATCCTGAGGTCACTGAAGCAACACGAAAGAGCTCCGTGGACCAAAAATCAACTCGAGATGAGAGGTTAGTCCCTGGCTTCGACTCTAGAGGAATACCACCTTACCACAAGCACCTCAAGAGGAGGCTTCTCTCAGTTCTATGTATGTGAGAGGGACCCTGAGTTTGCGGCCTCAAGTGGAATGGAGACCGCGATGCCCTGACACGAAATAAGGCCGGATATTCCTGCAGTGATTTGAATGCAGGCTTGTCTTGCATCTCCCAAGACGAAAGGATGTCTGAATACCCTGTGGAGACCACAGAGAATGACCTAGTTCCCCACCTCATCGCGAACGGAGGCCTCACATCCTTTGAAAACTCCAGAGGTACGCGGAGATCAGTGCCTCCAAAGGAGACGATGCCTGACTCATCGTGAAACTTGATAGGAGTCCCAGGATTCCTGTGGCACGTGGAAAGGGACACTTGGTCTCCCGCCTCAGCTGGAGAGGCGTCCCAATTGCCCTGCCAAGCCTCGAGGAGAATCCCGAGTTGTCCCTCGCAACTAGGCAGGAGTCCTGCCGTCGCTGAACTAACACGTCTGTGGAAGGGCCATCCCCGTCGTAACTCGAGATTATACCCCAGGTTCCCGCCGCAACTCGAGAAAAACCATGAGACTTCCCCCTCGCCGCGAGATGAGGCCCGATTCCCCTGCACTGCGTGCAGAGCAATTCCGTGGTGCACATCACACATGAAAGGAGCCTTGATTTCCTTGATGGCACTCCAGAGAAACCCCAAGAACACTGTTTCAAGGCTAGAGGGATCCTGAGGTCACTGTAGCAACACGAAAGAGCTCCGTGGACCAAAAATCAACTCGAGATGAGAGGTTAGTCCCTGGCTTCGACTCCAGAGGAATACCACCTTACCACAAGCACCTCAAGAGGAGGCTTCTCTCAGCTCTAGGTATGTGAGAGGGACCCTGAGTTTGCGGCCTCAAGTGGAATGGACACCGCGATTCCCTGACGCGAAATAAGGCCGGATATCCCTGCAGTGACTTGAATGCAGGCTCGTCTTGCATCTCCCAAGACGAAAGGATGTCTGAATCCCCTGTGGAGACCACAGAGAATGACCTAGTTCCCCACCTCATCGCGACCGGAGGCCTCACATCCTTTGAAAACTCCAGAGGTACGCGGAGATCAGTGCCTCCAAAGGAGACGATGCCTGACTCCTCGTGAAACTTGATTGGAGTCCCAGGATTCCTGTGGCACGTGGAAAGGGACACTTGGTCTCCCGCCTCAGCTGGAGAGGCGTCCCAATTTCCCTGCCAAGCCTCGAGGAGAATCCCCAGTTGTCCCTCGCAACTAGGCAGGAGTCCTGACGTCGCTGAACAAACACGTGTGTGAAAGGGCCATCCCCGTCGTAACTCGAGAATATACCCCAGGTTCCCGCCGCAACTCGAGAAAAACCATGAGACTTCCCCCTCGCCGCGAGATGAGGCCCGATTCCCCTGCACTGCGTGCAGAGCAATTCCGTGTTGCACATCACACATGAAAGGAGCCTTGATTTCCTTGATGGCACTCCAGAGAAACCCCAAGAACACTGTTTCAAGGCTGGAGGGATCCTGAGGTCCCTGTAGCAGCACGAAAGAGCTCCGTGGACCATGAATCAACTCGAGATGAGAGGTTAGTCCCTGGCTTCGACTCCAGAGGAATACCACCTTACCACAAGCACCTCAAGAGGAGGCTTCTCTCAGCTCTAGGTATGTGAGAGGGACCCTGAGTTTGCGGCCTCAAGTGGAATGGACACCGCGATGCCCTGACTCGAAATAAGGCCGGATATCCCTGCAGTGACTTGAATGCAGGCTCGTCTTGCATCTCCCAAGACGAAAGGATGTCTGAATGCCCTGTGGAGACCACAGAGAAAGACCTAGTTCCCCACCTCATGGCGACCGGAGGCCTCACATCCTTTGAAAACTCCAGAGGTACGCGGAGATCAGTGCCTCCAAAGGAGACGATGCCTGACTCCTCGTGAAACTTGATAGGAGTCCCAGGATTCCTGTGGCACGGGGAAATGGACCCTGGGTCTCCCGCCTCAGCTGGAGAGGCGTCGCAGTTGCCCTGCCAAGCCTCGAGGAGAATCCCGAGTTGTCCCTCGCAACTAGGCAGGAGTCCTGACGTCGCTGAACAAACACGTGTGTGGAAGGGCCATCCCCGTCGTAACTCGAGAATATACCCCAGGTTCCCGCCGCAACTCGAGAAAAACCATGAGACTTCCCCCTCGCCGCGAGATGAGGCCCGATTCCCCTGCACTGTGTGCAGAGCAATTCGGTGTTGCACATCACACATGAAAGGAGCCTTGATTTCCTTGATGGCACTCCAGAGAAACCCCAAGAACACTGTTTCAAGGTTGAGGGATCCTGACGTCACTGTAGCAACACGAAAGAGCTCCGTGGACCAAAAATCAACTCGAGATGAGAGGTTAGTCCCTGGCTTCGACTCCAGAGGAATACCACCTTACCACAAGCACCTCAAGAGGAGTCTTCTCTCAGCTGTATGTATGTGAGAGGAACCCTGAGTTTGCGGCCTCAAGTGGAATGGACACCGCGATGCCCTGACTCGAAATAAGCCCGGATATCCCTGCAGTGACTTGAATGCAGGCTCGTCTTGCATCTCCCAAGACGAAAGGATGTCTGAATCCTCTGTGGAGACCACAGAGAAAGACCTAGTTCCCCACCTCATCGCGACCGGAGGCCTCACATCCTTTGAAAACTCCAGAGGTAGGCGGAGATCAGTGCCTCCAAAGGAGACGATGCCTGACTCCTCGTGAAACTTGATAGGAGTCCCAGGATTCCTGTGGCACGTGGAAAGGGACGCTTGGTCTCCCGCCTCAGCTGGAGAGGCGTCCCAATTGCCCTGCCAAGCCTCGAGGAGAATCCCGAGTTGTCTCTCGCAACTAGGCAGGAGTCCTGACGTCGCTGAACAAACACGTGGTTGGAAGGGCCATCCCAGTCGTAACTCGATAATATTCCCCAGGTTCCCGCCGCAACTCGAGAAAAACCATGAGACTTCCCCCTCGCCGCGAGATGAGGCCCGATTCCCCTGCACTGCGTGCAGAGCAATTCCGTGTTGCACATCACACATGAAAGGAGCCTTGATTTCCTTGTTGGCTCTCCAGAGAAACCCCAAGAACACTGTTTCAAGGCTAGAGGGATCCTGAGGTCACTGTAGCAACACGAAAGAGCTCCGTGGACCACAAATCAACTTGAGATGAGAGGTTAGTCAATGGCTTCGACTCCAGAGGAATACCACCTTACCACAAGCACCTCAAGAGGAGGCTTCTCTCAGCTCTATCTATGTGAGAGGGACCCTGAGTTTGTGGCCTCAAGTGGAATGGACACCACGATTCCCTGACGCGAAATAAGGCCGGATATCCCTGCAGTGACTTGAATGCAGGCTCGTCTTGCATCTCCCAAGACGAAAGGATGTCTGAATCCCCTGTGGAGACCACAGAGAATGACCTAGTTCCCCACCTCATCGCGACCGGAGGCCTCACATCCTTTGAAAACTCCAGAGGTACGCGGAGATCAGTGCCTCCAAAGGAGACGATGCCTGACTCCTCGTGAAACTTGATAGGAGTCCCAGGATTCCTGTGGCACGTGGAAAGGGACCCTTGGTCTCCCGCCTCAGCTGAGAGGCGTCCCAATTGCCCTGCCAAGCCTCGAGGAGAATCCCGAGTTGTCCCTCGCAACTAGGCAGGAGTCCTGCCATCGCTGAACTAACACGTGTGTGAAAGAGCCATCCCCGTCGTAACTCGAGAATATACCCCAGGTTCCCGCCGCAACTCGAGAAAAACCATGAGACTTCCCCCTCGCCGCGAGATGAGGCCCGATTCCCCTGCACTGCGTGCAGAGCAATTCCGTGTTGCACATCACACATGAAAGGAGCCTTGATTTCCTTGATGGCACTCCAGAGAAACCCCAAGAACACTGTTTCAAGGTTGAGGGATCCTGAGGTCACTGTAGCAACACGAAAGAGCTCCGTGGACCAAAAATCAACTCGAGATGAGAGGTTAGTCCCTGGCTTCGACTCCAGAGGAATACCACCTTACCACAAGCACCTCAAGAGGAGGCTTCTCTCAGTTCTATGTATGTGAGAGGGACCCTGAGATTGCGGCCTCAAGTGGAATGGACACCGCGATGCCCTGACTCGAAATAAGGCCGGATATCCCTGCAGTGACTTGAATGCAGGCTCGTCTTGCATCTCCCAAGACGAAAGGATGTCTGAATCCCCTGTGGAGACCACAGAGAAAGACCTAGTTCCCCACCTCATCGCGACCGGAGGCCTCACATCCTTTGAAAACTCCAGAGGTAGGCGGAGATCAGTTCCTCCAAAGGAGACGATGCCTGACTCCTCGTGAAACTTGATAGGAGTCCCAGGATTCCTGTGGCACGTGGAAAGGGACCCTTGGTCTCCCACCTCAGCTGGAGAGGCGTCCCAATTGCCCTGCCAAGCCTCGAGGAGAATCCTGAGTTGTCCCTCGCAACTAGGCAGGAGTCCTGGTGTCGCTAAACAAACACGTGGGTGGAAGGGCCATCCCCGTCGTAACTCGAGAATATACCCCAGGTTCCCGCCGCAACTCGAGAAAAACCATGAGACTTCCCCCTCGCCGCGAGATGAGGCCCGATTCCCCAGCACTGCGTGCAGAGCAATTCCGTGTTGCACATCACACATGAAAGGAGCCTTGATTTCCTTGATGGCACTCCAGAGAAACCCCAAGAACACTGTTTCAAGGCTAGAGGCATCCTGAGGTCACTGAAGCAACACGAAAGAGCTCCGTGGACCAAAAATCAACTCGAGATGAGAGGTTAGTCCCTGGCTTCGACTCCAGAGGAATACCACCTTACCACAAGCACCTCAAGAGGAGGCTTCTCTCAGTTCTATGTATGTGAGAGGGACCCTGAGTTTGCGGCCTCAAGTGGAATGGAGACCGCGATGCCCTGACACGAAATAAGGCCGGATATCCCTGCAGTGATTTGAATGCAGGCTTGTCTTGCATCTCCCAAGACGAAAGGATGTCTGAATACCCTGTGGAGACCACAGAGAATGACCTAGTTCCCCACCTCATCGCGAACGGAGGCCTCACATCCTTTGAAAACTCCAGAGGTACGCGGAGATCAGTGCCTCCAAAGGAGACGATGCCTGACTCATCGTGAAACTTGATAGGAGTCCCAGGATTTCTGTGGCACGTGGAAAGGGACACTTGGTCTCCCGCCTCAGCTGGAGAGGCGTCCCAATTGCCCTGCCAAGCCTCGAGGAGAATCCCGAGTTGTCCCTCGCAACTAGGCAGGAGTCCTGCCGTCGCTGAACTAACACGTCTGTGGAAGGGCCATCCCCGTCGTAACTCGAGATTATACCCCAGGTTCCCGCCGCAACTCGAGAAAAACCATGAGACTTCCCCCTCGCCGCGAGATGAGGCCCGATTCCCCTGCACTGCGTGCAGAGCAATTCCGTGGTGCACATCACACATGAAAGGAGCATTGATTTCCTTGATGGCACTCCAGAGAAACCCCAAGAACACTGTTTCAAGGCTAGAGGGATCCTGAGGTCACTGTAGCAACACGAAAGAGCTCCGTGGACCAAAAATCAACTCGAGATGAGAGGTTAGTCCCTGGCTTCGACTCCAGAGGAATACCACCTTACCACAAGCACCTCAAGAGGAGGCTTCTCTCAGCTCTAGCTATGTGAGAGGGACCCTGAGTTTGCGGCCTCAAGTGGAATGGACACCGCGATTCCCTGACGCGAAATAAGGCCGGATATCCCTGCAGTGACTTGAATGCAGGCTCGTCTTGCATCTCCCAAGACGAAAGGATGTCTGAATCCCCTGTGGAGACCACAGAGAATGACCTAGTTCCCCACCTCATCGCGACCGGAGGCCTCACATCCTTTGAAAACTCCAGAGGTACGCGGAGATCAGTGCCTCCAAAGGAGACGATGCCTGACTCCTCGTGAAACTTGATAGGAGTCCCAGGATTCCTGTGGCACGTGGAAAGGGACCCTTGGTCTCCCGCCTCAGCTGGAGAGGCGTCCCAATTTCCCTGCCAAGCCTCGAGGAGAATCCCCAGTTGTCCCTCGCAACTAGGCAGGAGTCCTGACGTCGCTGAACAAACACGTGAGTGAAAGGGCCATCCCCGTCGTAACTCGAGAATATACCCCAGGTTCCCGCCGCAACTCGAGAAAAACCATGAGACTTCCCCCTCGCCGCGAGATGAGGCCCGATTCCCCTGCACTGCGTGCAGAGCAATTCCGTGTTGCACATCACACATGAAAGGAGCCCTGATTTCCTTGATGGCACTCCAGAGAAACCCCAAGAACACTGTTTCAAGGCTGGAGGGATCCTGAGGTCCCTGTAGCAGCACGAAAGAGCTCCGTGGACCATGAATCAACTCGAGATGAGAGGTTAGTCCCTGGCTTCGACTCCAGAGGAATACCACCTTACCACAAGCACCTCAAGAGGAGGCTTCTCTCAGCTCTAGGTATGTGAGAGGGACCCTGAGTTTGCGGCCTCAAGTGGAATGGACACCGCGATGCCCTGACTCGAAATAAGGCCGGATATCCCTGCAGTGACTTGAATGCAGGCTCGTCTTGCATCTCCCAAGACGAAAGGATGTCTGAATGCCCTGTGGAGACCACAGAGAAAGACCTAGTTCCCCACCTCATGGCGACCGGAGGCCTCACATCCTTTGAAAACTCCAGAGGTACGCGGAGATCAGTGCCTCCAAAGGAGACGATGCCTGACTCCTCGTGAAACTTGATAGGAGTCCCAGGATTCCTGTGGCACGTGGAAAGGGACCCTTGGTCTCCCGCCTCAGCTGGAGAGGCGTCCCAATTGCCCTGCCAAGCCTCGAGGAGAATCCCGAGTTGTCCCTCGCAACTAGGCAGGAGTCCTGCCATCGCTGAACTAACACGTGTGTGAAAGGGCCATCCCCGTCGTAACTCGAGAATATACCCCAGGTTCCCGCCGCAACTCGAGAAAAACCATGAGACTTCCCCCTCGCCGCGAGATGAGGCCCAATTCCCCTGCACTGCGTGCAGAGCAATTCCGTGTTGCACATCACACATGAAAGGAGCCTTGATTTCCTTGATGGCACTCCAGAGAAACCCCAAGAACACTGTTTCAAGGCTGGAGGGATCCTGAGGTCCCTGTAGCAGCACGAAAGAGCTCCGTGGACCATGAATCAACTCGAGATGAGAGGTTAGTCCCTGGCTTCGACTCCAGAGGAATACCACCTTACCACAAGCACCTCAAGAGGAGGCTTCTCTCAGCTCTAGGTATGTGAGAGGGTCCCTGAGTTTGCGGCCTCAAGTGGAATGGACACCGCGATGCCCTGACTCGAAATAAGGCCGGATATCCCTGCAGTGACTTGAATGCAGGCTCGTCTTGCATCTCCCAAGACGAAAGGATGTCTGAATGCCCTGTGGAGACCACAGAGAAAGACCTAGTTCCCCACCTCATCGCGACCGGAGGCCTCACATCCTTTGAAAACTCCAGAGGTACGCGGAGATCAGTGCCTCCAAAGGAGACGATGCCTGACTCCTCATGAAACTTGATAGGAGTCCCAGGATTCCTGTGGCACGGGGAAAGGGACCCTGGGTCTCCCGCCTCAGCTGGAGAGGCGTCGCAATTGCCTGCCAAGCCTCGAGGAGAATCCCGAGTTGTCCCTCGCAAATAGGCAGGAGTCCTGACGTCGCTGAACAAACACGTGGGTGGAAGGGCCATCCCCGTCGTAACTCGAGAATATACCCCAGGTTCCCGCCGCAACTCGAGAAAAACCATGAGACTTCCCCCTCGCCGGGAGATGAGGCCCGATTCCCCTGCACTGCGTGCAGAGCAATTCGGTGTTGCACATCACACATGAAAGGAGCCTTGATTTCCTTGATGGCACTCCAGAGAAACCCCAAGAACACTGTTTCAAGGTTGAGGGATCCTGAGGTCACTGTAGCAACACGAAAGAGCTCCGTGGACCAAAAATCAACTCGAGATGAGAGGTTAGTCCCTGGCTTCGACTCCAGAGGAATACCACCTTACCACAAGCACCTCAAGAGGAGGCTTCTCTCAGCTGTATGTATGTGAGAGGAACCCTGAGTTTGCGGCCTCAAGTGGAATGGACACCGCGATGCCCTGACTCGAAATAAGCCCGGATATCCCTGCAGTGACTTGAATGCAGGCTCGTCTTGCATCTCCCAATACGAAAGGATGTCTGAATCCTCTGTGGAGACCACAGAGAAAGACCTAGTTCCCCACCTCATCGCGACCGGAGGCCTCACATCCTTTGAAAACTCCAGAGGTACGCGGAGATCAGTGCCTCCAAAGGAGACGATGCCTGACTCCTCGTGAAACTTGATAGGAGTCCCAGGATTCCTGTGGCACGTGGAAAGGGACACTTGGTCTCCCGCCTCAGCTGGAGAGGCGTCCCAATTGCCCTGCCAAGCCTCGAGGAGAATCCCGAGTTGTCTCTCGCAACTAGGCAGGAGTCCTGACGTCGCTGAACAAACACGTGGGTGGAAGGGCCATCCCAGTCGTAACTCGAGAATATTCCCCAGGTTCCCGCCGCAACTCGAGAAAAACCATGAGACTTCCCCCTCGCCGCGAGATGAGGCCCGATTCCCCTGCACTGGGTGCAGAGCAATTCCGTGTTGCACATCACACATGAAAGGAGCCTTGATTTCCTTAATGGCTCTCCAGAGAAACCCCAAGAACACTGTTTCAAGGCTAGAGGGATCCTGAGGTCACTGTAGCAACACGAAAGAGCTCCGTGGACCACAAATCAACTCGAGATGAGAGGTTAGTCCCTGGCTTCGACTCCAGAGGAATACCACCTTACCACAAGCACCTCAAGAGGAGGCTTCTCTCAGCTCTAGCTATGTGAGAGGGACCCTGAGTTTGCGGCCTCAAGTGGAATGGACACCGCGATTCCCTGACGCGAAATAAGGCCGGATATCCCTGCAGTGACTTGAATGCAGGCTCGTCTTGCATCTCCCAAGACGAAAGGATGTCTGAATCCCCTGTGGAGACCACAGAGAATGACCTAGTTCCCCACCTCATCGCGACCGGAGGCCTCACATCCTTTGAAAACTCCAGAGGTACGCGGAGATCAGTGCCTCCAAAGGAGACGATGCCTGACTCCTCGTGAAACTTGATAGGAGTCCCAGGATTCCTGTGGCACGTGGAAAGGGACGCTTGGTCTCCCGCCTCAGCTGGAGAGGCGTCCCAATTGCCCTGCCAAGCCTCGAGGAGAATCCCGAGTTGTCCCTCGCAACTAGGCAGGAGTCCTGCCGTCGCTGAACTAACACGTCTGTGGACGGGCCATCCCCGTCGTAACTCGAGATTATACCGCAGGTTCCCGCCGCAACTCGAGAAAAACCATGAGACTTCCCCCTCGCCGCGAGATGAGGCCCGATTCCCCTGCACTGCGTGCAGAGCAATTCCGTGTTGCACATCACACATGAAAGGAGCCTTGATTTCCTTGATGGCACTCCAGAGAAACCCCAAGAACACTGTTTCAAGGTTGAGGGATCCTGAGGTCACTGTAGCAACACGAAAGAGCTCCGTGGACCAAAAATCAACTCGAGATGAGAGGTTAGTCCCTGGCTTCGACTCCAGAGGAATACCACCTTACCACAAGCACCTCAAGAGGAGGCTTCTCTCAGTTCTATGTATGTGAGAGGGACCCTGAGTTTGCGGCCTCAAGTGGAATGGACACCGCGATGCCCTGACTCGAAATAAGGCCGGATATCCCTGCAGTGACTTGAATGCAGGCTCGTCTTGCATCTCCCAAGACGAAAGGATGTCTGAATCCCCTGTGGAGACCACAGAGAAAGACCTAGTTCCCCACCTCATCGCGACCGGAGGCCTCACATCCTTTGAAAACTCCAGAGGTAGGCGGAGATCAGTTCCTCCAAAGGAGACGATGCCTGACTCCTCGTGAAACTTGATAGGAGTCCCAGGATTCCTGTGGCACGTGGAAAGGGACCCTTGGTCTCCCACCTCAGCTGGAGAGGCGTCCCAATTGCCCTGCCAAGCCTCGAGGAGAATCCTGAGTTGTCCCTCGCAACTAGGCAGGAGTCCTGGTGTCGCTAAACAAACACGTGGGTGGAAGGGCCATCCCCGTCGTAACTCGAGAATATACCCCAGGTTCCCGCCGCAACTCGAGAAAAACCATGAGACTTCCCCCTCGCCGCGAGATGAGGCCCGATTCCCATGCACTGCGTGCAGAGCAATTCCGTGTTGCACATCACACATGAAAGGAGCCTTGATTTCCTTGATGGCACTCCAGAGAAACCCCAAGAACACTGTTTCAAGGCTGGAGGGATCCTGAGGTCCCTGTAGCAGCAAGAAAGAGCTCCGTGGACCATGAATCAACTCGAGATGAGAGGTTAGTCCCTGGCTTCGACTCCAGAGGAATACCACCTTACCACAAGCACCTCAAGAGGAGGCTTCTCTCAGCTCTAGGTATGTGAGAGGGACCCTGAGTTTGCGGTCTCAAGTGGAATGGACACCGCGATGCCCTGACTCGAAATAAGGCCGGATATCCCTGCAGTGACTTGAATGCAGGCTCGTCTTGCATCTCCCAAGACTAAAGGATGTCTGAATGCCCTGTGGAGACCACAGAGAAAGACCTAGTTCCCCACCTCATGGCGACCGGAGGCCTCACATCCTTTGAAAACTCCAGAGGTACGCGGAGATCAGTGCCTCCAAAGGAGACGATGCCTGACTCCTCGTGAAACTTGATAGGAGTCCCAGGATTCCTGTGGCACGGGGAAAGGGACCCTTGGTCTCCCGCCTCAGCTGGAGAGGCGTCGCAGTTGCCCTGCCAAGCCTCGAGGAGAATCCCGAGTTGTCCCTCGCAACTAGGCAGGAGTCCTGACGTCGCTGAACAAACACGTGGGTGGAAGGGCCATCCCCGTCGTAACTCGAGAATATACCCCAGGTTCCCGCCGCAACTCAAGAAAAACCATGAGACTTCCCCCTCGCCGCGAGATGAGGCCCGATTCCCCTGCACTGCGTGCAGAGCAATTCGGTGTTGCACATCACACATGAAAGGAGCCTTGATTTCCTTGATGGCACTCCAGAGAAACCCCAAGAACACTGTTTCAAGGTTGAGGGATCCTGAGGTCACTGTAGCAACACGAAAGAGCTCCGTGGACCAAAAATCAACTCGAGATGAGAGGTTAGTCCCTGGCTTCGACTCCAGAGGAATACCACCTTACCACAAGCACCTCAAGAGGAGGCTTCTCTCAGCTCTAGCTATGTGAGAGGGACCCTGAGTTTGCGGCCTCAAGTGGAATGGACACCGCGATTCCCTGACGCGAAATAAGGCCGGATATCCCTGCAGTGACTTGAATGCAGGCTCGTCTTGCATCTCCCAAGACGAAAGGATGTCTGAATCCCCTGTGGAGACCACAGAGAATGACCTAGTTCCCCACCTCATCGCGACCGGAGGCCTCACATCCTTTGAAAACTCCAGAGGTACGCGGAGATCAGTGCCTCCAAAGGAGACGATGCCTGACTCCTCGTGAAACTTGATAGGAGTCCCAGGATTCCTGTGGCACGTGGAAAGGGACGCTTGGTCTCCCGCCTCAGCTGGAGAGGCGTCCCAATTGCCCTGCCAAGCCTCGAGGAGAATCCCGAGTTGTCCCTCGCAACTAGGCAGGAGTCCTGCCGTCGCTGAACTAACACGTCTGTGGACGGGCCATCCCCGTCGTAACTCGAGATTATACCGCAGGTTCCCGCCGCAACTCGAGAAAAACCATGAGACTTCCCCCTCGCCGCGAGATGAGGCCCGATTCCCCTGCACTGCGTGCAGAGCAATTCCGTGTTGCACATCACACATGAAAGGAGCCTTGATTTCCTTGATGGCACTCCAGAGAAACCCCAAGAACACTGTTTCAAGGTTGAGGGATCCTGAGGTCACTGTAGCAACACGAAAGAGCTCCGTGGACCAAAAATCAACTCGAGATGAGAGGTTAGTCCCTGGCTTCGACTCCAGAGGAATACCACCTTACCACAAGCACCTCAAGAGGAGGCTTCTCTCAGTTCTATGTATGTGAGAGGGACCCTGAGTTTGCGGCCTCAAGTGGAATGGACACCGCGATGCCCTGACTCGAAATAAGGCCGGATATCCCTGCAGTGACTTGAATGCAGGCTCGTCTTGCATCTCCCAAGACGAAAGGATGTCTGAATCCCCTGTGGAGACCACAGAGAAAGACCTAGTTCCCCACCTCATCGCGACCGGAGGCCTCACATCCTTTGAAAACTCCAGAGGTAGGCGGAGATCAGTTCCTCCAAAGGAGACGATGCCTGACTCCTCGTGAAACTTGATAGGAGTCCCAGGATTCCTGTGGCACGTGGAAAGGGACCCTTGGTCTCCCACCTCAGCTGGAGAGGCGTCCCAATTGCCCTGCCAAGCCTCGAGGAGAATCCTGAGTTGTCCCTCGCAACTAGGCAGGAGTCCTGGTGTCGCTAAACAAACACGTGGGTGGAAGGGCCATCCCCGTCGTAACTCGAGAATATACCCCAGGTTCCCGCCGCAACTCGAGAAAAACCATGAGACTTCCCCCTCGCCGCGAGATGAGGCCCGATTCCCATGCACTGCGTGCAGAGCAATTCCGTGTTGCACATCACACATGAAAGGAGCCTTGATTTCCTTGATGGCACTCCAGAGAAACCCCAAGAACACTGTTTCAAGGCTGGAGGGATCCTGAGGTCCCTGTAGCAGCAAGAAAGAGCTCCGTGGACCATGAATCAACTCGAGATGAGAGGTTAGTCCCTGGCTTCGACTCCAGAGGAATACCACCTTACCACAAGCACCTCAAGAGGAGGCTTCTCTCAGCTCTAGGTATGTGAGAGGGACCCTGAGTTTGCGGTCTCAAGTGGAATGGACACCGCGATGCCCTGACTCGAAATAAGGCCGGATATCCCTGCAGTGACTTGAATGCAGGCTCGTCTTGCATCTCCCAAGACTAAAGGATGTCTGAATGCCCTGTGGAGACCACAGAGAAAGACCTAGTTCCCCACCTCATGGCGACCGGAGGCCTCACATCCTTTGAAAACTCCAGAGGTACGCGGAGATCAGTGCCTCCAAAGGAGACGATGCCTGACTCCTCGTGAAACTTGATAGGAGTCCCAGGATTCCTGTGGCACGGGGAAAGGGACCCTTGGTCTCCCGCCTCAGCTGGAGAGGCGTCGCAGTTGCCCTGCCAAGCCTCGAGGAGAATCCCGAGTTGTCCCTCGCAACTAGGCAGGAGTCCTGACGTCGCTGAACAAACACGTGGGTGGAAGGGCCATCCCCGTCGTAACTCGAGAATATACCCCAGGTTCCCGCCGCAACTCAAGAAAAACCATGAGACTTCCCCCTCGCCGCGAGATGAGGCCCGATTCCCCTGCACTGCGTGCAGAGCAATTCGGTGTTGCACATCACACATGAAAGGAGCCTTGATTTCCTTGATGGCACTCCAGAGAAACCCCAAGAACACTGTTTCAAGGTTGAGGGATCCTGAGGTCACTGTAGCAACACGAAAGAGCTCCGTGGACCAAAAATCAACTCGAGATGAGAGGTTAGTCCCTGGCTTCGACTCCAGAGGAATACCACCTTACCACAAGCACCTCAAGAGGAGGCTTCTCTCAGCTCTATCTATGTGAGAGGGACCCTGAGTTTGCGGCCTCAAGTGGAATGGACACCGCGATTCCCTGACGCGAAATAAGGCCGGATATCCCTGCAGTGACTTGAATGCAGGCTCGTCTTGCATCTCCCAAGACGAAAGGATGTCTGAATCCCCTGTGGAGACCACAGAGAATGACCTAGTTCCCCACCTCATCGCGACCGGAGGCCTCACATCCTTTGAAAACTCCAGAGGTACGCGGAGATCAGTGCCTCCAAAGGAGACGATGCCTGACTCCTCGTGAAACTTGATAGGAGTCCCAGGATTCCTGTGGCACGTGGAAAGGGACACTTGGTCTCCCGCCTCAGCTGGAGAGGCGTCCCAATTGCCCTGCCAAGCCTCGAGGAGAATCCCGAGTTGTCTCTCGCAACTAGGCAGGAGTCCTGACGTCGCTGAACAAACACGTGGGTGGAAGGGCCATCCCAGTCGTAACTCGAGAATATTCCCCAGGTTCCCGCAGCAACTCGAGAAAAACCATGAGACTTCCCCCTCGCCGCGAGATGAGGCCCGATTCCCCTGCACTGGGTGCAGAGCAATTCCGTGTTGCACATCACACATGAAAGGAGCCTTGATTTCCTTAATGGCTCTCCAGAGAAACCCCAAGAACACTGTTTCAAGGCTAGAGGGATCCTGAGGTCACTGTAGCAACACGAAAGAGCTCCGTGGACCACAAATCAACTCGAGATGAGAGGTTAGTCCCTGGCTTCGACTCCAGAGGAATACCACCTTACCACAAGCACCTCAAGAGGAGGCTTCTCTCAGCTCTAGCTATGTGAGAGGGACCCTGAGTTTGCGGCCTCAAGTGGAATGGACACCGCGATTCCCTGACGCGAAATAAGGCCGGATATCCCTGCAGTGACTTGAATGCAGGCTCGTCTTGCATCTCCCAAGACGAAAGGATGTCTGAATCCCCTGTGGAGACCACAGAGAATGACCTAGTTCCCCACCTCATCGCGACCGGAGGCCTCACATCCTTTGAAAACTCCAGAGGTAGGCGGAGATCAGTGCCTCCAAAGGAGACGATGCCTGACTCCTCGTGAAACTTGATAGGAGTCCCAGGATTCCTGTGGCACGTGGAAAGGGACGCTTGGTCTCCCGCCTCAGCTGGAGAGGCGTCCCAATTGCCCTGCCAAGCCTCGAGGAGAATCCCGAGTTGTCCCTCGCAACTAGGCAGGAGTCCTGCCGTCGGTGAACAAACACGTCTGTGGACGGGCCATCCCCGTCGTAACTCGAGATTATACCGCAGGTTCCCGCCGCAACTCGAGAAAAACCATGAGACTTCCCCCTCGCCGCGAGATGAGGCCCGATTCCCCTGCACTGCGTGCAGAGCAATTCCGTGTTGCACATCACACATGAAAGGAGCCTTGATTTCCTTGATGGCACTCCAGAGAAACCCCAAGAACACTGTTTCAAGGTTGAGGGATCCTGAGGTCAATGTAGCAACATGAAAGAGCTCCGGGGACCAAAAATCAACTCGAGATGAGAGGTTAGTCCCTGGCTTCGACTCCAGAGGAATACCACCTTACCACAAGCACCTCAAGAGGAGGCTTCTCTCAGTTCTATGTATGTAAGAGGGACCCTGAGTTTGCGGCCTCAAGTGGAATGGACACCGCGATGCCCTGACTCGAAATAAGGCCGGATATCCCTGCAGTGATTTGAATGCAGGCTTGTCTTGCATCTCCCAAGACGAAAGGATGTCTGAATACCCTGTGGAGACCACAGAGAATGACCTAGTTCCCCACCTCATCGCGAACGGAGGCCTCACATCCTTTGAAAACTCCAGAGGTTCGCGGAGATCAGTGCCTCCAAAGGAGACGATGCCTGACTCCTCGTGAAACTTGATAGGAGTCCCAGGATTCCTGTGGCACGTGGAAAGGGCCACTTGGTCTCCCGCCTCAGCTGGAGAGGCGTCCCAATTGCCCTGCCAAGCCTCGAGGAGAATCCCGAGTTGTCCCTTGCAACTAGGCAGGAGTCCTGACGTCGCTGAACAAACACGTGTGTGGAAGGGCCATCCCCGTCGTAACTCGAGAATATACCCCAGGTTCCCGCCGCAACTCGAGAAAAACCATGAGACTTCCCACTCGCCGCGAGATGAGGCCCGATTCCCCTGCATTGCGTGCAGAGCAATTCCGTGTTGCACATCACACATGAAAGGAGCCTTGATTTCCTTGATGGCACTCCAGAGAAACCCCAAGAACACTGTTTCAAGGCTAGAGGGATCCTGAGGTCCCTGTAGCAGCACGAAAGAGCTCCGTGGACCAAAAATCAACTCGAGATGAGAGGTTAGTCCCTGGCTTCGACTCCAGAGGAATACCACCTTACCACAAGCACCTCAAGAGGAGGCTTCTCTCAGCTCTAGGTATGTGAGAGGGACCCTGAGTTTGCGGCCTCAAGTGGAATGGACACCGCGATGCCCTGACTCGAAATAAGGCCGGATATCCCTGCAGTGACTTGAATGCAGGCTCGTCTTGCATCTCCCAAGACGAAAGGATGTCTGAATCCCCTGTGGAGACCACAGAGAAAGACCTAGTTCCCCACCTCATCGCGACCGGAGGCCTCACATCCTTTGAAAACTCCAGAGGTACGCGGAGATCAGTGCCTCCAAAGGAGACGATGCCTGACTCCTCGTGAAACTTGATAGGAGTCCCAGGATTCCTGTGGCACGTGGAAAGGGACCCTTGGTCTCCCGCCTCAGCTTGAGAGGCGGCCCAATTGCCCTGTCAAGCCTCGAGGAGAATCCCGAGTTGTCCCTCGCAAATAGGCAGGAGTCCTGACGTCGCTGAACAAACACGTGGTTGGAAGGGCCATCCCAGTCGTAACTCGAGAATATTCCCCAGGTTCCCGCCGCAACTCGAGAAAAAACCATGAGACTTCCCCCTCGCCGCGAGATGAGGCCCGATTCCCCTGCACTGCGTGCAGAGCAATGCCGTGTTGCACATCACACATGAAAGGAGCCTTGATTTCCTTGATGGCACTCCAGAGAAACCCCAAGAACACTGTTTCAAGGTTGAGGGATCCTGAGGTCACTGTAGCAACACGAAAGAGCTCCGTGGACCACAAATCAACTCGAGATGAGAGGTTAGTCCCTGGCTTCGACTCCAGAGGAATACCACCTTACCACAAGCACCTCAAGAGGAGGCTTCTCTCAGCTGTATGTATGTGAGAGGGACCCTGAGTTTGCGGCTTCAAGTGGAATGGAGACCGCGATGCCCTGACTCGAAATAAGGCCGGATATCCCTGCAGTGACTTGAATGCAGGCTCGTCTTGCATCTCCCAAGACGAAAGGATGTCTGAATCCCCTGTGGAGACCACAGAGAATGACCTAGTTCCCCATCTCATCGCGACCGGAGGCCTCACATCCTTTGAAAACTCCAGAGATACGCGGAGATCAGTGCCTCCAAAGGAGACGATGCCTGACTCCTCGTGAAACTTGATAGGAGTCCCAGGATTCCTGTGGCACGTGGAAAGGGACCCTGGGTCTCCCGCCTCAGCTGGAGAGGCGTCCCAATTGCCCTGCCAAGCCGCGAGGAGAATCCCGAGGTGTCCCTCGCAACTAGGCAGGAGTCCTGACGTCGCTGAAGAAGCACGTGGGTGGAAGGGCCATCCCCGTCGTAACTCGAGAATATACCCCAGGTTCCCGCCGCAACTCGAGAAAAACCATGAGACTTCCCCCTCGCCGCGAGATGAGGCCCGATTCCCCTGCACTGCGTGCAGAGCAATTCCGTGGTGCACATCACACATGAAAGGAGACTTGATTTCCTTGATGGCACTCCAGAGAAACCCCAAGAACACTGTTTCAAGGCTAGAGGGATCCTGACGTCACTGGAGCAACACGAAAGAGCTCCGTGGACCTAAAATCAACTCGAGATGAGAGGTTAGTCCCTGGCTTCGACTCCAGAGGAATACCACCTTACCACAAGCACCTCAAGAGGAGGCTTCTCTCAGCTCTAGCTATGTGACAGGGACCCTGAGTTTGCGGCCTCAAGTGGAATGGACACCGTGATTCCCTGACGCGAAATAAGGCAGGATATCCCTGCAGTGACTTGAATGCAGGCTCGTCTTGCATCTCCCAAGACGAAAGGATGTCTGAATCCCCTGTGGAGACCACAAAGAATGACCTAGTTCCGCACCTCATCGCGACCGGAGGCCTCACATCCTTTGAAAACTCCAGAGGTACGCGGAGATCAGTGCCTCCAAAGGAGACGATGCCTGACTCCTCGTGAAACTTGATAGGAGTCCCAGGATTCCTGTGGCACGTGGAAAGGGACCCTTGGTCTCCCGCCTCAGCTGGAGAGGCGTCGCAATTGCCCTGCCAAGCCTCGAGGTGAATCCCGAGTTGTCCCGCGCAACTAGGCAGGAGTCCTGACGTCGCTGAACAAACACGTGGGTGGAAGGGCCATCCCCGTCGTAACTCGAGAATATACCCCAGGTTCCCGCCGCAACTGGAGAAAAACCATGAGACTTCCCCCTCGCCGCGAGATGAGGCCCGATTCCCCTGCACTGCATGCAGAGCAATTCCGTGTTGCACATCACTCATGAAAGGAGCCTTGATTTCCTTGATGGCACTCCAGAGAAACCCCAAGAACACTGTTTCAAGGTTGAGGGATCCTGAGGTCACTGTAGCAACACGAAAGAGCTCCGTGGACCAAAAATCAACTCGAGATGAGAGGTTAGTCCCTGGCTTCGACTCCAGAGGAATACCACCTTACCACAAGCACCTCAAGAGGAGGCTTCTCTCATCTCTAGGTATGTGAGAGGGACCCTGAGTTTGCGGCCTCAAGTGGAATGGACACCGCGATGCCCTGACTCGAAATAAGGCCGGATATCCCTGCAGTGACTTGAATGCAGGCTCGTCTTGCATCTCCCAAGACGAAAGGATGTCTGAATCCCCTGTGGAGACCACAGAGAAAGACCTAGTTCCCCACCTCATCGCGACCGGAGGCCTCACATCCTTTGAAAACTCCAGAGGTACACGGAGATCAGTGCCTCCAAAGGAGACGATGCCTGACTCCTCGTGAAACTTGATAGGAGTCCCAGGATTCCTGTGGCACGTGGAAAGGGACCCTTGGTCTTCCGCCTCAGCTGGAGAGGCGTCCCAATTGCCCTGCCAAGCCTCGAGGAGAATCCTGAGTTGTCCCTCGCAACTAGGCAGGAGTCCTGACGTCGCTGAATAAGCACGTGCGTGGAAGGGCCATCCCCGTCGTAACTCGAGAATATACCCCAGGTTCCCGCCGCAACTCGAGAAAAACCATGAGACTTCCCCCTCGCCGCGAGATGAGGCCCGATTCCCCTGCACTGCGTGGAGAGCAATTCCGTGTTGCACATCACACATGAAAGGAGCCTTGATTTCCTTGATAGCACTCCAGAGAAAACCCAAGAACACTGTTTCAAGGCTAGAGGGATCCTGAGGTAACTGTAGCAACACGAAAGAGCTCCGTGGACCAAAAATCAACTCGAGATGAGAGGTTAGTCCCTGGCTTCGACTCCAGAGGAATACCACCTTACCACAAGCACCTCAAGAGGAGGCTTCTCTCAGCTCTAGGTATGTGAGAGGGACCCTGAGTTTGCGGTCTCAAGTGGAATGGACACCGCGATTCACTGATCCGAAATAAGGCCAGATATCCCTGCAGTGACTTGAATGCAGGCTCGTCTTGCATCTCCCAAGACGAAAGGATATCTGAATCCCATGTGAAGACCACAGAGAATGACCTAGTTCCCCACCTCATCGCGACCGGAGGCCTCACATCCTTTGAAAACTCCAGAGGTACGCGGAGATCAGTGCCTCCAAAGGAGACGATGCCTGACTCCTCGTGAAACTTGATAGGAGTCCCAGGATTCCTGTTCACGTGGAAAGGGACACTTGGTCTCCCGCCTCAGCTGGAGAGGCGTCGCAATTGCCCTGCCAAGCCTCGAGTAGAATCCCGAGTTTTCCCTCGCAACTAGGCAGGAGTCCTGACGTCGCTGAACAAACACGTGGGTGGAAGGGCCATCCCCGTCGTAACTCGAGAATATACCCCAGGTTCCCGCCGCAACTCGAGAAAAACCATGAGACTTCCCCCTCGCCGCGAGATGAGGCCCGATTCCCCTGCACTGCGTGCAGAGCAATTCCGTGTTGCACATCACACATGAAAGGAGCCTTGATTTCCTTGATGGCACTCCAGAGAATCCCCAAGAACACTGTTTCAAGGTTGAGGGATCATGAGGTCACTGTAGCAACACGAAAGAGCTCCGTGGACCAAAAATCAACTCGAGATGAGAGGTTAGTTCCTGGCTTCGACTCCAGAGGAATACCACCTTACCACAAGCACCTCAAGAGGAGGCTTCTCTCAGCTCTATGTATGTGAGAGGGACCCTGAGTTTGCGGCCTCAAGTGGAATGGAGACCGCGATGCCCTGACTCGAAATAAGGCCGGATATCCCTGCAGTGACTTGAATGCAGGCTCGTCTTCCATCTCCTAAGATGAAAGGATGTCTGAATCCCCTGTGGAGACCACAGAGAATGACCTAGTTCCCCACCTCATCGCGACAGGAGGCCTCACATCCTTTGAAAACTCCAGAGGTACGCGGAGATCAGTGCCTCCAAAGGAGACGATGCCTGACTCCTCGTGAAACTTGATAGGAGTCACAGGATTCCTGTGGCACGTGGAAAGGGACCCTTGGTCTCCCGCCTCAGCTGGAGAGGCCTCCCAATTGCCCTGCCAAGCCTCAAGGAGAATCCCGAGTTGTCCTTCGCAACTAGGCAGGAGTCCTGACGTCGCTGAACAAACACGTGGGTGGAAGGGCCATCCCCGTCGTAACTCGAGAATATACCCCAGGTTCCCGCCGCAACTCGAGAAAAACCATGAGACTTCCCCCTCGCCGCGAGATGAGGCCCGATTCCCCTGCACTGCGTGCAAAGCAATTCCGTGTTGCACATCACACATGAAAGGAGCCTTGATTTCCTTGATGGCACTCCAGAGAAACCCCAAGAACACTGTTTCAAGGCTGGAGGGATCCTGAGGTCTCTGTAGCAGCACGAAAGAGCTCCGTGGACCATGAATCAACTCGAGATGAGAGGTTAGTCCCTGGCTTCGACTCCAGAGGAATACCACCTTACCACAAGCACCTCAAGAGGAGGCTTCTCTCAGCTCTAGGTATGTGAGAGGGACCCTGAGTTTGCGGCCTCAAGTGGAATGGAGACCGCGATGCCCTGACTCGAAATAAGGCCGGATATCCGTGCAGTGACTTGAATGCAGGCTTGTCTTGCATCTCCCAAGACGAAAGGATGTCTGAATGCCCTGTGGAAACCACAGAGAAAGACCTAGTTCCCCACCTCATGGCGACCGGAGGCCTCACATCCTTTGAAAACTCCAGAGGTACGCGGAGATCAGTGCCTCCAAAGGAGACGATGCCTGACTCCTCGTGAAACTTGATAGGAGTCCCAGGATTCCTGTGGCACGTGGAAAGGGACCCTGGGTCTCCCGCCTCAGCTGGAGAGGCGTCCCAATTGCCCTGCCAAGCCTCGAGGAGAATACCGAGTTGTCCCTCGCAAATAGGCAGGAGTCCTGACGTCGCTGAACAAACACGTGGGTGGAAGGGCCATCCCCGTCGTAACTCGAGAATATACCCCAGGTTCCCGCCGCAACTCGAGAAAAACCATGAGACTTCCCCCTCGCCGCGAGATGAGGCCCGATTCCCCTGCACTGCGTGCAGAGCAATTCCGTGTTGCACATCACACATGAAAGGAGCCTTGATTTCCGTGATGGCACTCCAGAGAAACCCCAAGAACACTGTTTCAAGGCTAGAGGGATCCTGAGGTCACTGTAGCAACAGGAAAGAGCTCCGTGGACCAAAAATCAACTCGAGATGAGAGGTTAGTCCCTTGCTTCGACTCCAGAGGAATACCACCTTACCACAAGAACCTCAAGAGGAGGCTTCTCTCAGCTCTAGGTATGTGAGAGGGACCCTGAGTTTTCCGCCTCAAGTGGAATGGACACCGCGATGCCCTGACTCGAAATAAGGCCGGATATCCCTGCAGTGACTTGAATGCAGGCTCGTCTTGCATCTCCCAAGACGAAAGGATGTCTGAATCCCCTGTGGAGACCACAGAGAAAGACCTAGTTCCCTACCTCATGGCGACCGGAGGCCTCACATCCTTTGAAAACTCCAGAGGTACGCGGAGATCAGTGCCTCCAAAGGAGACGATGCCTGACTCCTCGTGAAACTTGATAGGAGTCCCAGGATTCCTGTGGCACGTGGAAAGGGACCCTGGGTCTCCCGCCTCAGCTGGAGAGGCGTCCCAATTGCCCTGCCAAGCCTCGAGGAGAATCCCGAGTTGTCCCTCGCAACTAGGCAGGAGTCCTGACGTCGCTGAAGAAACACGTGGGTGGAAGGGCCATCCACTCGTAACTCGAGAATATTCCCCAGGTTCCCGCCGCAACTCGAGAAAAACCATGAGACTTCCCCCTCGCCGCGAGATGAGGCCTGATTCCCCTGCACTGGGTGCAGAGCAATTCCGTGTTGCACATCACACATGAAAGGAGCCTTGATTTCCTTGATGGCACTCCAGAGAAATCCCAAGAACACTGTTTCAAGGCTAGAGGGATCCTGAGGTCACTGTAGCAACACGAAAGAGCTCCGTGGACCAACAATCAACTCGAGATGAGAGGTTAGTCCCTTGCTTCGACTCCAGAGGAATACCACCTTACCACAAGCACCTCAAGAGGAGGCTTCTCTCAGCTCAAGCTATGTGAGAGGGACCCTTAGTATGCGGCCTCAAGTGGAATGGAGACCGCGATGCCCTGACGCGAAATAAGGCCGGATATCCCTGCAGTGACTTGAATGCAGGCTCGTCTTGCATCTCCCAAGACGAAAGGATGTCTGAATCCCCTGTGGAGACCACAGAGAAAGACCTAGTTCCCCACCTCATCGTGAACGGAGGCCTCACATCCTTTGAAAACTCCAGAGGTACGCGGAGATCAGTGCCTCCAAAGGAGACGATGCCTGACTCCTCGTGAAACTTGACAGGAGACCCAGGATTCCTGTGGCACGTGGACAGGGACCCATGGTCTCCCGCCTCAGCTGGAGAGGCGTCCCAATTGCCCTGCCAAGCCTCGTGGAGAATCCCGAGTTGTCCGTCGCAACTAGGCAGGAGTCCTGCCGTCGCAGAACAAACACGTGGGTGGAACGGCCATCCCCGTCGTAACTCGAAAATATACCGCAGGTTCCCGCCGCAACTCGTGAAAAACCATGAGACTTCCCCCTCGCCGCGAGATGAGGCCCGATTCCCCTGCACTGCGTGCAGAGCAATTCTGTGTTGCACATCACACATGAAAGGAGCCTTGATTTCCTTGATGGCACTCCAGAGAAACCCCAAGAACACTGTTTCAAGGCTGGAGGGATCCTGAGGTCCCTGTAGCAGCACGAAAGAGCTCTGTGGACCATGAATCAACTCGAGATGAGAGGTTAGTCCCTGGCTTCGACTCCAGAGGAATACCACCTTACCAAAAGCACCTCAAGAGGAGGCTTCTCTCAGCTCTAGGTATGTGAGAGGGACCCTGAGTTTGCGGCCTCAAGTGGAATGGAGACCGCGATGCCCTGACTCAAAATAAGTCCGGATATCCCTGCAGTGACTTGAATGCAGGCTCGTCTTGCATCTCCGAAGACGAAAGGATGTCTGAATTCCCTGTGGAGACCACAGAGAAAGACCTAGTTCCCCACCTCATCGCGACCGGAGGCCTCACATCCTTTGAAAACTCCAGAGGTACGCGGAGATCAGTGCCTCCAAAGGAGACGATGCCTGACTCCTTGTGAAACTTGATAGGAGTCACAGGATTCCTGTGGCACGTGGAAAGGGACACTTGGTCTCCCGCCTCAGCTGGAGAGGCGTCGCAATTGCCCTGCCAAGCCTCGAGGAGAATCCCGAGTTGTCCCTCGCAACTAGGCAGGAGTCCTGACGTCGGTGAACAAACACGTGGGTGGAAGGGCCATCCCCGTCGTAACTCGAGAATATACCCCAGGTTCCCGCCGCAACTCGAGAAAAACCATGAGACTTCCCCCTCGCCGCGAGATGAGGCCCGATTCCCCTGCACTGCGTGCAGAGCAATTAAGTGTTGCACATCACACATGAAAGGAGCCTTGATTTCCTTGATGGCACTCCAGAGAAACCCCAAGAACACTGTTTCAAGGTTGAGGGATCCTGAGGTCACTGTAGCAACACGAAAGAGCTCCGTGGACCAAAAATCAACTCGAGATGAGAGGTTAGTCCCTTGCTTCGACTCCAGAGGTATACCACCTTACCACAAGCACCTCAAGAGGAGGCTTCTCTCAGCTCAAGCTATGTGAGAGGGACCGTTAGTATGCGGCCTCAAGTGGAATGGAGACCGCGATGCCCTGACGCGAAATAAGGCCGGATATCCCTGCAGTGACTTGAATGCAGGCTCGTCTTGCATCTCCCAAGACGAAAGGATGTCTGAATCCCCTGTGGAGACCACAGAGAAAGACCTAGTTCCCCACCTCATCGTGAACGGAGGCCTCACATCCTTTGAAAACTCCAGAGGTACGCGGAGATCAGTGCCTCCAAAGGAGACGATGCCTGACTCCTCGTGAAACTTGACAGGAGACCCAGGATTCCTGTGGCACGTGGACAGGGACTCTTGGTCTCCAGCCTCAGCTGGAGAGGCGTCCCAATTGCCCTGCCAAGCCTCGTGGAGAATCCCGAGTTGTCCGTCGCAACTAGGCAGGAGTCCTGCCGTCGCAGAACAAACACGTGGGTGGAACGGCCATCCCCGTCGTAACTCGAAAATATACCGCAGGTTCCCGCCGCAACTCGAGAAAAACCATGAGACTTCCCCCTCGCCGCGAGATGAGGCCCGATTCCCCTGCACTGCGTGCAGAGCAATTCTGTGTTGCACATCACACATGAAAGGAGCCTTGATTTCCTTGATGGCACTCCAGAGAAACCCCAAGAACACTGTTTCAAGGCTGGAGGGATCCTGAGGTCCCTGTAGCAGCACGAAAGAGCTCTGTGGACCATGAATCAACTCGAGATGAGAGGTTAGTCCCTGGCTTCGACTCCAGAGGAATACCACCTTACCAAAAGCACCTCAAGAGGAGGCTTCTCTCAGCTCTAGGTATGTGAGAGGGACCCTGAGTTTGCGGCCTCAAGTGGAATGGAGACCGCGATGCCCTGACTCGAAATAAGTCCGGATATCCCTGCAGTGACTTGAATGCAGGCTCGTCTTGCATCTCCCAAGACGAAAGGATGTCTGAATCCCCTGTGGAGACCACAGAGAAAGACCTAGTTCCCCACCCTCATCGCGACCGGAGGCCTCACATCCTTTGAAAACTCCAGAGGTACGCGGAGATCAGTGCCTCCAAAGGAGACGATGCCTGACTCCTCGTGAAACTTGATAGGAGTCACAGGATTCCTGTGGCACGTGGAAAGGGACACTTGGTCTCCCGCCTCAGCTGGAGAGGCGTCGCAATTGCCCTGCCAAGCCTCGAGGAGAATCCCGAGTTGTCCCTCGCAAATAGGCAGGAGTCCTGACGTCGGTGAACAAACACGTGGGTGGAAGGTCCATCCCCGTCGTAACTCGAGAATATACCCCAGGTTCCCGCCGCAACTCGAGAAAAACCATGAGACTTCCCCCTCGCCGCGAGATGAGGCCCGATTCCCCTGCACTGCGTGCAGAGCAATTCCGTGTTGCACATCACACATGAAAGGAGCCTTGATTTCCTTGATGGCACTCCAGAGAAACCCCAAGAACACTGTTTCAAGGTTGAGGGATCCTGAGGTCACTGTAGCAACACGAAAGAGCTCCGTGGACCAAAAATCAACTCAAGATGAGAGGTTAGTCCCTGGCTTCGACTCCAGAGGAATACCACCTTACCACAAGCACCTCAAGAGGAGGCTTCTCTCAGCTCTAGGTATGTGAGAGGGACCCTGAGTTTGCGGCCTCAAGTGGAATGGAGACCGCGATGCCCTGACTCGAAATAAGGCCGGATATCCCTGCAGTGACTTGAATGCAGGCTCGTCTTGCATCTCCCAAGACGAAAGGATGTCTGAATCCCCTGTGGAGACCACCGAGAATGACCTAGTTCCCCACCTCATCGCGACCGGAGGCCTCACATCCCTTGAAAACTCCAGAGGTACGCGGAGATCAGTACCTCCAAAGGAGACGATGCCTGACTCCTCGTGAAACTTGATAGGAGTCTCAGGATTCCTGTGGCACGTGGAAAGGGACCCTTGGTCTCCCGCCTCATCTGGAGAGGCGTCCCAATTGCCCTGCCAAGCCTCGAGGAGAATCCCGAGTTGTCCCTCGCAACTAGGCAGGAGTCCTGACGTCGCTGAACAAACACGTGGGTGGAAGGGCCATCCCAGTCGTAACTCGAGAATATAACCCAGGTTCCCGCCGCAACTCGAGAAAAACCATGAGACTTCCCCCTCGCCGCGAGATGAGGCCCGATTCCCCTGCACTGCGTGCAGAGCAATTCGGTGTTGCACATCACACATGAAAGGAGCCTTGATTTCCTTGATGGCACTCCAGAGAAACCCCAAGAACACTGTTTCAAGGCTGGAGGGATCCTGAGGTCCCTGTAGCAGCACGAAAGAGCTCCATGGACCATGAATCAACTCGAGATGAGAGGTTAGTCCCTGTCTTCGACTCCAGAGGAATATCACCTTACCACAAGCACCTCAAGAGGAGGCTTCTCTCAGCTCTAGGTATGTGAGAGGGACCCTGAGTTTGCGGCCTCAAGTGGAATGGAGACCGCGATGCCCTGACTTGAAATAAGTCCGGATATCCCTGCAGTGACTTGAATGTAGGCTCGTCTTGCATCTCCCAAGACGAAAGGATGTCTGAATCCCCTGTGGAGACCACAGAGAAAGACCTAGTTCCCCACCTCATCGCGACCGGAGGCCTCACATCCTTTGAAAACTCCAGAGGTACGCGAAGATCAGTGCCTCCAAAGGAGACGATGCCTGACTCCTCCTGAAACTTGATAGGAGTCCCAGGATTCCTGTGGCACGTGGAAAGGGACCCTTGGTCTCCCGCCTCAGCTGGAGAGGCGTCCCAATTGCCCTGCCAAGCCTCGAGGAGAATCCCGAGTTGTCCCTCGCAACTAGGCCGGAGTCCTGACGTGGCTGAACAAACACGTGGGTGGAAGGGCCATCCCCGACGTAACTCGAGAATATACCCCAGGTTCCCGCCGCAACTCGAGAAAAACCATGAGACTTCCCCCTCGCCGCGAGATGAGGCACGATTCCCCTGCACTGCGTGCAGAGCAATTCCGTGTTGCACATCACACATGAAAGGAGCCTTGATTTCCGTGATGGCACTCCAGAGAAACCCCAAGAACACTGTTTCAAGGCTAGAGGGATCCTGAGGTCACTGTAGCAACAGGAAAGAGCTCCGTGGACCAAAAATCAACTCGAGATGAGAGGTTAGTCCCTTGCTTCGACTCCAGAGGAATACCACCTTACCACAAGAACCTCAAGAGGAGGCTTCTCTCAGCTCTAGGTATGTGAGAGGGACCCTGAGTTTGCGGCCTCAAGTGGAATGGACACCGCGATGCCCTGACTCGAAATAAGGCCGGATATCCCTGCAGTGACTTGAATGCAGGCTCGTCTTGCATCTCCCAAGACGAAAGGATGTCTGAATCCCCTGTGGAGACCACAGAGAAAGACCTAGTTCCCTACCTCATGGCGAACGGAGGCCTCACATCCTTTGAAAACTCCAGAGGTACGCGGAGATCAGTGCCTCCAAAGGAGACGATGCCTGTCTCCTCGTGAAACTTGATAGGAGTCCCAGGATTCCTGTGGCACGTGGAAAGGGACCCTTGGTCTCCCGCCTCAGCTGGAGAGGCGTCCCAATTGCCCTGCCAAGCCTCGAGGAGAATCCCGAGTTGTCCCTCGCAACTAGGCAGGAGTCCTGACGTCGCTGAAGAAACACGTGGGTGGAAGGGCCATCCCCTCGTAACTCGAGAATATTCCCCAGGTTCCCGCCGCAACTCGAGAAAAACCATGAGACTTCCCCCTCGCCGCGAGATGAGGCCCGATTCCCCTGCACTGCGTGCAGAGCAATTCCGTGTTGCACATCACACATGAAAGGAGCCTTGATTTCTTGATGGCACTCCAGAGAAACCCCAAGAACACTGTTTCAATGCTAGAGCGATCCTGAGGTCACTCTAGCAACACGAAAGAGCTCCGTGGACCAACAATCAACTCGAGATGAGAGGTTAGTCCCTGGCTTCCACTCCAGAGGAATACCACCTTACCACAAGCACCTCAAGAGGAAGCTTCTCTCAGCTCAAGCAATGTGAGAGGGACCCTTAGTATGCGGCCTCAAGTGGAATGGAGACCGCGATGCCCTGACGCGAAATAAGGCCGGATATTCCTGCAGTGACTTGAATGCAGGCTCGTCTTGCATCTCCCAAGACGAAAGGATGTCTGAATCCCCTGTGGAGACCACAGAGAATGACCTAGTTCCCCACCTCATCGCCACCGGAGGCCTCACATCCTTTGAAAACTCCAGAGGTACGCGGAGATCAGTGCCTCCAAAGGAGACGATGCCTGACTCCTCGTGAAACTTGATAGGAGTCCCAGGATTCCTGTGGCACGTGGAAAGGGACACTTGGTCTCCCGCCTCAGCTGGAGAGGCGTCCCAATTGCCCTGCCAAGCCTCGAGGAGAATCCCCAGTTGTCCCTCGCAACTAGGCAGGAGTCCTGACTTCGCTGAACAAACACGTGGGTGGAAGGGCCAACCCCGTCGTAACTCGAGAATATACCCCAGGTTCCCGCCGCAACTCGAGAAAAACCATGAGACCTCCCCCTCGCCGCGAGATGAGGCCCGATTCCCCTGCACTGCGTGCAGAGCAATTCCGTCTTGCACATCACACATGAAAGGAGCCTTGATTTCCTTGATGGCACTCCAGAGAAACCCCAAGAACACTGTTTCAAGGCTGGAGGGATCCTGAGGTCCCTGTAGCAGCACGAAAGAGCTCCATGGACCATGAATCAACTCGAGATGAGAGGTTAGTCCCTGGCTTCGACTCCAGAGGAATACCACCTTACCAAAAGCACCTCAAGAGGAGGCTTCTCTCAGCTCTAGGTATGTGAGAGGGACCCTGAGTTTGCGGCCTCAAGTGGAATGGAGACCGCGATGCCCTGACTCGAAATAAGTCCGGATATCCCTGCAGTGACTTGAATGCAGGCTCGTCTTGCATCTCCCAAGACGAAAGGATGTCTGAATCCCCTGTGGAGACCACAGAGAAAGACCTAGTTCCCCACCTCATCGCGACCGGAGGCCTCACATCCTTTGAAAACTCCAGAGGTACGCGGAGATCAGTGCCTCCAAAGGAGACGATGCCTGACTCCTTGTGAAACTTGATAGGAGTCACAGGATTCCTGTGGCACGTGGAAAGGGACACTTGGTCTCCCGCCTCAGCTGGAGAGGCGTCGCAATTGCCCTGCCAAGCCTCGAGGAGAATCCCGAGTTGTCCCTCGCAACTAGGCAGGAGTCCTGACGTCGGTGAACAAACACGTGGGTGGAAGGGCCATCCCCGTCGTAACTCGAGAATATACCCCAGGTTCCCGCTGCAACTCGAGAAAAACCATGAGACTTCCCCCTCGCCGCGAGATGAGGCCCGATTCCCCTGCACTGCGTGCAGAGCAATTCCGTGTTGCACATCACACATGAAAGGAGCCTTGATTTCTTGATGGCACTCCAGAGAAACCCCAAGAACACTGTTTCAATGCTAGAGCGATCCTGAGGTCACTCTAGCAACACGAAAGAGCTCCGTGGACCAACAATCAACTCGAGATGAGAGGTTAGTCCCTGGCTTCCACTCCAGAGGAATACCACCTTACCACAAGCACCTCAAGAGGAAGCTTCTCTCAGCTCAAGCAATGTGAGAGTGACCCTTAGTATGCGGCCTCAAGTGGAATGGAGACCGCGATGCCCTGACGCGAAATAAGGCCGGATATTCCTGCAGTGACTTGAATGCAGGCTCGTCTTGCATCTCCCAAGACGAAAGGATGTCTGAATCCCCTGTGGAGACCACAGAGAATGACCTAGTTCCCCACCTCATCGCCACCGGAGGCCTCACATCCTTTGAAAACTCCAGAGGTACGCGGAGATCAGTGCCTCCAAAGGAGACGATGCCTGACTCCTCGTGAAACTTGATAGGAGTCCCAGGATTCCTGTGGCACGTGGAAAGGGACACTTGGTCTCCCGCCTCAGCTAGAGAGGCGTCCCAATTGCCCTGCCAAGCCTCGAGGAGAATCCCGAGTTGTCCCTCGCAACTAGGCAGGAGTCCTGACTTCGCTGAACAAACACGTGGGTGGAAGGGCCAACCCCGTCGTAACTCGAGAATATACCCCAGGTTCCCGCCGCAACTCGAGAAAAACCATGAGACCTCCCCCTCGCCGCGAGATGAGGCCCGATTCCCCTGCACTGCGTGCAGAGCAATTCCGTCTTGCACATCACACATGAAAGGAGCCTTGATTTCCTTGATGGCACTCCAGAGAAACCCCAAGAACACTGTTTCAAGGCTGGAGGGATCCTGAGGTCCCTGTAGCAGCACGAAAGAGCTCCATGGACCATGAATCAACTCGAGATGAGAGGTTAGTCCCTGGCTTCGACTCCAGAGGAATACCACCTTACCAAAAGCACCTCAAGAGGAGGCTTCTCTCAGCTCTAGGTATGTGAGAGGGACCCTGAGTTTGCGGCCTCAAGTGGAATGGAGACCGCGATGCCCTGACTCGAAATAAGTCCGGATATCCCTGCAGTGACTTGAATGCAGGCTCGTCTTGCATCTCCCAAGACGAAAGGATGTCTGAATCCCCTGTGGAGACCACAGAGAAAGACCTAGTTCCCCACCTCATCGCGACCGGAGGCCTCACATCCTTTGAAAACTCCAGAGGTACGCGGAGATCAGTGCCTCCAAAGGAGACGATGCCTGACTCCTTGTGAAACTTGATAGGAGTCACAGGATTCCTGTGGCACGTGGAAAGGGACACTTGGTCTCCCGCCTCAGCTGGAGAGGCGTCGCAATTGCCCTGCTAAGCCTCGAGGAGAATCCCGAGTTGTCCCTCGCAACTAGGCAGGAGTCCTGACGTCGGTGAACAAACACGTGGGTGGAAGGGCCTTCCCCGTCGTAACTCGAGAATATACCCCAGGTTCCCGCTGCAACTCGAGAAAAACCATGAGACTTCCCCCTCGCCGCGAGATGAGGCCCGATTCCCCTGCACTGCGTGCAGAGCAATTCCGTGTTGCACATCACACATGAAAGGAGCCTTGATTTCCTTGATGGCACTCCAGAGAAACCCCAAGAACACTGTTTCAAGGTTGAGGGATCCTGAGGTCACTGTAGCAACACGAAAGAGCTCCGTGGACCAAAAATCAACTCGAGATGAGAGGTTAGTCCCTGGCTTCGACTCCAGAGGAATACCACCTTACCACAAGCACCTCAAGAGGAGGCTTCTCTCAGCTCTAGGTATGTGAGAGGGACCCTGAGTTTGCGGCCTCAAGTGGAATGGACACCGCGATGCCCTGACGCGAAATAAGGCCGGATATCCCTGCAGTGACTTGAATGCAGGCTCGTCTTGCATCTCCCAAGACGAAAGGATGTCTGAATCCCCTGTGGAGACCACCGAGAATGACCTAGTTCCCCACCTCATCGCGACCGGAGGCCTCACATCCCTTGAAAACTCCAGAGGTACGCGGAGATCAGTGCCTCCAAAGGAGACGATGCCTGACTCCTCGTGAAACTTGATAGGAGTCTCAGGATTCCTGTGGCACGTGGAAAGGGACCCTTGGTCTCCCGCCTCATCTGGAGAGGCGTCCCAATTGCCCTGCCAAGCCTCGAGGAGAATCCCGAGTTGTCCCTCGCAACTAGGCAGGAGTCCTGACGTCGCTGAACAAACACGTGGGTGGAAGGGCCATCCCAGTCGTAACTCGGGAATATACCCCAGGTTCCCGCCGCAACTCGAGAAAAACCATGAGACTTCCCCCTCTCCGCGAGATGAGGCCCGATTCCCCTGCACTGCGTGCAGAGCAATTCCGTGTTGCACATCACACATGAAAGGAGCCTTGATTTCCTTGATGGCACTCCAGAGAAACCCCAAGAACACTGTTTCAAGGCTGGAGGGATCCTGAGGTCCCTGTAGCAGCACGAAAGAGCTCCGTGGACCATGAATCAACTCGAGATGAGAGGTTAGTCCCTGGCTTCGACTCCAGAGGAATACCACCTTACCACAAGCACCTCAAGAGGAGGCTTCTCTCAGCTCTAGGTATGTGAGAGGGACCCTGAGTTTGCGGCCTCAAGTGGAATGGAGACCGCGATGCCCTGACTCGAAATAAGGCCGGATATCCGTGCAGTGACTTGAATGCAGGCTCTTCTTGCATCTCCCAAGACGAAAGGATGTCTGAATGCCCTGTGGAGACCACAGAGAAAGACCTAGTTCCCCACCTCATGGCGACCGGAGGCCTCACATCCTTTGAAAACTCCAGAGGTACGCGGAGATCAGTGCCTCCAAAGGAGACGATGCCTGACTCCTCGTGAAACTTGATAGGAGTCCCAGGATTCCTGTGGCACGTGGAAAGGGACCCTTGGTCTCCCGCCTCAGCTGGAGAGGCGTCCCAATTGCCCTGCCAAGCCTCGAGGAGAATCCCGAGTTGTCCCTCGCAAATAGGCAGGAGTCCTGACGTCGCTGAACAAACACGTGGGTGGAAGGGCCATCCCCGTCGTAACTCGAGAATATACCCCAGGTTCCCGCCGCAACTCGAGAAAAACCATGAGACTTCCCCCTCGCCGCGAGATGAGGGCCGATTCCCCTGCACTGCGTGCAGAGCAATTCGGTGTTGCACATCACACATGAAAGGAGCCTTGATTTCCTTGATGGCACTCCAAAGAAACCCCTAGAACACTGTTTCAAGGCTGGAGGGATCCTGAGGTCCCTGTAGCAGCACGAAAGAGCTCCATGGACCATGAATCAACTCGAGATGAGAGGTTAGTCCCTGGCTTCGACTCCAGAGGAATACCACCTTACCACAAGCACCTCAAGAGGAGGCTTCTCTCAGCTCTAGGTATGTGAGAGGGACCCTGAGTTTGCGGCCTCAAGTGGAATGGAGACCGCGATGCCCTGACTCGAAATAAGGCCGGATATCCCTGCAGTGACTTGAATGCAGGCTCGTCTTGCATCTCCCAAGACGAAAGGATGTCTGAAGCCCCTGTGGAGACCACAGAGAAAGACCTAGTGCCCCACCTCATCGCGACCGGAGGCCTCACATCCTTTGAAAACTCCAGAGGTACGCGAAGATCAGTGCCTCCAAAGGAGACGATGCCTGACTCCTCCTGAAACTTGATAGGAGTCCCAGGATTCCTGTGGCACGTGGAAAGGGACACTTGGTCTCCCGCCTCAGCTGGAGAGGCGTCCCAATTGCCCTGCCAAGCCTCGAGGAGAATCCCGAGTTGTCCCTCGCAACTAGGCCGGAGTCCTGACGTGGCTGAACAAACACGTGGGTGGAAGGGCCATCCCCGACGTAACTCGAGAATATACCCCAGGTTCCCGCCGCAACTCGAGAAAAACCATGAGACTTCCCCCTCGCCGCGAGATGAGGCCCGATTCCCCTGCACTGCGTGCAGAGCAATTCCGTGTTGCACAACACACATGAAAGGAGCCTTGATTTCCTTGATGGCACTCCAGAGAAACCCCAAGAACACTCTTTCAAGGTTGAGGGATCCTGAGGTCACTGTAACAACACGAAAGAGCTCTGTGGACCAAAAATCAACTCGAGATGAGAGGTTAGTCCCTGGCTTCGACTCCAGAGGAATACCACCTTACCACAAGCACCTCAAGAGGAGGCTTCTCTCAGCTCTAGGTATGTGAGAGGGATCCTGAGTTTGCGGCCTCAAGTGGAATGGACACCGCGATGCCCTGACGCGAAATAAGGCCGGATATCCCTGCAGTGACTTGAATGCAGGCTCGTCTTGCATCTCCCAAGACGAAAGGATGTCTGAATCCCCTGTGGAGACCACAGAGAAAGACCTAGTTCCCCACCTCATCGCGACCGGAGGCCTCACATCCCTTGAAAACTCCAGAGGTACGCGGAGATCAGTGCCTCCAAAGGAGACGATGCCTGACTCCTCGTGAAACTTGATAGGAGCCCCAGGATTCCTGTGGCACGTGGAAAGGGACACTTGGTCTCCCCGCCTCAGCTTGAGAGGCGGCCCAATTGCCCTGCCAAGCCTCGAGGAGAATCCCGAGTTGTCCCTCGAAACTAGGCAGGAGTCCTGCCGTCGCTGAACTAACACGTGTGTGGAAGGGCCATCCCCATCGTAACTCGAGAATATACCCCAGGTTCCCGCCGCAACTCGAGAAAAACCATGAGACTTCCCCCTCGCCGCGAGATGAGGCACGATTCCCCTGCACTGCGTGCAGAGCAATTCCGTGTTGCACATCACACATGAAAGGAGCCTTGATTTCCTTGATGGCACTCCAGAGAAACCCCAAGAACACTGTTTCAAGGTTGAGGGATCCTGAGGTCACTGTAGCAACACGAAAGAGCTCCGTGGACCAAAAATCAACTCGAGATGAGAGGTTAGTCCCTGGCTTCGACTCCAGAGGAATACCACCTTACCACAAGCACCTCAAGAGGAGGCTTCTCTCAGCTCTAGGTATGTGAGAGGGACCCTGAGTTTGCGGCCTCAAGTGGAATGGACACCGCGATGCCCTGACGCGAAATAAGGCCGGATATCCCTGCAGTGACTTGAATGCAGGCTCGTCTTGCATCTCCCAAGACGAAAGGATGTCTGAATCCCCTGTGGAGACCACCGAGAATGACCTAGTTCCCCACCTCATCGCGACCGGAGGCCTCACATCCCTTGAAAACTCCAGAGGTACGCGGAGATCAGTGCCTCCAAAGGAGACGATGCCTGACTCCTCGTGAAACTTGATAGGAGTCTCAGGATTCCTGTGGCACGTGGAAAGGGACCCTTGGTCTCCCGCCTCATCTGGAGAGGCGTCCCAATTGCCCTGCCAAGCCTCGAGGAGAATCCCGAGTTGTCCCTCGCAACTAGGCAGGAGTCCTGACGTCGCTGAACAAACACGTGGGTGGAAGGGCCATCCCAGTCGTAACTCGGGAATATACCCCAGGTTCCCGCCGCAACTCGAGAAAAACCATGAGACTTCCCCCTCTCCGCGAGATGAGGCCCGATTCCCCTGCACTGCGTGCAGAGCAATTCCGTGTTGCACATCACACATGAAAGGAGCCTTGATTTCCTTGATGGCACTCCAGAGAAACCCCAAGAACACTGTTTCAAGGCTGGAGGGATCCTGAGGTCCCTGTAGCAGCACGAAAGAGCTCCGTGGACCATGAATCAACTCGAGATGAGAGGTTAGTCCCTGGCTTCGACTCCAGAGGAATACCACCTTACCACAAGCACCTCAAGAGGAGGCTTCTCTCAGCTCTAGGTATGTGAGAGGGACCCTGAGTTTGCGGCCTCAAGTGGAATGGAGACCGCGATGCCCTGACTCGAAATAAGGCCGGATATCCGTGCAGTGACTTGAATGCAGGCTCTTCTTGCATCTCCCAAGACGAAAGGATGTCTGAATGCCCTGTGGAGACCACAGAGAAAGACCTAGTTCCCCACCTCATGGCGACCGGAGGCCTCACATCCTTTGAAAACTCCAGAGGTACGCGGAGATCAGTGCCTCCAAAGGAGACGATGCCTGACTCCTCGTGAAACTTGATAGGAGTCCCAGGATTCCTGTGGCACGTGGAAAGGGAACCTTGGTCTCCCGCCTCAGCTGGAGAGGCGTCCCAATTGCCCTGCCAAGCCTCGAGGAGAATCCCGAGTTGTCCCTCGCAAATAGGCAGGAGTCCTGACGTCGCTGAACAAACACGTGGGTGGAAGGGCCATCCCCGTCGTAACTCGAGAATATACCCCAGGTTCCCGCCGCAACTCGAGAAAAACCATGAGACTTCCCCCTCGCCGCGAGATGAGGGCCGATTCCCCTGCACTGCGTGCAGAGCAATTCGGTGTTGCACATCACACATGAAAGGAGCCTTGATTTCCTTGATGGCACTCCAAAGAAACCCCTAGAACACTGTTTCAAGGCTGGAGGGATCCTGAGGTCCCTGTAGCAGCACGAAAGAGCTCCATGGACCATGAATCAACTCGAGATGAGAGGTTAGTCCCTGGCTTCGACTCCAGAGGAATACCACCTTACCACAAGCACCTCAAGAGGAGGCTTCTCTCAGCTCTAGGTATGTGAGAGGGACCCTGAGTTTGCGGCCTCAAGTGGAATGGAGACCGCGATGCCCTGACTCGAAATAAGGCCGGATATCCCTGCAGTGACTTGAATGCAGGCTCGTCTTGCATCTCCCAAGACGAAAGGATGTCTGAATCCCCTGTGGAGACCACAGAGAAAGACCTAGTGCCCCACCTCATCGCGACCGGAGGCCTCACATCCTTTGAAAACTCCAGAGGTACGCGAAGATCAGTGCCTCCAAAGGAGACGATGCCTGACTCCTCCTGAAACTTGATAGGAGTCCCAGGATTCCTGTGGCACGTGGAAAGGGACACTTGGTCTCCCGCCTCAGCTGGAGAGGCGTCCCAATTGCCCTGCCAAGCCTCGAGGAGAATCCCGAGTTGTCCCTCGCAACTAGGCCGGAGTCCTGACGTGGCTGAACAAACACGTGGGTGGAAGGGCCATCCCCGACGTAACTCGAGAATATACCCCAGGTTCCCGCCGCAACTCGAGAAAAACCATGAGACTTCCCCCTCGCCGCGAGATGAGGCCCGATTCCCCTGCACTGCGTGCAGAGCAATTCCGTGTTGCACAACACACATGAAAGGAGCCTTGATTTCCTTGATGGCACTCCAGAGAAACCCCAAGAACACTCTTTCAAGGTTGAGGGATCCTGAGGTCACTGTAACAACACGAAAGAGCTCTGTGGACCAAAAATCAACTCGAGATGAGAGGTTAGTCCCTGGCTTCGACTCCAGAGGAATACCACCTTACCACAAGCACCTCAAGAGGAGGCTTCTCTCAGCTCTAGGTATGTGAGAGGGATCCTGAGTTTGCGGCCTCAAGTGGAATGGACACCGCGATGCCCTGACGCGAAATAAGGCCGGATATCCCTGCAGTGACTTGAATGCAGGCTCGTCTTGCATCTCCCAAGACGAAAGGATGTCTGAATCCCCTGTGGAGACCACAGAGAAAGACCTAGTTCCCCACCTCATCGCGACCGGAGGCCTCACATCCCTTGAAAACTCCAGAGGTACGCGGAGATCAGTGCCTCCAAAGGAGACGATGCCTGACTCCTCGTGAAACTTGATAGGAGCCCCAGGATTCCTGTGGCACGTGGAAAGGGACACTTGGTCTCCCGCCTCAGCTTGAGAGGCGGCCCAATTGCCCTGCCAAGCCTCGAGGAGAATCCCGAGTTGTCCCTCGAAACTAGGCAGGAGTCCTGCCGTCGCTGAACTAACACGTGTGTGGAAGGGCCATCCCCATCGTAACTCGAGAATATACCCCAGGTTCCCGCCGCAACTCGAGAAAAACCATGAGACTTCCCCCTCGCCGCGAGATGAGGCACGATTCCCCTGCACTGCGTGCAGAGCAATTCCGTCTTGCACATCACACATGAAAGGAGCCTTGATTTCCGTGATGGCACTCCAGAGAAACCCCAAGAACACTGTTTCAAGGCTAGAGGGATTCAGAGGTCACTGTAGCAACAGGAAAGAGTTCCGTGGACCAAAAATCAACTCGAGATGAGAGGTTAGTCCCTTGCTTCGACTCCAGAGGAATACCACCTTACCACAAGAACCTCAAGAGGAGGCTTCTCTCAGCTCTAGGTATGTGAGAGGGACCCTGAGTTTGCGGCCTCAAGTGGAATGGACACCGCGATGCCCTGACTCGAAATAAGGCCGGATATCCCTGCAGTGACTTGAATGCAGGCTCGTCTTGCATCTCCCAAGACGAAAGGATGTCTGAATCCCCTGTGGAGACCAAAGAGAAAGACCTAGTTCCCTACCTCATGGCGAACGGAGGCCTCACATCCTTTGAAAACTCCAGAGGTACGCGGAGATCAGTGCCTCCAAAGGAGACGATGCCTGTCTCCTCGTGAAACTTGATAGGAGTCCCAGGATTCCTGTGGCACGTGGAAAGGGACCCTTGGTCTCCCGCCTCAGGTGGAGAGGCGTCCCAATTGCCCTGCCAAGCCTCAAGGAGAATCCCGAGTTGTCCCTCGCAACTAGGCAGGAGTCCTGACGTCGCTGAACAAACACGTGGGTGGAAGGGCCATCCCCTCGTAACTCGAGAATATTCCCCAGGTTCCCGCCGCAACTCGAGAAAAACCATGAGACCTCCCCCTCACCGCGAGATGAGGCCCGATTCCCCTGCACTGCGTGCAGAGCAATTCCGTGTTGCACATCACACATGAAAGGAGCCTTGATTTCTTGATGGCACTCCAGAGAAACCCCAAGAACACTGTTTCAAGGCTGGAGGGATCCTGAGGTCCCTGTAGCAGCACGAAAGAGCTCCGTGGACCATGAATCAACTCGAGATGAGAGGTTAGTCCCTGGCTTCGACTCCAGAGGAATACCACCTTACCACAAGCACCTCAAGAGGAGGCTTCTCTCAGCTCTAGGTATGTGAGAGGGACCCTGAGTTTGCGGCCTCAAGTGGAATGGAGACCGCGATGCCCTGACTCGAAATAAGGCCGGATATCCGTGCAGTGACTTGAATGCAGGCTCGTCTTGCATCTCCCAAGACGAAAGGATGTCTGAATGCCCTGTGGAGACCACAGAGAAAGACCTAGTTCCCCACCTCATGGCGACCGGAGGCCTCACATCCTTTGAAAACTCCAGAGGTACGCGGAGATCAGTGCCTCCAAAGGAGACGATGCCTGACTCCTCGTGAAACTTGATAGGAGTCCCAGGATTCCTGTGGCACGTGGAAAGGGACCCTGGGTCTCCCGCCTCAGCTGGAGAGGCGTCCCAATTGCCCTGCCAAGCCTCGAGGAGAATCCCGAGTTGTCCCTCGCAAATAGGCAGGAGTCCTGACGTCGCTGAACAAACACGTGGGTGGAAGGGCCATCCCCGTCGTAACTCGAAAATATACACCAGGTTCCCGCCGCAAGTCGAGAAAAACCATGAGACTTCCCCCTCGCCGCGAGATGAGGCCCGATTCCCCTGCACTGCGTGCAGAGCAATTCCGTGTTGCACATCACACATGAAAGGAGCCTTGATTTCCGTGATGGCACTCCAGAGAAACCCCAAGAACACTGTTTCAAGGCTAGAGGGATCCTGAGGTCCCTGTAGCAGCACGAAAGAGCTCCATGGACCATCAATCAACTCGAGATGAGAGGTTAGTCCCTGGCTTCGACTCCAGAGGAATACCACCTTACCACAAGCACCTCAAGAGGAGGCTTCTCTCAGCTCTAGCTATGTGACAGGGACCCTGAGTTTGCGGCCTCAAGTGGAATGGACACCGCGATGCCCTGACTCGAAATAAGGCCGGATATCCCTGCAGTGACTTGAATGCAGGCTCGTCTTGCATCTCCCAAGACGAAAGGATGTCTGAATCCCCTGTGGAGACCACAGAGAAAGACCTAGTTCCCCACCTCATCGCGACCGGAGGCCTCACATCCTTTGAAAACTCCAGAGGTACGCGGAGATCAGTGCCTCCAAAGGAGACGATGCCTGACTCCTCGTGAAACTTGATAGGAGTCCCAGGATTCCTGTGGCACGTGGAAAGGGACCCTTGGTCTCCCGCCTCAGCTGGAGAGGCGTCCCAATTGCCCTGCCAAGCCTCGAAGAGAATCCCGAGTTGTCCCTCGCAACTAGGCCGGAGTCCTGACGTGGCTGAACAAACACGTGGGTGGAAGGGCCATCCCCGACGTAACTCGAGAATATACCCCAGGTTCCCGCCGCAACTCGAGAAAAACCATGAGACTTCCCCCTCGCCGCGAGATGAGGCCCGATTCCCCTGCACTGCGTGCAGAGCAATTCCGTGTTGCACAACACACATGAAAGGAGCCTTGATTTCCTTGATGGCACTCCACAGAAACCCCAAGAACACTCTTTCAAGGTTGAGGGATCCTGAGGTCACTGTAACAACACGAAAGAGCTCCGTGGACCAAAAATCAACTCGAGATGAGAGGTTAGTCCCTGGCTTCGACTCCAGAGGAATACCACCTTACCACAAGCACCTCAAGAGGAGGCTTCTCTCAGCTCTAGGTATGTGAGAGGGATCCTGAGTTTGCGGCCTCAAGTGGAATGGACACCGCGATGCCCTGACTCGAAATAAGGCCGGATATCCCTGCAGTGACTTGAATGCAGGCTCGTCTTGCATCTCCCAAGACGAAAGGATGTCTGAATCCCCTGTGGAGACCACAGAGAAAGACCTAGTTCCCCACCCCATCTCGACCGGAGGCCTCACATCCCTTGAAAACTCCAGAGGTACGCGGAGATCAGTGCCTCCAAAGGAGACGATGCCTGACTCCTCGTGAAACTTGATAGGAGTCCCAGGATTCCTGTGGCACGTGGAAAGGGACACTTGGTCTCCCGCCTCAGCTTGAGAGGCGGCCCAATTGCCCTGCCAAGCCTCGAGGAGAATCCCGAGTTGTCCCTCGAAACTAGGCATGAGTCCTGCCGTCGCTGAACTAACACGTGTGTGGAAGGGCCATCCCCGTCGTAACTCGAGAATATACCCCAGGTTCCCGCCGCAACTCGAGAAAAACCATGAGACTTCCCCCTCGCCGCGAGATGAGGCCCGATTCCCCTGCACTGCGTGCAGAGCAATTCCGTGTTGCACATCACACATGAAAGGAGCCTTGATTTCCGTGATGGCACTCCAGAGAAACCCCAAGAACACTGTTTCAAGGCTAGAGGGATCCTGAGGTCACTGTAGCAACAGGAAAGAGCTCCGTGGACCAAAAATCAACTCGAGATGAGAGGTTAGTCCCTTGCTTCGACTCCAGAGGAATACCACCTTACCACAAGAACCTCAAGAGGAGGCTTCTCTCAGCTCTAGGTATGTGAGAGGGACCCTGAGCTTTCGGCCTCAAGTGGAATGGACACCGCGATGCCCTGACTCGAAATAAGGCCGGATATCCCTGCAGAGACTTGAATGCAGGCTCGTCTTGCATCTCCCAAGACGAAAGAATGTCTGAATCCCCTGTGGAGACCACAGAGAAAGACCTAGTTCCCTACCTCATGGCGAACGGAGGCCTCACATCCTTTGAAAACTCCAGAGGTACGCGGAGATCAGTGCCTCCAAAGGAGACGATGCCTGTCTCCTCGTGAAACTTGATAGGAGTCCCAGGATTCCTGTGGCACGTGGAAAGGGACCCTTGGTCTCCCGCCTCAGGTGGAGAGGCGTCCAAATTGCCCTGCCAAGCCTCGAGGAGAATCCCGAGTTGTCCCTCGCATCTAGGCAGGAGTCCTGACGTCGCTGAAGAAACACGTGGGTGGAAGGGCCATCCCCTCGTAACTCGAGAATATACCCCAGGTTCCCGCCGCAACTCGAGAAAAACCATGAGACTTCCCCCTCGCCGCGAGATGAGGCCCGATTCCCGTGCACTGCGTGCAGAGCAATTCCGTGTTGCACATCACACATGAAAGGAGCCTTGATTTCCTTGATGGCACTCCAGAGAAACCCCAAGAACACTGTTTCAATGCTAGAGCGATCCTGAGGTCACTCTAGCAACACGAAAGAGCTCCGTGGACCAACAATCAACTCGAGATGAGAGGTTAGTCCCTGGCTTCCACTCCAGAGGAATACCACCTTACCACAAGCACCTCAAGAGGAAGCTTCTCTCAGCTCAAGCTATGTGAGAGGGACCCTTAGTATGCGGCCTCAAGTGGAATGGAGACCGCGATGCCCTGACGCGAAATAAGGCCGGATATCCCTGCAGTGACTTGAATGCAGGCTCGTCTTGCATCTCCCAAGACGAAAGGATGTCTGAATCCCCTGTGGAGACCACAGAGAATGACCTAGTTCCCCACCTCATCGCGACCGGAGGCCTCACATCCTTTGAAAACTCCAGAGGTACGCGGAGATCAGTGCCTCCAAAGGAGACGATGCCTGACTCCTCGTGAAACTTGATAGGAGTCCCAGGATTCCTGTGGCACGTGGAAAGGGACACTTGGTCTCCCGCCTCAGCTGGAGAGGCGTCCCAATTGCCCTGCCAAGCCTCGAGGAGAATCCCGAGTTGTCCCTCGCAACTAGGCAGGAGTCCTGACTTCGCTGAACAAACACGTGGGTGGAAGGGCCATCCCCGTCGTAACTCGAGAATATACCCCAGGTTCCCGCCGCAACTCGAGAAAAACCATGAGACTTCCCCCTCGCCGCGAGATGAGGCCCGATTCCCCTGCACTGCGTGCAGAGCAATTCCGTCTTGCACATCACACATGAAAGGAGCCTTGATTTCCTTGATGGCACTCCAGAGAAACCCCAAGAACACTGTTTCAAGGCTGGAGGGATCCTGAGGTCCCTGTAGCAGCACGAAAGAGCTCTGTGGACCATGAATCAACTCGAGATGAGAGGTTAGTCCCTGGCTTCGACTCCAGAGGAATACCACCTTACCAAAAGCACCTCAAGAGGAGGCTTCTCTCAGCTCTAGGTATGTGAGAGGGACCCTGAGTTTGCGGCCTCAAGTGGAATGGAGACCGCGATGCCCTGACTCGAAATAAGGCCGGATATCCCTGCAGTGACTTGAATGCAGGCTCGTCTTGCATCTCCCAAGACGAAAGGATGTCTGAATCCCCTGTGGAGACCACAGAGAAAGACCTAGTTCCCCACCTCATCGCGACCGGAGGCCTCACATCCTTTGAAAACTCCAGAGGTACGCGGAGATCAGTGCCTCCAAAGGAGACGATGCCTGACTCCTCGTGAAACTTGATAGGAGTCCCAGGATACCTGTGGCACGTGGAAAGGGACACTTGGTCTCCCGCCTCAGCTGGAGAGGCGTCCCAATTGCCCTGCCAAGCCTCGAGGAGAATCCCGAGTTGTCCCTCGCAACTAGGCAGGAGTCCTGACGTCGCTGAAGAAACACGTGGGTGGAAGGGCCATCCCCTCGTAACTCGAGAATATTCCCCAGGTTCCCGCCGCAACTCGAGAAAAACCATGAGACTTCCCCCTCGCCGCGAGATGAGGCCCGATTCCCCTGCACTGCGTGCAGAGCAATTCCGTGTTGCACATCACACATGAAAGGAGCCTTGATTTCCTTGATGGCACTCCAGAGAAACCCCAAGAACACTGTTTCAATGCTAGAGCGATCCTGAGGTCACTCTAGCAACAGGAAAGAGCTCCGTGGACCAACAATCAACTCGAGATGAGAGGTTAGTCCCTGGCTTCCACTCCAGAGGAATACCACCTTACCACAAGTACCTCAAGAGGAAGCTTCTCTCAGCTCAAGCTATGTGAGAGGGACCCTTAGTATGCGGCCTCTAGTGGAATGGAGACCGCGAGGCCCTGACTCGAAACAAGGCCGGATATGCCTGCAGTGACTTGAATGCAGGCTCGTCTTGCATCTCCCAAGACGAAAGGATGTCTGAATCCCCTGTGGAGACCACAGAGAATGACCTAGTTCCCCACCTCATCGCGACCGGAGGCCTCACATCCTTTGAAAACTCCAGAGGTACGCGGAGATCAGTGCCTCCAAAGGAGACGATGCCTGACTCCTCGTGAAACTTGATAGGAGTCCCAGGATTCCTGTGGCACGTGGAAAGGGACACTTGGTCTCCCGCCTCAGCTGGAGAGGCGTCCCAATTGCCCTGCCAAGCCTCGAGGAGAATCCCGAGTTGTCCCTCGCAACTAGGCAGGAGTCCTGACTTCGCTGAACAAACACGTGGGTGGAAGGGCCAACCCCGTCGTAACTCGAGAATATACCCCAGGTTCCAGCCGCAACTCGAGAAAAACCATGAGACTTCCCCCTCGCCGCGAGATGAGGCCCGATTCCCCTGCACTGCGTGCAGAGCAATTCCGTCTTGCACATCACACATGAAAGGAGCCTTGATTTCCTTGATGGCACTCCAGAGAAACCCCAAGAACACTGTTTCAAGGCTAGAGGGATCGTGAGGTCCCTGTAGCAGCACGAAAGTGCTCTGTGGACCATGAATCAACTCGAGATGAGAGGTTAGTCCCTGGCTTCGACTCCAGAGGAATACCACCTTACCAAAAGCACCTCAAGAGGAGGCTTCTCTCAGCTCTAGGTATGTGAGAGGGACCCTGAGTTTGCGGCCTCAAGTGGAATGGAGACCGCGATGCCCTGACTCGAAATAAGGCCGGATATCCCTGCAGTGACTTGAATGCAGGCTCGTCTTGCATCTCCCAAGACGAAAGGATGTCTGAATCCCCTGTGGAGACCACAGAGAAAGACCTAGTTCCCCACCTCATCGCGACCGGAGGCCTGACATCCTTTGAAAACTCCAGAGGTACGCGGAGATCAGTGCCTCCAAAGGAGACGATGCCTGACTCCTCGTGAAACTTGATAGGAGTCCCAGGATTCCTGTGGCACGTGGAAAGGGACACTTGGTCTCCCGCCTCAGCTGGAGAGGCGTCCCAATTGCCCTGCCAAGCCTCGAGGAGAATCCCGAGTTGTCCCTCGCAACTAGGCAGGAGTCCTGACTTCGCTGAACAAACACGTGGGTGGAAGGGCCAACCCCGTCGTAACTCGAGAATATACCCCAGGTTCCCGGCGCAACTCGAGAAAAACCATGAGACTTCCCCCTCGCCGCGAGATGAGGCCCGATTCCCCTGCACTGCGTGCAGAGCAATTCCGTCTTGCACATCACACATGAAAGGAGCCTTGATTTCCTTGATGGCACTCCAGAGAAACCCCAAGAACACTGTTTCAAGGCTGGAGGGATCCTGAGGTCCCTGTAGCAGCACGAAAGAGCTCTGTGGACCATGAATCAACTCGAGATGAGAGGTTAGTCCCTGGCTTCGACTCCAGAGGAATACCACCTTACCACAAGCACCTCAAGAGGAGGCTTCTCTCAGCTCTAGGTATGTGAGAGGGACCCTGAGTTTGCGGCCTCAAGTGGAATGGAGACCGCGATGCCCTGACTCGAAATAAGGCCGGATATCCCTGCAGTGACTTGAATGCAGGCTCGTCTTGCATCTCCCAAGACGAAAGGATGTCTGAATCCCCTGTGGAGACCTCAGAGAAAGACCTAGTTCCCCACCTCATCGCGACCGGAGGCCTCACATCCTTTGAAAACTCCAGAGGTACGCGGAGATCAGTGCCTCCAAAGGAGACGATGCCTGACTCCTCGTGAAACTTGATAGGAGTCCCAGGATTCCTGTGGCACGTGGAAAGGGACACTTGGTCTCCCGCCTCAGCTGGAGAGGCGTCCCAATTGCCCTGCCAAGCCTCGAGGAGAATCCCGAGTTGTCCCTCGCAACTAGGCAGGAGTCCTGACTTCGCTGAACAAACACGTGGGTGGAAGGGCCATCCCCGTCGTAACTCGAGAATATACCCCAGGCTCCCGCCGCAACTCGAGAAAAACCATGAGACTTCCCCCTCGCCGCGAGATGAGGCCCGATTCCCCTGCACTGCGTGCAGAGCAATTCCGTCTTGCACATCACACATGAAAGGAGCCTTGATTTCCTTGATGGCACTCCAGAGAAACCCCAAGAACACTGTTTCAAGGCTGGAGGGATCCTGAGGTCCCTGTAGCAGCACGAAAGAGCTCTGTGGACCATGAATCAACTCGAGATGAGAGGTTAGTCCCTGGCTTCGACTCCAGAGGAATACCACCTTACCAAAAGCACCTCAAGAGGAGGCTTCTCTCAGCTCTAGGTATGTGAGAGGGACCCTGAGTTTGCGGCCTCAAGTGGAATGGAGACCGCGATGCCCTGACTCGAAATAAGGCCGGATATCCCTGCAGTGACTTGAATGCAGGCTCGTCTTGCATCTCCCAAGACGAAAGGATGTCTGAATCCCCTGTGGAGACCACAGAGAAAGACCTAGTTCCCCACCTCATCGCGACCGGAGGCCTCACATCCTTTGAAAACTCCAGAGGTACGCGGAGATCAGTGCCTCCAAAGGAGACGATGCCTGACTCCTCGTGAAACTTGATAGGAGTCCCAGGATTCCTGTGGCACGTGGAAAGGGACACTTGGTCTCCCGCCTCAGCTGGAGAGGCGTCCCAATTGCCCTGCCAAGCCTCGAGGAGAATCCCGAGTTGTCCCTCGCAACTAGGCAGGAGTCCTGACGTCGCTGAAGAAACACGTGGGTGGAAGGGCCATCCCCTCGTAACTCGAGAATATTCCCCAGGTTCCCGCCGCAACTCGAGAAAAACCATGAGACTTCCCCCTCGCCGCGAGATGAGGCCCGATTCCCCTGCACTGCGTGCAGAGCAATTCCGTGTTGCACATCACACATGAAAGGAGCCTTGATTTCCTTGATGGCACTCCAGAGAAACCCCAAGAACACTGTTTCAATGCTAGAGCAATCCTGAGGTCACTCTAGCAACACGAAAGAGCTCCGTGGACCAACAATCAACTCGAGATGAGAGGTTAGTCCCTGGCTTCCACTTCAGAGGAATACCACCTTACCACAAGTACCTCAAGAGGAAGCTTCTCTCAGCTCAAGCTATGTGAGAGGGACCCTTAGTATGCGGCCTCTAGTGGAATGGAGACCGCGATGCCCTGACGCGAAATGAGGCCGGATATGCCTGCAGTGACTTGAATGCAGGCTCGTCTTGCATCTCCCAAGACGAAAGGATGTCTGAATCCCCTGTGGAGACCAGAGAGAATGACCTAGTTCCCCACCTCATCGCGACCGGAGGCCTCACATCCTTTGAAAACTCCAGAGGTACGCGGAGATCAGGGCCTCCAAAGGAGACGATGCCTGACTCCTCGTGAAACTTGATAGGAGTCCCAGGATTCCTGTGGCACGTGGAAAGGGACACTTGGTCTCCCGCCTCAGCTGGAGAGGCGTCCCAATTGCCCTGCCAAGCCTCGAGGAGAATCCCGAGTTGTCCCTCGCAACTAGGCAGGAGTCCTGACTTCGCTGAACAAACACGTGGGTGGAAGGGCCAACCCCGTCGTAACTCGAGAATATACCCCAGGTTCCAGCCGCAACTCGAGAAAAACCATGAGACTTCCCCCTCGCCGCGAGATGAGGCCCGATTCCCCTGCACTGCGTGCAGAGCAATTCCGTCTTGCACATCACACCTGAAAGGAGCCTTGATTTCCTTGATGGCACTCCAGAGAAACCCCAAGAACACTGTTTCAAGGCTAGAGGGATCGTGAGGTCCCTGTAGCAGCACGAAAGTGCTCTGTGGACGATGAATCAACTCGAGATGAGAGGTTAGTCCCTGGCTTCGACTCCAGAGGAATACTACCTTACCAAAAGCACCTCAAGAGGAGGCTTCTCTCAGCTCTAGGTATGTGAGAGGGACCCTGAGTTTGCGGCCTCAAGTGGAATGGAGACCGCGATGCCCTGACTCGAAATAAGGCCGGATATCCCTGCAGTGACTTGAATGCAGGCTCGTCTTGCATCTCCCAAGACGAAAGGATGTCTGAATCCCCTGTGGAGACCACAGAGAAAGACCTAGTTCCCCACCTCATCGCGACCGGAGGCCTCACATCCTTTGAAAACTCCAGAGGTACGCGGAGATCAGTGCCTCCAAAGGAGACGATGCCTGACTCCTCGTGAAACTTGATAGGAGTCCCAGGATTCCTGTGGCACGTGGAAAGGGACACTTGGTCTCCCGCCTCAGCTGGAGAGGCGTCCCAATTGCCCTGCCAAGCCTCGAGGAGAATCCCGAGTTGTCCCTCGCAACTAGGCAGGAGTCCTGACTTCGCTGAACAAACACGTGGGTGGAAGGGCCAACCCCGTCGTAACTCGAGAATATACCCCAGGTTCCCGGCGCAACTCGAGAAAAACCATGAGACTTCCCCCTCGCCGCGAGAAGAGGCCCGATTCCCCTGCACTGCGTGCAGAGCAATTCCGTCTTGCACATCACACATGAAAGGAGCCTTGATTTCCTTGATGGCACTCCAGAGAAACCCCAAGAACACTGTTTCAAGGCTGGAGGGATCCTGAGGTCCCTGTAGCAGCACGAAAGAGCTCTGTGGACCATGAATCAACTCGAGATGAGAGGTTAGTCCCTGGCTTCGACTCCAGAGGAATACCACCTTACCAAAAGCACCTCAAGAGGAGGCTTCTCTCAGCTCTAGGTATGTGAGAGGGACCCTGAGTTTGCGGCCTCAAGTGGAATGGAGACCGCGATGCCCTGACTCGAAATAAGGCCGGATATCCCTGCAGTGACTTGAATGCAGGCTCGTCTTGCATCTCCCAAGACGAAAGGATGTCTGAATCCCCTGTGGAGACCTCAGAGAAAGACCTAGTTCCCCACCTCATCGCGACCGGAGGCCTCACATCCTTTGAAAACTCCAGAGGTACGCGGAGATCAGTGCCTCCAAAGGAGACGATGCCTGACTCCTTGTGAAACTTGATAGGAGTCACAGGATTCCTGTGGCACGTGGAAAGGGACACTTGGTGTCCCGCCTCAGCTGGAGAGGCGTCGCAATTGCCCTGCCAAGCCTCGAGGAGAATCCCGAGTTGTCCCTCGCAACTAGGCAGGAGTCCTGACGTCGGTGAACAAACACGTGGGTGGAAGGGCCATCCCCGTCGTAACTCGAGAATATACCCCAGGTTCCCGCCGCAACTCGAGAAAAACCATGAGACTTCCCCCTCGCCGCGAGATGAGGCCCGATTCCCCTGCACTGCGTGCAGAGCAATTCCGTGTTGCACATCACACATGAAAGGAGCCTTGATTTCCTTGATGGCACTCCAGAGAAACCCCAAGAACACTGTTTCAAGGTTGAGGGATCCTGAGGTCACTGTAGCAACACGAAAGAGCTCCGTGGACCAAAAATCAACTCGAGATGAGAGGTTAGTCCCTGGCTTCCACTCCAGAGGAATACCACCTTACCACAAGCACCTCAAGAGGAAGCTTATCTCAGCTCAAGCTATGTGAGAGGGACGCTTAGTATGCGGCCTCAAGTGGAATGGAGACCGCGATTCCCTGACGCGAAATAAGGCCGGATATCCCTGCAGTGACTTGAATGCAGGCTCGTCTTGCATCTCCCAAGAGGAAAGAATGTCTGAATCCCCTGTGGAGACCAGAGAGAAAGACCTAGTTCCCCACCTCATCGCGACCGGAGGCCTCACATCCCTTGAAAATTCCAGAGGTACGCGGAGATCAGTGCCTCCAAAGGAGACGATGCCTGACTCCTCGTGAAACTTGATAGGAGTCCCAGGATTCCTGTGGCACGTGGAAAGGGACACTTGGTCTCCCGCCTCAGCTGGAGAGGCGGCCCAATTGCCCTGCCAAGCCTCGAGGAGAATCCCGAGTTGTCCCTCGCAACTAGGCAGGAGTCCTGACTTCGCTGAACAAACACGTGGGTGGAAGGGCCAACCCCGTCGTAACTCGAGAATATACCCCAGGTTCCAGCCGCAACTCGAGAAAAACCATGAGACTTCCCCCTCGCCGCGAGATGAGGCCCGATTCCCCTGCACTGCGTGCAGAGCAATTCCGTCTTGCACATCACACATGAAAGGAGCCTTGATTTCCTTGATGGCACTCCAGAGAAACCCCAAGAACACTGTTTCAAGGCTAGAGGGATCGTGAGGTCCCTGTAGCAGCACGAAAGTGCTCTGTGGACGATGAATCAACTCGAGATGAGAGGTTAGTCCCTGGCTTCGACTCCAGAGGAATACTACCTTACCAAAAGCACCTCAAGAGGAGGCTTCTCTCAGCTCTAGGTATGTGAGAGGGACCCTGAGTTTGCGGCCTCAAGTGGAATGGAGACCGCGATGCCCTGACTCGAAATAAGGCCGGATATCCCTGCAGTGACTTGAATGCAGGCTCGTCTTGCATCTCCCAAGACGAAAGGATGTCTGAATCCCCTGTGGAGACCACAGAGAAAGACCTAGTTCCCCACCTCATCGCGACCGGAGGCCTCACATCCTTTGAAAACTCCAGAGGTACGCGGAGATCAGTGCCTCCAAAGGAGACGATGCCTGACTCCTCGTGAAACTTGATAGGAGTCCCAGGATTCCTGTGGCACGTGGAAAGGGACACTTGGTCTCCCGCCTCAGCTGGAGAGGCGTCCCAATTGCCCTGCCAAGCCTCGAGGAGAATCCCGAGTTGTCCCTCGCAACTAGGCAGGAGTCCTGACTTCGCTGAACAAACACGTGGGTGGAAGGGCCAACCCCGTCGTAACTCGAGAATATACCCCAGGTTCCCGGCGCAACTCGAGAAAAACCATGAGACTTCCCCCTCGCCGCGAGATGAGGCCCGATTCCCCTGCACTGCGTGCAGAGCAATTCCGTCTTGCACATCACACATGAAAGGAGCCTTGATTTCCTTGATGGCACTCCAGAGAAACCCCAAGAACACTGTTTCAAGGCTGGAGGGATCCTGAGGTCCCTGTAGCAGCACGAAAGAGCTCTGTGGACCATGAATCAACTCGAGATGAGAGGTTAGTCCCTGGCTTCGACTCCAGAGGAATACCACCTTACCAAAAGCACCTCAAGAGGAGGCTTCTCTCAGCTCTAGGTATGTGAGAGGGACCCTGAGTTTGCGGCCTCAAGTGGAATGGAGACCGCGATGCCCTGACTCGAAATAAGGCCGGATATCCCTGCAGTGACTTGAATGCAGGCTCGTCTTGCATCTCCCAAGACGAAAGGATGTCTGAATCCCCTGTGGAGACCTCAGAGAAAGACCTAGTTCCCCACCTCATCGCGACCGGAGGCCTCACATCCTTTGAAAACTCCAGAGGTACGCGGAGATCAGTGCCTCCAAAGGAGACGATGCCTGACTCCTTGTGAAACTTGATAGGAGTCACAGGATTCCTGTGGCACGTGGAAAGGGACACTTGGTGTCCCGCCTCAGCTGGAGAGGCGTCGCAATTGCCCTGCCAAGCCTCGAGGAGAATCCCGAGTTGTCCCTCGCAACTAGGCAGGAGTCCTGACGTCGGTGAACAAACACGTGGGTGGAAGGGCCATCCCCGTCGTAACTCGAGAATATACCCCAGGTTCCCGCCGCAACTCGAGAAAAACCATGAGACTTCCCCCTCGCCGCGAGATGAGGCCCGATTCCCCTGCACTGCGTGCAGAGCAATTCCGTGTTGCACATCACACATGAAAGGAGCCTTGATTTCCTTGATGGCACTCCAGAGAAACCCCAAGAACACTGTTTCAAGGTTGAGGGATCCTGAGGTCACTGTAGCAACACGAAAGAGCTCCGTGGACCAAAAATCAACTCGAGATGAGAGGTTAGTCCCTGGCTTCCACTCCAGAGGAATACCACCTTACCACAAGCACCTCAAGAGGAAGCTTCTCTCAGCTCAAGCTATGTGAGAGGGACGCTTAGTATGCGGCCTCAAGTGGAATGGAGACCGCGATTCCCTGACGCGAAATAAGGCCGGATATCCCTGCAGTGACTTGAATGCAGGCTCGTCTTGCATCTCCCAAGACGAAAGAATGTCTGAATCCCCTGTGGAGACCAGAGAGAAAGACCTAGTTCCCCACCTCATCGCGACCGGAGGCCTCACATCCCTTGAAAATTCCAGAGGTACGCGGAGATCAGTTCCTCCAAAGGAGACGATGCCTGACTCCTCGTGAAACTTGATAGGAGTCCCAGGATTCCTGTGGCACGTGGAAAGGGACACTTGGTCTCCCGCCTCAGCTGGAGAGGCGGCCCAATTGCCCTGCCAAGCCTCGAGGAGAATCCCGAGTTGTCCCTCGCAACTAGGCAGGAGTCCTGACGTCGCTGAACAAACACGTGTGTGGAAGGGCCATCCCCGTCGTAACTCGAGAATATACCCCAGGTTCCCGCCGCAACTCGAGAAAAACCATGAGACTTCCCCCTCGCCGCGAGATGAGGCCCGATTCCCCTGCACTGCGTGCAGAGCAATTCCGTGTTGCACATCACACATGAAAGGAGCCTTGATTTCCGTGATGGCACTCCAGAGAAACCCCAAGAACACTGTTTCAAGGCTAGAGGGATCCTGAGGTCACTGTAGCAACACGAAAGATCTCCGTGGACCAAAAATCAACTCGAGATGAGAGGTTAGTCCCTTGCTTCGACTCCAGAGGAATACCACCTTACCACAAGAACCTCAAGAGGAGGCTTCTCTCAGCTCTAGGTATGTGAGAGGGACCCTGAGTTTTCGGCCTCAAGTGGAATGGACACCGCGATGCCCTGACTCGAAATAAGGCCGGATATCCCTGCAGTGACTTGAATGCAGGCTCGTCTTGCATCTCCCAAGACGAAAGGATGTCTGAATCCCCTGTGGAGACCACAGAGAAAGACCTAGTTCCCTACCTCATGGCGAACGGAGGCCTCATATCCTTTGAAAACTCCAGAGGTACGCGGAGATCAGTGCCTCCAAAGGAGACGATGCCTGTCTCCTCGTGAAACTTGATATGAGTCCCAGGATTCCTGTGGCACGTGGAAAGGGACCCTTGGTCTCCCGCCTCAGGTGGAGAGGCGTCCCAATTGCCCTGCCAAGCCTCGAGGAGAATCCCGAGTTGTCCCTCGCAACTAGGCAGGAGTCCTGACGTCGCTGAAGAAACACGTGGGTGGAAGGGCCATCCCCTCGTAACTCGAGAATATTCCCCAGGTTCCCGCCGCAACTCGAGAAAAACCATGAGACTTCCCCCTCGCCGAGAGATGAGGCCCGATTCCCCTGCACTGCGTGCAGAGCAATTCCGTGTTGCACATCACACATGAAAGGAGCCTTGATTTCCTTGATGGCACTCCAGAGAAACCCGAAGAACACTGTTTCAATGCTAGAGCGATACTGAGGTCACTCTAGCAACATGAAAGAGCTCCGTGGACCAACAATCAACTCTAGATGAGAGGTTAGTCCCTGGCTTCGACTCCAGAGGAATACCACCTTACCACAAGCACCTCAAGAGGAGGCTTCTCTCAGCTCTAGGTATGTGAGAGGGACCCTGAGTTTGCGGCCTCAAGTGGAATGGAGACCGCGATGCCCTGACTCGAAATAAGGCCGGATATCCGTGCAGTGACTTGAATGCAGGCTCGTCTTGCATCTCCCAAGACGAAAGGATGTCTGAATGCCCTGTGGAGACCACAGAGAAAGACCTAGTTCCCCACCTCATGGCGACCGGAGGCCTCACATCCTTTGAAAACTCCAGAGGTACGCGGAGATCAGTGCCTCCAAAGGAGACGATGCCTGACTCCTCGTGAAACTTGATAGGAGTCCCAGGATTCCTGTGGCACGTGGAAAGGGACCCTGGGTCTCCCGCCTCAGCTGGAGAGGCGTCCCAATTGCCCTGCCAAGCCTCGAGGAGAATCCCGAGTTGTCCTTCGCAACTAGGCAGGAGTCCTGACGTCGCTGAACAAACACGTGGGTGGAAGGGCCATCCCCGTCGTAACTCGAGAATATACACCAGGTTCCCGCCGCAACTCGAGAAAAACCATGAGACTTCCCCCTCGCCGCGAGATGAGGCCCGATTCCCCTGCACTGCGTGCAGAGCAATTCCGTGTTGCACATCACACATGAAAGGAGCCTTGATTTCCGTGATGGCACTCCAGAGAAACCCCAAGAACACTGTTTCAAGGCTAGAGGGATCCTGAGGTCACTGTAGCAACAGGAAAGAGCTCCGTGGACCAAAAATCAACACGAGATGAGAGGTTAGTCCCTTGCTTCGACTCCAGAGGAATACCACCTTACCAAAAGAACCTCAAGAGGAGGCTTCTCTCAGCTCTAGGTATGTGAGAGGGACCCTGAGTTTTCGGCCTCAAGTGGAATGGACACTGCGATGCCCTGACTCGAAATAAGGCCGGATATCCCTGCAGTGACTTGAATGCAGGCTCGTCTTGCATCTCCCAAGACGAAAGGATGTCTGAATCCCCTGTGGAGACCACAGAGAAAGACCTAGTTCCCCACCTCATCGCGACCGGAGGCCTCACATCCTTTGAAAACTCCAGAGGTACGCGGAGATCAGTGCCTCCAAAGGAGACGATGCCTGACTCCTTGTGAAACTTGATAGGAGTCACAGGATTCCTGTGGCACGTGGAAAGGGACACTTGGTCTCCCGCCTCAGCTGGAGAGGCGTCGCAATTGCCCTGCCAAGCCTCGAGGAGAATCCCGAGTTGTCCCTCGCAACTAGGCAGGAGTCCTGACGTCGGTGAACAAACACGTGGGTGGAAGGGCCATCCCCGTCGTAACTCGAGAATATACCCCAGGTTCCCGCCGCAACTCGAGAAAAACCATGAGACTTCCCCCTCGCCGCGAGATGAGGCCCGATTCCCCTGCACTGCGTGCAGAGCAATTCCGTGTTGCACATCACACATGAAAGGAGCCTTGATTTCCTTGATGGCACTCCAGAGAAACCCCAAGAACACTGTTTCAAGGTTGAGGGATCCTGAGGTCACTGTAGCAACACGAAAGAGCTCCGTGGACCAAAAATCAACTCGAGATGAGAGGTTAGTCCCTGGCTTCGACTCCAGAGGAATACCACCTTACCACAAGCACCTCAAGAGGAGGCTTCTCTCAGCTCTAGGTATGTGAGAGGGACCCTGAGTTTGCGGCCTCAAGTGGAATGGACACCGCGATGCCCTGACGCGAAATAAGGCCGGATATCCCTGCAGTGACTTGAATGCAGGCTCGTCTTGCATCTCCCAAGACGAAAGGATGTCTGAATCCCCTGTGGAGACCACCGAGAATGACCTAGTTCCCCACCTCATCGCGACCGGAGGCCTCACATCCCTTGAAAACTCCAGAGGTACGCGGAGATCAGTGCCTCCAAAGGAGACGATGCCTGACTCCTCGTGAAACTTGATAGGAGTCTCAGGATTCCTGTGGCACGTGGAAAGGGTCCCTTGGTCTCCCGCCTCATCTGGAGAGGCGTCCCAATTGCCCTGCCAAGCCTCGAGGAGAATCCCGAGTTGTCCCTCGCAACTAGGCAGGAGTCCTGACGTCGCTGAAGAAACACGTGGGTGGAAGGGCCATCCCAGTCGTAACTCGGGAATATACCCCAGGTTCCCGCCGCAACTCGAGAAAAACCATGAGACTTCCCCCTCTCCGCGAGATGAGGCCCGATTCCCCTGCACTGCGTGCAGAGCAATTCCGTGTTGCACATCACACATGAAAGGAGCCTTGATTTCCGTGATGGCACTCCAGAGAAACCCCAAGAACACTGTTTCAAGGCTAGAGGGATCCTGAGGTCACTGTAGCAACAGGAAAGAGCTCCGTGGACCAAAAATCAACTCGAGATGAGAGGTTAGTCCCTTGCTTCGACTCCAGAGGAATACCACCTTACACAAGAACCTCAAGAGGAGGCTTCTCTCAGCTCTAGGTATGTGAGAGGGACCCTGAGTTTGCGGCCTCAAGTGGAATGGACACCGCGATGCCCTGACTCGAAATAAGGCCGGATATCCCTGCAGTGACTTGAATGCAGGCTCGTCTTGCATCTCCCAAGACGAAAGGATGTCTGAATCCCCTGTGGAGACCACAGAGAAAGACCTAGTTCCCTACCTCATCGCGACCGGAGGCCTCACATCCTTTGAAAACTCCAGAGGTACGCGGAGATCAGTGCCTCCAAAGGAGACGATGCCTGTCTCCTCGTGAAACTTGATAGGAGTCCCAGGATTCCTGTGGCACGTGGAAAGGGACACTTGGTCTCCCGCCTCAGCTGGAGAGGCGTCCCAATTGCCCTGCCAAGCCTCGAGGAGAATCCCGAGTTGTCCCTCGCAACTAGGCAGGAGTCCTGACGTCGCTGAAGAAACACGTGGGTGGAAGGGCCATCCCCTCGTAACTCGAGAATATTCCCCAGGTTCCCGCCGCAACTCGAGAAAAACCATGAGACTTCCCCCTCGCCGCGAGATGAGGCCCGATTCCCCTGCACTGCGTGCAGAGCAATTCCGTGTTGCACATCACACATGAAAGGAGCCTTGATTTCTTGATGGCACTCCAGAGAAACCCCAAGAACACTGTTTCAATGCTAGAGCGATCCTGAGGTCACTCTAGCAACACGAAAGAGCTCCGTGGACCAACAATCAACTCGAGATGAGAGGTTAGTCCCTGGCTTCCACTCCAGAGGAATACCACCTTACCACAAGCACCTCAAGAGGAAGCTTCTCTCAGCTCAAGCAATGTGAGAGGGACCCTTAGTATGCGGCCTCAAGTGGAATGGAGACCGCGATGCCCTGACGCGAAATAAGGCCGGATATTCCTGCAGTGACTTGAATGCAGGCTCGTCTTGCATCTCCCAAGACGAAAGGATGTCTGAATCCCCTGTGGAGACCACAGAGAATGACCTAGTTCCCCACCTCATCGCCACCGGAGGCCTCACATCCTTTGAAAACTCCAGAGGTACGCGGAGATCAGTGCCTCCAAAGGAGACGATGCCTGACTCCTCGTGAAACTTGATAGGAGTCCCAGGATTCCTGTGGCACGTGGAAAGGGACACGTGGTCTCCCGCCTCAGCTGGAGAGGCGTCCCAATTGCCCTGCCAAGCCTCGAGGAGAATCCCGAGTTGTCCCTCGCAACTAGGCAGGAGTCCTGACTTCGCTGAACAAACACGTGGGTGGAAGGGCCAACCCCGTCGTAACTCGAGAATATACCCCAGGTTCCCGCCGCAACTCGAGAAAAACCATGAGACCTCCCCCTCGCCGCGAGATGAGGCCCGATTCCCCTGCACTGCGTGCAGAGCAATTCCGTCTTGCACATCACACATGAAAGGAGCCTTGATTTCCTTGATGGCACTCCAGAGAAACCCCAAGAACACTGTTTCAAGGCTGGAGGGATCCTGAGGTCCCTGTAGCAGCACGAAAGAGCTCCGTGGACCATGAATCAACTCGAGATGAGAGGTTAGTCCCTGGCTTCGACTCCAGAGGAATACCACCTTACCAAAAGCACCTCAAGAGGAGGCTTCTCTCAGCTCTAGGTATGTGAGAGTGACCCTGAGTTTGCGGCCTCAAGTGGAATGGAGACCGCGATGCCCTGACTCGAAATAAGTCCGGATATCCCTGCAGTGACTTGAATGCAGGCTCGTCTTGCATCTCCCAAGACGAAAGGATGTCTGAATCCCCTGTGGAGACCACAGAGAAAGACCTAGTTCCCCACCTCATCGCGACCGGAGGCCTCACATCCTTTGAAAACTCCAGAGGTACGCGGAGATCAGTGCCTCCAAAGGAGACGATGCCTGACTCCTTGTGAAACTTGATAGGAGTCACAGGATTCCTGTGGCACGTGGAAAGGGACACTTGGTCTCCCGCCTCAGCTGGAGAGGCGTCGCAATTGCCCTGCCAAGCCTCGAGGAGAATCCCGAGTTGTCCCTCGCAACTAGGCAGGAGTCCTGACGTCGGTGAACAAACACGTGGGTGGAAGGGCCATCCCCGTCGTAACTCGAGAATATACCCCAGGTTCCCGCTGCAACTCGAGAAAAACCATGAGACTTCCCCCTCGCCGCGAGATGAGGCCCGATTCCCCTGCACTGCGTGCAGAGCAATTCCGTGTTGCACATCACACATGAAAGGAGCCTTGATTTCCTTGATGGCACTCCAGAGAAACCCCAAGAACACTGTTTCAAGGTTGAGGGATCCTGAGGTCACTGTAGCAACACGAAAGAGCTCCGTGGACCAAAAATCAACTCGAGATGAGAGGTTAGTCCCTGGCTTCGACTCCAGAGGAATACCACCTTACCACAAGCACCTCAAGAGGAGGCTTCTCTCAGCTCTAGGTATGTGAGAGGGACCCTGAGTTTGCGGCCTCAAGTGGAATGGACACCGCGATGCCCTGACGCGAAATAAGGCCGGATATCCCTGCAGTGACTTGAATGCAGGCTCGTCTTGCATCTCCCAAGACGAAAGGATGTCTGAATCCCCTGTGGAGACCACCGAGAATGACCTAGTTCCCAACCTCATCGCGACCGGAGGCCTCACATCCCTTGAAAACTCCAGAGGTACGCGGAGATCAGTGCCTCCAAAGGAGACGATGCCTGACTCCTCGTGAAACTTGATAGGAGTCTCAGGATTCCTGTGGCACGTGGAAAGGGACCCTTGGTCTCCCGCCTCATCTGGAGAGGCGTCCCAATTGCCCTGCCAAGCCTCGAGGAGAATCCCGAGTTGTCCCTCGCAACTAGGCAGGAGTCCTGACGTCGCTGAACAAACACGTGGGTGGAAGGGCCATCCCAGTTGTAACTCGGGAATATACCCCAGGTTCCCGCCGCAACTCGAGAAAAACCATGAGACTTCCCCCTCTCCGCGAGATGAGGCCCGATTCCCCTGCACTGCGTGCAGAGCAATTCCGTGTTGCACATCACACATGAAAGGAGCCTTGATTTCCTTGATGGCACTCCAGAGAAACCCCAAGAACACTGTTTCAAGGCTGGAGGGATCCTGAGGTCCCTGTAGCAGCACGAAAGAGCTCCGTGGACCATGAATCAACTCGAGATGAGAGGTTAGTCCCTGGCTTCGACTCCAGAGGAATACCACCTTACCACAAGCACCTCAAGAGGAGGCTTCTCTCAGCTCTAGGTATGTGAGAGGGACCCTGAGTTTGCGGCCTCAAGTGGAATGGAGACCGCGATGCCCTGACTCGAAATAAGGCCGGATATCCGTGCAGTGACTTGAATGCAGGCTCTTCTTGCATCTCCCAAGACGAAAGGATGTCTGAATGCCCTGTGGAGACCACAGAGAAAGACCTAGTTCCCCACCTCATGGCGACCGGAGGCCTCACATCCTTTGAAAACTCCAGAGGTACGCGGAGATCAGTGCCTCCAAAGGAGACGATGCCTGACTCCTCGTGAAACTTGATAGGAGTCCCAGGATTCCTGTGGCACGTGGAAAGGGACCCTTGGTCTCCCGCCTCAGCTGGAGAGGCGTCCCAATTGCCCTGCCAAGCCTCGAGGAGAATCCCGAGTTGTCCCTCGCAAATAGGCAGGAGTCCTGACGTCGCTGAACAAACACGTGGGTGGAAGGGCCATCCCCGTCGTAACTCGAGAATATACCCCAGGTTCCCGCCGCAACTCGAGAAAAACCATGAGACTTCCCCCTCGCCGCGAGATGAGGGCCGATTCCCCTGCACTGCGTGCAGAGCAATTCGGTGTTGCACATCACACATGAAAGGAGCCTTGATTTCCTTGATGGCACTCCAAAGAAACCCCTAGAACACTGTTTCAAGGCTGGAGGGATCCTGAGGTCCCTGTAGCAGCACGAAAGAGCTCCATGGACCATGAATCAACTCGAGATGAGAGGTTAGTCCCTGGCTTCGACTCCAGAGGAATACCACCTTACCACAAGCACCTCAAGAGGAGGCTTCTCTCAGCTCTAGGTATGTGAGAGGGACCCTGAGTTTGCGGCCTCAAGTGGAATGGAGACCGCGATGCCCTGACTCGAAATAAGGCCGGATATCCCTGCAGTGACTTGAATGCAGGCTCGTCTTGCATCTCCCAAGACGAAAGGATGTCTGAATCCCCTGTGGAGACCACAGAGAAAGACCTAGTGCCCCACCTCATCGCGACCGGAGGCCTCACATCCTTTGAAAACTCCAGAGGTACGCGAAGATCAGTGCCTCCAAAGGAGACGATGCCTGACTCCTCCTGAAACTTGATAGGAGTCCCAGGATTCCTGTGGCACGTGGAAAGGGACACTTGGTCTCCCGCCTCAGCTGGAGAGGCGTCCCAATTGCCCTGCCAAGCCTCGAGGAGAATCCCGAGTTGTCCCTCGCAACTAGGCCGGAGTCCTGACGTGGCTGAACAAACACGTGGGTGGAAGGGCCATCCCCGACGTAACTCGAGAATATACCCCAGGTTCCCGCCGCAACTCGAGAAAAACCATGAGACTTCCCCCTCGCCGCGAGATGAGGCCCGATTCCCCTGCACTGCGTGCTGAGCAATTCCGTGTTGCACAACACACATGAAAGGAGCCTTGATTTCCTTGATGGCACTCCAGAGAAACCCCAAGAACACTCTTTCAAGGTTGAGGGATCCTGAGGTCACTGTAACAACACGAAAGAGCTCTGTGGAACAAAAATCAACTCGAGATGAGAGGTTAGTCCCTGGCTTCGACTCCAGAGGAATACCACCTTACCACAAGCACCTCAAGAGGAGGCTTCTCTCAGCTCTAGGTATGTGAGAGGGATCCTGAGTTTGCGGCCTCAAGTGGAATGGACACCGCGATGCCCTGACGCGAAATAAGGCCGGATATCCCTGCAGTGACTTGAATGCAGGCTCGTCTTGCATCTCCCAAGACGAAAGGATGTCTGAATCCCCTGTGGAGACCACAGAGAAAGACCTAGTTCCCCACCTCATCGCGACCGGAGGCCTCACATCCCTTGAAAACTCCAGAGGTACGCGGAGATCAGTGCCTCCAAAGGAGACGATGCCTGACTCCTCGTGAAACTTGATAGGAGCCCCAGGATTCCTGTGGCACGTGGAAAGGGACACTTGGTCTCCCGCCTCAGCTTGAGAGGCGGCCCAATTGCCCTGCCAAGCCTCGAGGAGAATCCCGAGTTGTCCCTCGAAACTAGGCAGGAGTCCTGCCGTCGCTGAACTAACACGTGTGTGGAAGGGCCATCCCCATCGTAACTCGAGAATATACCCCAGGTTCCCGCCGCAACTCGAGAAAAACCATGAGACTTCCCCCTCGCCGCGAGATGAGGCACGATTCCCCTGCACTGCGTGCAGAGCAATTCCGTGTTGCACATCACACATGAAAGGAGCCTTGATTTCCGTGATGGCACTCCAGAGAAACCCCAAGAACACTGTTTCAAGGCTAGAGGGATCCTGAGGTCACTGTAGCAACAGGAAAGAGCTCCGTGGACCAAAAATCAACTCGAGATGAGAGGTTAGTCCCTTGCTTCGACTCCAGAGGAATACCACCTTACCACAAGAACCTCAAGAGGAGGCTTCTCTCAGCTCTAGGTATGTGAGAGGGACCCTGAGTTTGCGGCCTCAAGTGGAATGGACACCGCGATGCCCTGACTCGAAATAAGGCCGGATATCCCTGCAGTGACTTGAATGCAGGCTCGTCTTGCATCTCCCAAGACGAAAGGATGTCTGAATCCCCTGTGGAGACCACAGAGAAAGACCTAGTTCCCTACCTCATGGCGAACGGAGGCCTCACATCCTTTGAAAACTCCAGAGGTACGCGGAGATCAGTGCCTCCAAAGGAGACGATGCCTGTCTCCTCGTGAAACTTGATAGGAGTCCCAGGATTCCTGTGGCACGTGGAAAGGGACCCTTGGTCTCCCGCCTCAGGTGGAGAGGCGTCCCAATTGCCCTGCCAAGCCTCAAGGAGAATCCCGAGTTGTCCCTCGCAACTAGGCAGGAGTCCTGACGTCGCTGAACAAACACGTGGGTGGAAGGGCCATCCCCTCGTAACTCGAGAATATTCCCCAGGTTCCCGCCGCAACTCGAGAAAAACCATGAGACCTCCCCCTCGCCGCGAGATGAGGCCCGATTCCCCTGCACTGCGTGCAGAGCAATTCCGTGTTGCACATCACACATGAAAGGAGCCTTGATTTCTTGATGGCACTCCAGAGAAACCCCAAGAACACTGTTTCAAGGCTGGAGGGATCCTGAGGTCCCTGTAGCAGCACGAAAGAGCTCCGTGGACCATGAATCAACTCGAGATGAGAGGTTAGTCCCTGGCTTCGACTCCAGAGGAATACCACCTTACCACAAGCACCTCAAGAGGAGGCTTCTCTCAGCTCTAGGTATGTGAGAGGGACCCTGAGTTTTCGGCCTCAAGTGGAATGGAGACCGCGATGCCCTGACTCGAAATAAGGCCGGATATCCGTGCAGTGACTTGAATGCAGGCTCGTCTTGCATCTCCCAAGACGAAAGGATGTCTGAATGCCCTGTGGAGACCACAGAGAAAGACCTAGTTCTCCACCTCATGGCGACCGGAGGCCTCACATCCTTTGAAAACTCCAGAGGTACGCGGAGATCAGTGCCTCCAAAGGAGACGATGCCTGACTCCTCGTGAAACTTGATAGGAGTCCCAGGATTCCTGTGGCACGTGGAAAGGGACCCTGGGTCTCCCGCCTCAGCTGGAGAGGCGTCCCAATTGCCCTGCCAAGCCTCGAGGAGAATCCCAAGTTGTCCCTCGCAAATAGGCAGGAGTCCTGACGTCGCTGAACAAACACGTGGGTGGAAGGGCCATCCCCGTCGTAACTCGAAAATATACACCAGGTTCCCGCCGCAACTCGAGAAAAACCATGAGACTTCCCCCTCGCCGCGAGATGAGGCCCGATTCCCCTGCACTGCGTGCAGAGCAATTCGGTGTTGCACATCACACATGAAAGGAGCCTTGATTTCCGTGATGGCACTCCAGAGAAACCCCAAGAACACTGTTTCAAGGCTAGAGGGATCCTGAGGTCACTGTAGCAACAGGAAAGAGCTCCGTGGACCAAAAATCAACTCGAGATGAGAGGTTAGTCCCTTGCTTCGACTCCAGAGGAATACCACCTTACGACAAGCACCTCAAGAGGAGGCTTCTCTCAGCTCTAGGTATGTGAGAGGGACCCTGAGTTTTCGGCCTCAAGTGGAATGGACACCGCGATGCCCTGACTCGAAATAAGGCCGGATATCCCTGCAGTGACTTGAATGCAGGCTCGTCTTGCATCTCCCAAGACGAAAGGATGTCTGAATCCCCTGTGGAGACCACAGAGAAAGACCTAGGTCCCTACCTCATGGCGACTGGAGGCCTCACATCCTTTGAAAACTCCAGAGGTACGCGGAGATCAGTGCCTCCAAAGGAGACGATGCCTGTCTCCTCGTGAAACTTGATAGGAGTCCCAGGATTCCTGTGGAACGTGGAAAGGGACCCTTGGTCTCCCGCCTCAGCTGGAGAGGCGTCCCAATTGCCCTGCCAAGCCTCGAGGAAAATCCCGAGTTGTCCCTCGCAACTAGGCAGGAGTCCTGACGTCGCTGAAGAAACACGTGGGTGGAAGGGCCATCCCCTCGTAACTCGAGAATATTCCCCAGGTTCCCGCCGCAACTCGAGAAAAACCATGAGACTTCGCCCTCGCCGCGAGATGAGGCCCGATTCCCCTGCACTGCGTGCAGAGCAATTCGGTGTTGCACATCACACATGAAAGGAGCCTTGATTTCCTTGATGGCACTCCAGAGAAACCCCTAGAACACTGTTTCAAGGCTGGAGGGATCCTGAGGTCCCTGTAGCAGCACGAAAGAGCTCCATGGACCATCAATCAACTCGAGATGAGAGGTTAGTCCCTGGCTTCGACTCCAGAGGAATACCACCTTACCACAAGCACCTCAAGAGGAGGCTTCTCTCAGCTCTAGCTATGTGACAGGGACCCTGAGTTTGCGGCCTCAAGTGGAATGGACACCGCGATGCCCTGACTCGAAATAAGGCCGGATATCCCTGCAGTGACTTGAATGCAGGCTCGTCTTGCATCTCCCAAGACGAAAGGATGTCTGAATCCCCTGTGGAGACCACAGAGAAAGACCTAGTTCCCCACCTCATCGCGACCGGAGGCCTCACATCCTTTGAAAACTCCAGAGGTACGCGGAGATCAGTGCCTCCAAAGGAGACGATGCCTGACTCCTCGTGAAACTTGATAGGAGTCCCAGGATTCCTGTGGCACGTGGAAAGGGACCCTTGGTCTCCCGCCTCAGCTGGAGAGGCGTCCCAATTGCCCTGCCAAGCCTCGAGGAGAATCCCGAGTTGTCCCTCGCAACTAGGCCGGAGTCCTGACGTGGCTGAACAAACACGTGGGTGGAAGGGCCATCCCCGACGTAACTCGAGAATATACCCCAGGTTCCCGCCGCAACTCGAGAAAAACCATGAGACTTCCCCCTCGCCGCGAGATGAGGCCCGATTCCCCTGCACTGCGTGCAGAGCAATTCCGTGTTGCACAACACACATGAAAGGAGCCTTGATTTCCTTGATGGCACTCCAGAGAAACCCCAAGAACACTCTTTCAAGGTTGAGGGATCCTGAGGTCACTGTAACAACACGAAAGAGCTCCGTGGACCAAAAATCAACTCGAGATGAGAGGTTAGTCCCTGGCTTCGACTCCAGAGGAATACCACCTTACCACAAGCACCTCAAGAGGAGGCTTCTCTCAGCTCTAGGTATGTGAGAGGGATCCTGAGTTTGCGGCCTCAAGTGGAATGGACACCGCGATGCCCTGACTCGAAATAAGGCCGGATATCCCTGCAGTGACTTGAATGCAGGCTCGTCTTGCATCTCCCAAGACGAAAGGATGTCTGAATCCCCTGTGGAGACCACAGAGAAAGACCTAGTTCCCCACCCCATCTCGACCGGAGGCCTCACATCCCTTGAAAACTCCAGAGGTACGCGGAGATCAGTGCCTCCAAAGGAGACGATGCCTGACTCCTCGTGAAACTTGATAGGAGTCCCAGGATTCCTGTGGCACGTGGAAAGGGACACTTGGTCTCCCGCCTCAGCTTGAGAGGCGGCCCAATTGCCCTGCCAAGCCTCGAGGAGAATCCCGAGTTGTCCCTCGAAACTAGGCAGGAGTCCTGCCGTCGCTGAACTAACACGTGTGTGGAAGGGCCATCCCCGTCGTAACTCGAGAATATACCCCAGGTTCCCGCCGCAACTCGAGAAAAACCATGAGACTTCCCCCTCGCCGCGAGATGAGGCCCGATTCCCCTGCACTGCGTGCAGAGCAATTCCGTGTTGCACATCACACATGAAAGGAGCCTTGATTTCCGTGATGGCACTCCAGAGAAACCCCAAGAACACTGTTTCAAGGCTAGAGGGATCCTGAGGTCACTGTAGCAACAGGAAAGAGCTCCGTGGACCAAAATCAACTCGAGATGAGAGGTTAGTCCCTTGCTTCGACTCCAGAGGAATACCACCTTACCACAAGAACCTCAAGAGGAGGCTTCTCTCAGCTCTAGGTATGTGAGAGGGACCCTGAGCTTTCGGCCTCAAGTGGAATGGACACCGCGATGCCCTGACTCGAAATAAGGCCGGATATCCCTGCAGAGACTTGAATGCAGGCTCGTCTTGCATCTCCCAAGACGAAAGAATGTCTGAATCCCCTGTGGAGACCACAGAGAAAGACCTAGTTCCCTACCTCATGGCGAACGGAGGCCTCACATCCTTTGAAAACTCCAGAGGTACGCGGAGATCAGTGCCTCCAAAGGAGACGATGCCTGTCTCCTCGTGAAACTTGATAGGAGTCCCAGGATTCCTGTGGCACGTGGAAAGGGACCCTTGGTCTCCCGCCTCAGCTGGAGAGGCGTCCAAATTGCCCTGCCAAGCCTCGAGGAGAATCCCGAGTTGTCCCTCGCATCTAGGCAGGAGTCCTGACGTCGCTGAAGAAACACGTGGGTGGAAGGGCCATCCCCTCGTAACTCGAGAATATACCCCAGGTTCCCGCCGCAACTCGAGAAAAACCATGAGACTTCCCCCTCGCCGCGAGATGAGGCCCGATTCCCCTGCACTGCGTGCAGAGCAATTCCGTGTTGCACATCACACATGAAAGGAGCCTTGATTTCCTTGATGGCACTCCAGAGAACCCCCAAGAACACTGTTTCAATGCTAGAGCGATCCTGAGGTCACTCTAGCAACACGAAAGAGCTCCGTGGACCAACAATCAACTCGAGATGAGAGGTTAGTCCCTGGCTTCCACTCCAGAGGAATACCACCTTACCACAAGCACCTCAAGAGGAAGCTTCTCTCAGCTCAAGCTATGTGAGAGGGACCCTTAGTATGCGGCCTCAAGTGGAATGGAGACCGCGATGCCCTGACGCGAAATAAGGCCGGATATCCCTGCAGTGACTTGAATGCAGGCTCGTCTTGCATCTCCCAAGACGAAAGGATGTCTGAATCCCCTGTGGAGACCACAGAGAATGACCTAGTTCCCCACCTCATCGCGACCGGAGGCCTCACATCCTTTGAAAACTCCAGAGGTACGCGGAGATCAGTGCCTCCAAAGGAGACGATGCCTGACTCCTCGTGAAACTTGATAGGAGTCCCAGGATTCCTGTGGCACGTGGAAAGGGACACTTGGTCTCCCGCCTCAGCTGGAGAGGCGTCCCAATTGCCCTGCCAAGCCTCGAGGAGAATCCCGAGTTGTCCCTCGCAACTAGGCAGGAGTCCTGACTTCGCTGAACAAACACGTGGGTGGAAGGGCCATCCCCGTCGTAACTCGAGAATATACCCCAGGTTCCCGCCGCAACTCGAGAAAAACCATGAGACTTCCCCCTCGCCGCGAGATGAGGCCCGATTCCCCTGCACTGCGTGCAGAGCAATTCCGTCTTGCACATCACACATGAAAGGAGCCTTGATTTCCTTGATGGCACTCCAGAGAAACCCCAAGAACACTCTTTCAAGGTTGAGGGATCCTGAGGTCACTGTAACAACACGAAAGAGCTCTGTGGACCAAAAATCAACTCGAGATGAGAGGTTAGTCCCTGGCTTCGACTCCAGAGGAATACCACCTTACCACAAGCACCTCAAGAGGAGGCTTCTCTCAGCTCTAGGTATGTGAGAGGGACCCTGAGTTTGCGGCCTCAAGTGGAATGGAGACCGCGATGCCCTGACTCGAAATAAGGCCGGATATCCCTGCAGTGACTTGAATGCAGGCTCGTCTTGCATCTCCCAAGACGAAAGGATGTCTGAATCCCCTGTGGAGACCACAGAGAAAGACCTAGTGCCCCACCTCATCGCGACCGGAGGCCTCACATCCTTTGAAAACTCCAGAGGTACGCGAAGATCAGTGCCTCCAAAGGAGACGATGCCTGACTCCTCCTGAAACTTGATAGGAGTCCCAGGATTCCTGTGGCACGTGGAAAGGGACACTTGGTCTCCCGCCTCAGCTGGAGAGGCGTCCCAATTGCCCTGCCAAGCCTTGAGGAGAATCCCGAGTTGTCCCTCGCAACTAGGCCGGAGTCCTGACGTGGCTGAACAAACACGTGGGTGGAAGGGCCATCCCCGACGTAACTCGATAATATTCCCCAGGTTCCCGCCGCAACTCGAGAAAAACCATGAGACTTCCCCCTCGCCGCGAGATGAGGCCCGATTCCCCTGCACTGCGTGCTGAGCAATTCCGTGTTGCACAACACACATGAAAGGAGCCTTGATTTCCTTGATGGCACTCCAGAGAAACCCCAAGAACACTCTTTCAAGGTTGAGGGATCCTGAGGTCACTGTAACAACACGAAAGAGCTCTGTGGACCAAAAATCAACTCGAGATGAGAGGTTAGTCCCTGGCTTCGACTCCAGAGGAATACCACCTTACCACAAGCACCTCAAGAGGAGGCTTCTCTCAGCTCTAGGTATGTGAGAGGGATCCTGAGTTTGCGGCCTCAAGTGGAATGGACACCGCGATGCCCTGACGCGAAATAAGGCCGGATATCCCTGCAGTGACTTGAATGCAGGCTCGTCTTGCATCTCCCAAGACGAAAGGATGTCTGAATCCCCTGTGGAGACCACAGAGAAAGACCTAGTTCCCTACCTCATGGCGAACGGAGGCCTCACATCCTTTGAAAACTCCAGAGGTACGCGGAGATCAGTGCCTCCAAAGGAGACGATGCCTGTCTCCTCGTGAAACTTGATAGGAGTCCCAGGATTCCTGTGGCACGTGGAAAGGGACCCTTGGTCTCCCGCCTCAGGTGGAGAGGCGTCCCAATTGCCCTGCCAAGCCTCAAGGAGAATCCCGAGTTGTCCCTCGCAACTAGGCAGGAGTCCTGACGTCGCTGAACAAACACGTGGGTGGAAGGGCCATCCCCTCGTAACTCGAGAATATTCCCCAGGTTCCCGCCGCAACTCGAGAAAAACCATGAGACCTCCCCCTCGCCGCGAGATGAGGCCCGATTCCCCTGCACTGCGTGCAGAGCAATTCCGTGTTGCACATCACACATGAAAGGAGCCTTGATTTCTTGATGGCACTCCAGAGAAACCCCAAGAACACTGTTTCAAGGCTGGAGGGATCCTGAGGTCCCTGTAGCAGCACGAAAGAGCTCCGTGGACCATGAATCAACTCGAGATGAGAGGTTAGTCCCTGGCTTCGACTCCAGAGGAATACCACCTTACCACAAGCACCTCAAGAGGAGGCTTCTCTCAGCTCTAGGTATGTGAGAGGGACCCTGAGTTTGCGGCCTCAAGTGGAATGGAGACCGCGATGCCCTGACTCGAAATAAGGCCGGATATCCGTGCAGTGACTTGAATGCAGGCTCGTCTTGCATCTCCCAAGACGAAAGGATGTCTGAATGCCCTGTGGAGACCACAGAGAAAGACCTAGTTCTCCACCTCATGGCGACCGGAGGCCTCACATCCTTTGAAAACTCCAGAGGTACGCGGAGATCAGTGCCTCCAAAGGAGACGATGCCTGACTCCTCGTGAAACTTGATAGGAGTCCCAGGATTCCTGTGGCACGTGGAAAGGGACCCTGGGTCTCCCGCCTCAGCTGGAGAGGCGTCCCAATTGCCCTGCCAAGCCTCGAGGAGAATCCCGAGTTGTCCCTCGCAAATAGGCAGGAGTCCTGACGTCGCTGAACAAACACGTGGGTGGAAGGGCCATCCCCGTCGTAACTCGAAAATATACCGCAGGTTCCCGCCGCAACTCGAGAAAAACCATGAGACTTCCCCCTCGCCGCGAGATGAGGCCCGATTCCCCTGCACTGCGTGCAGAGCAATTCCGTGTTGCACATCACACATGAAAGGAGCCTTGATTTCCGTGATGGCACTCCAGAGAAACCCCAAGAACACTGTTTCAAGGCTAGAGGGATCCTGAGGTCACTGTAGCAACAGGAAAGAGCTCCGTGGACCAAAAATCAACTCGAGATGAGAGGTTAGTCCCTTGCTTCGACTCCAGAGGAATACCACCTTACCAAAAGCACCTCAAGAGGAGGCTTCTCTCAGCTCTAGGTATGTGAGAGGGACCCTGAGTTTTCGGCCTCAAGTGGAATGGACACCGCGATGCCCTGACTCGAAATAAGGCCGGATATCCCTGCAGTGACTTGAATGCAGGCTCGTCTTGCATCTCCCAAGACGAAAGGATGTCTGAATCCCCTGTGGAGACCACAGAGAAAGACCTAGGTCCCTACCTTATGGCGACTGGAGGCCTCACATCCTTTGAAAACTCCAGAGGTACGCGGAGATCAGTGCCTCCAAAGGAGACGATGCCTGTCTCCTCGTGAAACTTGATAGGAGTCCCAGGATTCCTGTGGAACGTGGAAAGGGACCCTTGGTCTCCCGCCTCAGCTGGAGAGGCGTCCCAATTGCCCTGCCAAGCCTCGAGGAAAATCCCGAGTTGTCCCTCGCAACTAGGCAGGAGTCCTGACGTCGCTGAAGAAACACGTGGGTGGAAGGGCCATCCCCTCGTAACTCGAGAATATTCCCCAGGTTCCCGCCGCAACTCGAGAAAAACCATGAGACTTCGCCCTCGCCGCGAGATGAGGCCCGATTCCCCTGCACTGCGTGCAGAGCAATTCGGTGTTGCACATCACACATGAAAGGAGCCTTGATTTCCTTGATGGCACTCCAGAGAAACCCCTAGAACACTGTTTCAAGGCTGGAGGGATCCTGAGGTCCCTGTAGCAGCACGAAAGAGCTCCATGGACCATCAATCAACTCGAGATGAGAGGTTAGTCCCTGGCTTCGACTCCAGAGGAATACCACCTTACCACAAGCACCTCAAGAGGAGGCTTCTCTCAGCTCTAGCTATGTGACAGGGACCCTGAGTTTGCGGCCTCAAGTGGAATGGACACCGCGATGCCCTGACTCGAAATAAGGCCGGATATCCCTGCAGTGACTTGAATGCAGGCTCGTCTTGCATCTCCCAAGACGAAAGGATGTCTGAATCCCCTGTGGAGACCACAGAGAAAGACCTAGTTCCCCACCTCATCGCGACCGGAGGCCTCACATCCTTTGAAAACTCCAGAGGTACGCGGAGATCAGTGCCTCCAAAGGAGACGATGCCTGACTCCTCGTGAAACTTGATAGGAGTCCCAGGATTCCTGTGGCACGTGGAAAGGGACCCTTGGTCTCCCGCCTCAGCTGGAGAGGCGTCCCAATTGCCCTGCCAAGCCTCGAGGAGAATCCCGAGTTGTCCCTCGCAACTAGGCCGGAGTCCTGACGTGGCTGAACAAACACGTGGGTGGAAGGGCCATCCCCGACGTAACTCGAGAATATACCCCAGGTTCCCGCCGCAACTCGAGAAAAACCATGAGACTTCCCCCTCGCCGCGAGATGAGGCCCGATTCCCCTGCACTGCGTGCAGAGCAATTCCGTGTTGCACAACACACATGAAAGGAGCCTTGATTTCCTTGATGGCACTCCAGAGAAACCCCAAGAACACTCTTTCAAGGTTGAGGGATCCTGAGGTCACTGTAACAACACGAAAGAGCTCCGTGGACCAAAAATCAACTCGAGATGAGAGGTTAGTCCCTGGCTTCGACTCCAGAGGAATACCACCTTACCACAAGCACCTCAAGAGGAGGCTTCTCTCAGCTCTAGGTATGTGAGAGGGATCCTGAGTTTGCGGCCTCAAGTGGAATGGACACCGCGATGCCCTGACTCGAAATAAGGCCGGATATCCCTGCAGTGACTTGAATGCAGGCTCGTCTTGCATCTCCCAAGACGAAAGGATGTCTGAATCCCCTGTGGAGACCACAGAGAAAGACCTAGTTCCCCACCCCATCTCGACCGGAGGCCTCACATCCCTTGAAAACTCCAGAGGTACGCGGAGATCAGTGCCTCCAAAGGAGACGATGCCTGACTCCTCGTGAAACTTGATAGGAGTCCCAGGATTCCTGTGGCACGTGGAAAGGGACACTTGGTCTCCCGCCTCAGCTTGAGAGGCGGCCCAATTGCCCTGCCAAGCCTCGAGGAGAATCCCGAGTTGTCCCTCGAAACTAGGCAGGAGTCCTGCCGTCGCTGAACTAACACGTGTGTGGAAGGGCCATCCCCGTCGTAACTCGAGAATATACCCCAGGTTCCCGCCGCAACTCGAGAAAAACCATGAGACTTCCCCCTCGCCGCGAGATGAGGCCCGATTCCCCTGCACTGCATGCAGAGCAATTCCGTGTTGCACATCACACATGAAAGGAGCCTTGATTTCCGTGATGGCACTCCAGAGAAACCCCAAGAACACTGTTTCAAGGCTAGAGGGATCCTGAGGTCACTGTAGCAACAGGAAAGAGCTCCGTGGACCAAAAATCAACTCGAGATGAGAGGTTAGTCCCTTGCTTCGACTCCAGAGGAATACCACCTTACCACAAGAACCTCAAGAGGAGGCTTCTCTCAGCTCTAGGTATGAGAGAGGGACCCTGAGCTTTCGGCCTCAAGTGGAATGGACACCGCGATGCCCTGACTCGAAATAAGGCCGGATATCCCTGCAGAGACTTGAATGCAGGCTCGTCTTGCATCTCCCAAGACGAAAGAATGTCTGAATCCCCTGTGGAGACCACAGAGAAAGACCTAGTTCCCTACCTCATGGCGAACGGAGGCCTCACATCCTTTGAAAACTCCAGAGGTACGCGGAGATCAGTGCCTCCAAAGGAGACGATGCCTGTCTCCTCGTGAAACTTGATAGGAGTCCCAGGATTCCTGTGGCACGTGGAAAGGGACCCTTGGTCTCCCGCCTCAGGTGGAGAGGCGTCCAAATTGCCCTGCCAAGCCTCGAGGAGAATCCCGAGTTGTCCCTCGCATCTAGGCAGGAGTCCTGACGTCGCTGAAGAAACACGTGGGTGGAAGGGCCATCCCCTCGTAACTCGAGAATATACCCCAGGTTCCCGCCGCAACTCGAGAAAAACCATGAGACTTCCCCCTCGCCGCGAGATGAGGCCCGATTCCCCTGCACTGCGTGCAGAGCAATTCCGTGTTGCACATCACACATGAAAGGAGCCTTGATTTCCTTGATGGCACTCCAGAGAAACCCCAAGAACACTGTTTCAATGCTAGAGCGATCCTGAGGTCACTCTAGCAACACGAAAGAGCTCCGTGGACCAACAATCAACTCGAGATGAGAGGTTAGTCCCTGGCTTCCACTCCAGAGGAATACCACCTTACCACAAGCACCTCAAGAGGAAGCTTCTCTCAGCTCAAGCTATGTGAGAGGGACCCTTAGTATGCGGCCTCAAGTGGAATGGAGACCGCAATGCCCTGACGCGAAATAAGGCCGGATATCCCTGCAGTGACTTGAATGCAGGCTCGTCTTGCATCTCCCAAGACGAAAGGATGTCTGAATCCCCTGTGGAGACCACAGAGAATGACCTAGTTCCCCACCTCATCGCGACCGGAGGCCTCACATCCTTTGAAAACTCCAGAGGTACGCGGAGATCAGTGCCTCCAAAGGAGACGATGCCTGACTCCTCGTGAAACTTGATAGGAGTCCCAGGATTCCTGTGGCACGTGGAAAGGGACACTTGGTCTCCCGCCTCAGCTGGAGAGGCGTCCCAATTGCCCTGCCAAGCCTCGAGGAGAATCCCGAGTTGTCCCTCGCAACTAGGCAGGAGTCCTGACTTCGCTGAACAAACACGTGGGTGGAAGGGCCATCCCCGTCGTAACTCGAGAATATACCCCAGGTTCCCGCCGCAACTCGAGAAAAACCATGAGACTTCCCCCTCGCCGCGAGATGAGGCCCGATTCCCCTGCACTGCGTGCAGAGCAATTCCGTCTTGCACATCACACATGAAAGGAGCCTTGATTTCCTTGATGGCACTCCAGAGAAACCCCAAGAACACTGTTTCAAGGCTGGAGGGATCCTGAGGTCCCTGTAGCAGCACGAAAGAGCTCTGTGGACCATGAATCAACTCGAGATGAGAGGTTAGTCCCTGGCTTCGACTCCAGAGGAATACCACCTTACCAAAAGCACCTCAAGAGGAGGCTTCTCTCAGCTCTAGGTATGTGAGAGGGACCCTGAGTTTGCGGCCTCAAGTGGAATGGAGACCGCGATGCCCTGACTCGAAATAAGGCCGGATATCCCTGCAGTGACTTGAATGCAGGCTCGTCTTGCATCTCCCAAGACGAAAGGATGTCTGAATCCCCTGTGGAGACCACAGAGAAAGACCTAGTTCCCCACCTCATCGCGACCGGAGGCCTCACATCCTTTGAAAACTCCAGAGGTACGCGGAGATCAGTGCCTCCAAAGGAGACGATGCCTGACTCCTCGTGAAACTTGATAGGAGTCCCAGGATTCCTGTGGCACGTGGAAAGGGACACTTGGTCTCCCGCCTCAGCTGGAGAGGCGTCCCAATTGCCCTGCCAAGCCTCGAGGAGAATCCCGAGTTGTCCCTCGCAACTAGGCAGGAGTCCTGACGTCGCTGAAGAAACACGTGGGTGGAAGGGCCATCCCCTCGTAACTCGAGAATATTCCCCAGGTTCCCGCCGCAACTCGAGAAAAACCATGAGACTTCCCCCTCGCCGCGAGATGAGGCCCGATTCCCCTGCACTGCGTGCAGAGCAATTCCGTGTTGCACATCACACATGAAAGGAGCCTTGATTTCCTTGATGGCACTCCAGAGAAACCCCAAGAACACTGTTTCAATGCTAGAGCGATCCTGAGGTCACTCTAGCAACACGAAAGAGCTCCGTGGACCAACAATCAACTCGAGATGAGAGGTTAGTCCCTGGCTTCCACTCCAGAGGAATACCACCTTACCACAAGTACCTCAAGAGGAAGCTTCTCTCAGCTCAAGCTATGTGAGAGGGACCGTTAGTATGCGGCCTCTAGTGGAATGGAGACCGCGATGCCCTGACTCGAAACAAGGCCGGATATGCCTGCAGTGACTTGAATGCAGGCTCGTCTTGCATCTCCCAAGACGAAAGGATGTCTGAATCCCCTGTGGAGACCACAGAGAATGACCTAGTTCCCCACCTCATCGCGACCGGAGGCCTCACATCCTTTGAAAACTCCAGAGGTACGCGGAGATCAGTGCCTCCAAAGGAGACGATGCCTGACTCCTCGTGAAACTTGATAGGAGTCCCAGGATTCCTGTGGCACGTGGAAAGGGACACTTGGTCTCCCGCCTCAGCTGGAGAGGCGTCCCAATTGCCCTGCCAAGCCTCGAGGAGAATCCCGAGTTGTCCCTCGCAACTAGGCAGGAGTCCTGACTTCGCTGAACAAACACGTGGGTGGAAGGGCCAACCCCGTCGTAACTCGAGAATATACCCCAGGTTCCAGCCGCAACTCGAGAAAAACCATGAGACTTCCCCCTCGCCGCGAGATGAGGCCCGATTCCCCTGCACTGCGTGCAGAGCAATTCCGTCTTGCACATCACACATGAAAGGAGGCTTGATTTCCTTGATGGCACTCCAGAGAAACCCCAAGAACACTGTTTCAAGGCTAGAGGGATCGTGAGGTCGCTGTAGCAGCACGAAAGTGCTCTGTGGACCATGAATCAACTCGAGATGAGAGGTTAGTCCCTGGCTTCGACTCCAGAGGAATACCACCTTACCAAAAGCACCTCAAGAGGAGGCTTCTCTCAGCTCTAGGTATGTGAGAGGGACCCTGAGTTTGCGGCCTCAAGTGGAATGGAGACCGCGATGCCCTGACTCGAAATAAGGCCGGATATCCCTGCAGTGACTTGAATGCAGGCTCGTCTTGCATCTCCCAAGACGAAAGGATGTCTGAATCCCCTGTGGAGACCACAGAGAAAGACCTAGTTCCCCACCTCATCGCGACCGGAGGCCTCACATCCTTTGAAAACTCCAGAGGTACGCGGAGATCAGTGCCTCCAAAGGAGACGATGCCTGACTCCTCGTGAAACTTGATAGGAGTCCCAGGATTCCTGTGGCACGTGGAAAGGGACACTTGGTCTCCCGCCTCAGCTGGAGAGGCGTCCCAATTGCCCTGCCAAGCCTCGAGGAGAATCCCGAGTTGTCCCTCGCAACTAGGCAGGAGTCCTGACTTCGCTGAACAAACACGTGGGTGGAAGGGCCAACCCCGTCGTAACTCGAGAATATACCCCAGGTTCCAGCCGCAACTCGAGAAAAACCATGAGACTTCCCCCTCGCCGCGAGATGAGGCCCGATTCCCCTGCACTGCGTGCAGAGCAATTCCGTCTTGCACATCACACATGAAAGGAGCCTTGATTTCCTTGATGGCACTCCAGAGAAACCCCAAGAACACTGTTTCAAGGCTGGAGGGATCCTGAGGTCCCTGTAGCAGCACGAAAGAGCTCTGTGGACCATGAATCAACTCGAGATGAGAGGTTAGTCCCTGGCTTCGACTCCAGAGGAATACCACCTTACCAAAAGCACCTCAAGAGGAGGCTTCTCTCAGCTCTAGGTATGTGAGAGGGACCCTGAGTTTGCGGCCTCAAGTGGAATGGAGACCGCGATGCCCTGACTCGAAATAAGGCCGGATATCCCTGCAGTGACTTGAATGCAGGCTCGTCTTGCATCTCCCAAGACGAAAGGATGTCTGAATCCCCTGTGGAGACCTCAGAGAAAGACCTAGTTCCCCACCTCATCGCGACCGGAGGCCTCACATCCTTTGAAAACTCCAGAGGTACGCGGAGATCAGTGCCTCCAAAGGAGACGATGCCTGACTCCTCGTGAAACTTGATAGGAGTCCCAGGATTCCTGTGGCACGTGGAAAGGGACACTTGGTCTCCCGCCTCAGCTGGAGAGGCGTCCCAATTGCCCTGCCAAGCCTCGAGGAGAATCCCGAGTTGTCCCTCGCAACTAGGCAGGAGTCCTGACTTCGCTGAACAAACACGTGGGTGGAAGGGCCATCCCCGTCGTAACTCGAGAATATACCCCAGGCTCCCGCCGCAACTCGAGAAAAACCATGAGACTTCCCCCTCGCCGCGAGATGAGGCCCGATTCCCCTGCACTGCGTGCAGAGCAATTCCGTCTTGCACATCACACATGAAAGGAGCCTTGATTTCCTTGATGGCACTCCAGAGAAACCCCAAGAACACTGTTTCAAGGCTGGAGGGATCCTGAGGTCCCTGTAGCAGCACGAAAGAGCTCTGTGGACCATGAATCAACTCGAGATGAGAGGTTAGTCCCTGGCTTCGACTCCAGAGGAATACCACCTTACCAAAAGCACCTCAAGAGGAGGCTTCTCTCAGCTCTAGGTATGTGAGAGGGACCCTGAGTTTGCGGCCTCAAGTGGAATGGAGACCGCGATGCCCTGACTCGAAATAAGGCCGGATATCCCTGCAGTGACTTGAATGCAGGCTCGTCTTGCATCTCCCAAGACGAAAGGGTGTCTGAATGCCCTGTGGAGACCACAGAGAAAGACCTAGTTCCCCACCTCATGGCGACCGGAGGCCTCACATCCTTTGAAAACTCCAGAGGTACGCGGAGATCAGTGCCTCCAAAGGAGACGATGCCTGACTCCTCGTGAAACTTGATAGGAGTCCCAGGATTCCTGTGGCACGTGGAAAGGGACCCTGGGTCTCCCGCCTCAGCTGGAGAGGCGTCCCAATTGCCCTGCCAAGCCTCGAGGAGAATCCCGAGTTGTCCCTCGCAAATAGGCAGGAGTCCTGACGTCGCTGAACAAACACGTGGGTGGAAGGGCCATCCCCGTCGTAACTCGAGAATATACATCAGGTTCCCGCCGCAACTCGAGAAAAACCATGACACTTCCCCCTCGCCGCGAGATGAGGCCCGATTCCCCTGCACTGCGTGCAGAGCAATTCCGTGTTGCACATCACACATGAAAGGAGCCTTGATTTCCGTGATGGCACTCCAGAGAAACCCCAAGAACACTGTTTCAAGGCTAGAGGGATCCTGAGGTCACTGTAGCAACAGGAAAGAGCTCCGTGGACCAAAAATCAACACGAGATGAGAGGTTAGTCCCTTGCTTCGACTCCAGAGGAATACCACCTTACCACAAGAACCTCAAGAGGAGGCTTCTCTCAGCTCTAGGTATGTGAGAGGGACCCTGAGTTTTCGTCCTCAAGTGGAATGGACACCGCGATGCCCTGACTCGAAATAAGGCCGGATATCCCTGCAGTGACTTGAATGCAGGCTCGTCTTGCATCTCCCAAGACGAAAGGATGTCTGAATCCCCTGTGGAGACCACAGAGAAAGACCTAGTTCCCTACCTCATGGCGACCGGAGGCCTCACATCCTTTGAAAACTCCAGAGGTACGCGGAGATCAGTGCCTCCAAAGGAGACGATGCCTGTCTCCTCGTGAAACTTGATAGGAGTCCCAGGATTCCTGTGGAACGTGGAAAGGGACCCTTGGTCTCCCGCCTCAGCTGGAGAGGCGTCCCAATTGCCCTGCCAAGCCTCGAGGAAAATCCCGAGTTGTCCCTCGCAACTAGGCAGGAGTCCTGACGTCGCTGAAGAAACACGTGGGTGGAAGGGCCATCCCCTCGTAACTCGAGAATATTCCCCAGGTTCCCGCCGCAACTCGAGAAAAACCATGCGACTTCCCCCTCGCCGCGAGATGAGGCCCGATTCCCCTGCACTGCGTGCAGAGCAATTCCGTGTTGCACATCACACATGAAAGGAGCCTTGATTTCCTTGATGGCACTCCAGAGAAACCCCAAGAACACTGTTTCAAGGCTAGAGGGATCCTGAGGTCACTCTAGCAACACGAAAGAGCTCCGTGGACCAACAATCAACTCGAGATGAGAGGTTAGTCCCTGGCTTCCACTCCAGAGGAATACCACCTTACCACAAGCACCTCAAGAGGAAGCTTCTCTCAGCTCAAGCTATGTGAGAGGGACCCTTAGTATGCGGCCTCAAGTGGAATGGAGACCGCAATGCCCTGACGCGAAATAAGGCCGGATATCCCTGCAGTGACTTGAATGCAGGCTCGTCTTGCATCTCCCAAGACGAAAGGATGTCTGAATCCCCTGTGGAGACCACAGAGAATGACCTAGTTCCCCACCTCATCGCGACCGGAGGCCTCACATCCTTTGAAAACTCCAGAGGTACGCGGAGATCAGTGCCTCCAAAGGAGACGATGCCTGACTCCTCGTGAAACTTGATAGGAGTCCCAGGATTCCTGTGGCACGTGGAAAGGGACACTTGGTCTCCCGCCTCAGCTGGAGAGGCGTCCCAATTGCCCTGCCAAGCCTCGAGGAGAATCCCGAGTTGTCCCTCGCAACTAGGCAGGAGTCCTGACTTCGCTGAACAAACACGTGGGTGGAAGGGCCATCCCCGTCGTAACTCGAGAATATACCCCAGGTTCCCGCCGCAACTCGAGAAAAACCATGAGACTTCCCCCTCGCCGCGAGATGAGGCCCGATTCCCCTGCACTGCGTGCAGAGCAATTCCGTCTTGCACATCACACATGAAAGGAGCCTTGATTTCCTTGATGGCACTCCAGAGAAACCCCAAGAACACTGTTTCAAGGCTGGAGGGATCCTGAGGTCCCTGTAGCAGCACGAAAGAGCTCTGTGGACCATGAATCAACTCGAGATGAGAGGTTAGTCCCTGGCTTCGACTCCAGAGGAATACCACCTTACCAAAAGCACCTCAAGAGGAGGCTTCTCTCAGCTCTAGGTATGTGAGAGGGACCCTGAGTTTGCGGCCTCAAGTGGAATGGAGACCGCGATGCCCTGACTCGAAATAAGGCCGGATATCCCTGCAGTGACTTGAATGCAGGCTCGTCTTGCATCTCCCAAGACGAAAGGATGTCTGAATCCCCTGTGGAGACCACAGAGAAAGACCTAGTTCCCCACCTCATCGCGACCGGAGGCCTCACATCCTTTGAAAACTCCAGAGGTACGCGGAGATCAGTGCCTCCAAAGGAGACGATGCCTGACTCCTCGTGAAACTTGATAGGAGTCCCAGGATTCCTGTGGCACGTGGAAAGGGACACTTGGTCTCCCGCCTCAGCTGGAGAGGCGTCCCAATTGCCCTGCCAAGCCTCGAGGAGAATCCCGAGTTGTCCCTCGCAACTAGGCAGGAGTCCTGACGTCGCTGAAGAAACACGTGGGTGGAAGGGCCATCCCCTCGTAACTCGAGAATATTCCCCAGGTTCCCGCCGCAACTCGAGAAAAACCATGAGACTTCCCCCTCGCCGCGAGATGAGGCCCGATTCCCCTGCACTGCGTGCAGAGCAATTCCGTGTTGCACATCACACATGAAAGGAGCCTTGATTTCCTTGATGGCACTCCAGAGAAACCCCAAGAACACTGTTTCAATGCTAGAGCGATCCTGAGGTCACTCTAGCAACACGAAAGAGCTCCGTGGACCAACAATCAACTCGAGATGAGAGGTTAGTCCCTGGCTTCCACTCCAGAGGAATACCACCTTACCACAAGCACCTCAAGAGGAGGCTTCTCTCAGCTCAAGCTATGTGAGAGGGACCGTTAGTATGCGGCCTCTAGTGGAATGGAGACCGCGATGCCCTGACTCGAAACAAGGCCGGATATGCCTGCAGTGACTTGAATGCAGGCTCGTCTTGCATCTCCCAAGACGAAAGGATGTCTGAATCCCCTGTGGAGACCACAGAGAATGACCTAGTTCCCCACCTCATCGCGACCGGAGGCCTCACATCCTTTGAAAACTCCAGAGGTACGCGGAGATCAGTGCCTCCAAAGGAGACGATGCCTGACTCCTCGTGAAACTTGATAGGAGTCCCAGGATTCCTGTGGCACGTGGAAAGGGACACTTGGTCTCCCGCCTCAGCTGGAGAGGCGTCCCAATTGCCCTGCCAAGCCTCGAGGAGAATCCCGAGTTGTCCCTCGCAACTAGGCAGGAGTCCTGACTTCGCTGAACAAACACGTGGGTGGAAGGGCCAACCCCGTCGTAACTCGAGAATATACCCCAGGTTCCAGCCGCAACTCGAGAAAAACCATGAGACTTCCCCCTCGCCGCGAGATTAGGCCCGATTCCCCTGCACTGCGTGCAGAGCAATTCCGTCTTGCACATCACACATGAAAGGAGGCTTGATTTCCTTGATGGCACTCCAGAGAAACCCCAAGAACACTGTTTCAAGGCTAGAGGGATCGTGAGGTCGCTGTAGCAGCACGAAAGTGCTCTGTGGACCATGAATCAACTCGAGATGAGAGGTTAGTCCCTGGCTTCGACTCCAGAGGAATACCACCTTACCAAAAGCACCTCAAGAGGAGGCTTCTCTCAGCTCTAGGTATGTGAGAGGGACCCTGAGTTTGCGGCCTCAAGTGGAATGGAGACCGCGATGCCCTGACTCGAAATAAGGCCGGATATCCCTGCAGTGACTTGAATGCAGGCTCGTCTTGCATCTCCCAAGACGAAAGGATGTCTGAATCCCCTGTGGAGACCACAGAGAAAGACCTAGTTCCCCACCTCATCGCGACCGGAGGCCTCACATCCTTTGAAAACTCCAGAGGTACGCGGAGATCAGTGCCTCCAAAGGAGACGATGCCTGACTCCTCGTGAAACTTGATAGGAGTCCCAGGATTCCTGTGGCACGTGGAAAGGGACACTTGGTCTCCCGCCTCAGCTGGAGAGGCGTCCCAATTGCCCTGCCAAGCCTCGAGGAGAATCCCGAGTTGTCCCTCGCAACTAGGCAGGAGTCCTGACTTCGCTGAACAAACACGTGGGTGGAAGGGCCAACCCCGTCGTAACTCGAGAATATACCCCAGGTTCCAGCCGCAACTCGAGAAAAACCATGAGACTTCCCCCTCGCCGCGAGATGAGGCCCGATTCCCCTGCACTGCGTGCAGAGCAATTCCGTCTTGCACATCACACATGAAAGGAGCCTTGATTTCCTTGATGGCACTCCAGAGAAACCCCAAGAACACTGTTTCAAGGCTGGAGGGATCCTGAGGTCCCTGTAGCAGCACGAAAGAGCTCTGTGGACCATGAATCAACTCGAGATGAGAGGTTAGTCCCTGGCTTCGACTCCAGAGGAATACCACCTTACCAAAAGCACCTCAAGAGGAGGCTTCTCTCAGCTCTAGGTATGTGAGAGGGACCCTGAGTTTGCGGCCTCAAGTGGAATGGAGACCGCGATGCCCTGACTCGAAATAAGGCCGGATATCCCTGCAGTGACTTGAATGCAGGCTCGTCTTGCATCTCCCAAGACGAAAGGATGTCTGAATCCCCTGTGGAGACCTCAGAGAAAGACCTAGTTCCCCACCTCATCGCGACCGGAGGCCTCACATCCTTTGAAAACTCCAGAGGTACGCGGAGATCAGTGCCTCCAAAGGAGACGATGCCTGACTCCTCGTGAAACTTGATAGGAGTCCCAGGATTCCTGTGGCACGTGGAAAGGGACACTTGGTCTCCCGCCTCAGCTGGAGAGGCGTCCCAATTGCCCTGCCAAGCCTCGAGGAGAATCCCGAGTTGTCCCTCGCAACTAGGCAGGAGTCCTGACTTCGCTGAACAAACACGTGGGTGGAAGGGCCATCCCCGTCGTAACTCGAGAATATACCCCAGGCTCCCGCCGCAACTCGAGAAAAACCATGAGACTTCCCCCTCGCCGCGAGATGAGGCCCGATTCCCCTGCACTGCGTGCAGAGCAATTCCGTCTTGCACATCACACATGAAAGGAGCCTTGATTTCCTTGATGGCACTCCAGAGAAACCCCAAGAACACTGTTTCAAGGCTGGAGGGATCCTGAGGTCCCTGTAGCAGCACGAAAGAGCTCTGTGGACCATGAATCAACTCGAGATGAGAGGTTAGTCCCTGGCTTCGACTCCAGAGGAATACCACCTTACCAAAAGCACCTCAAGAGGAGGCTTCTCTCAGCTCTAGGTATGTGAGAGGGACCCTGAGTTTGCGGCCTCAAGTGGAATGGAGACCGCGATGCCCTGACTCGAAATAAGGCCGGATATCCCTGCAGTGACTTGAATGCAGGCTCGTCTTGCATCTCCCAAGACGAAAGGGTGTCTGAATGCCCTGTGGAGACCACAGAGAAAGACCTAGTTCCCCACCTCATGGCGACCGGAGGCCTCACATCCTTTGAAAACTCCAGAGGTATGCGGAGATCAGTGCCTCCAAAGGAGACGATGCCTGACTCCTCGTGAAACTTGATAGGAGTCCCAGGATTCCTGTGGCACGTGGAAAGGGACCCTGGGTCTCCCGCCTCAGCTGGAGAGGCGTCCCAATTGCCCTGCCAAGCCTCGAGGAGAATCCCGAGTTGTCCCTCGCAAATAGGCAGGAGTCCTGACGTCGCTGAACAAACACGTGGGTGGAAGGGCCATCCCCGTCGTAACTCGAGAATATACATCAGGTTCCCGCCGCAACTCGAGAAAAACCATGACACTTCCCCCTCGCCGCGAGATGAGGCCCGATTCCCCTGCACTGCGTGCAGAGCAATTCCGTGTTGCACATCACACATGAAAGGAGCCTTGATTTCCGTGATGGCACTCCAGAGAAACCCCAAGAACACTGTTTCAAGGCTAGAGGGATCCTGAGGTCACTGTAGCAACAGGAAAGAGCTCCGTGGACCAAAAATCAACACGAGATGAGAGGTTAGTCCCTTGCTTCGACTCCAGAGGAATACCACCTTACCACAAGAACCTCAAGAGGAGGCTTCTCTCAGCTCTAGGTATGTGAGAGGGACCCTGAGTTTTCGTCCTCAAGTGGAATGGACACCGCGATGCCCTGACTCGAAATAAGGCCGGATATCCCTGCAGTGACTTGAATGCAGGCTCGTCTTGCATCTCCCAAGACGAAAGGATGTCTGAATCCCCTGTGGAGACCACAGAGAAAGACCTAGTTCCCTACCTCATGGCGACCGGAGGCCTCACATCCTTTGAAAACTCCAGAGGTACGCGGAGATCAGTGCCTCCAAAGGAGACGATGCCTGTCTCCTCGTGAAACTTGATAGGAGTCCCAGGATTCCTGTGGAACGTGGAAAGGGACCCTTGGTCTCCCGCCTCAGCTGGAGAGGCGTCCCAATTGCCCTGCCAAGCCTCGAGGAAAATCCCGAGTTGTCCCTCGCAACTAGGCAGGAGTCCTGACGTCGCTGAAGAAACACGTGGGTGGAAGGGACATCCCCTCGTAACTCGAGAATATTCCCCAGGTTCCCGCCGCAACTCGAGAAAAACCATGCGACTTCCCCCTCGCCGCGAGATGAGGCCCGATTCCCCTGCACTGCGTGCAGAGCAATTCCGTGTTGCACATCACACATGAAAGGAGCCTTGATTTCCTTGATGGCACTCCAGAGAAACCCCAAGAACACTGTTTCAAGGCTAGAGGGATCCTGAAGTCACTCTAGCAACACGAAAGAGCTCCGTGGACCAACAATCAACTCGAGATGAGAGGTTAGTCCCTTGCTTCGACTCCAGAGGTATACCACCTTACCACAAGCACCTCAAGAGGAAGCTTCTCTCAGCTCAAGCTATGTGAGAAGGACCCTTAGTATGCGGCCTCAAGTGGAATGGAGACCGGGATGCCCTGACGCGAAATAAGGCCGGATATCCCTGCAGTGACTTGAATGCAGGCTCGTCTTGCATCTCCCAAGACGAAAGGATGTCTGAATCCCCTGTGGAGACCACAGAGAATGACCTAGTTCCCCACCTCATCGTGACCGGAGGCCTCACATCCTTTGAAAACTCCAGAGGTACGCGGAGATCAGTGCCTCCAAAGGAGACGATGCCTGACTCCTCGTGAAACTTGATAGGAGTCCCAGGATTCCTGTGGAACGTGGAAAGGGACCCTTGGTCTCCCGCCTCAGGTGGAGAGGCGTCCCAATTGCTCTGCCAAGCCTCGAGGAGAATCCCGAGTTGTCCCTCACAACTAGGCAGAGGTCCTGACGTCGCTGAAGAAACACGTGGGTGGAAGGGCCATCCCCTCGTAACTCGAGAATATTCCCCAGGTTCCCGCCGCAACTCGAGAAAAACCATGAGACTTCCCCCTCGCCGCGAGATGAGGCCCGATTCCCCTGCACTGCGTACAGAGCAATTCCGTGTTGCACATCACACATGAAAGGAGCCTTGATTTCCTTGATGGCACTCCAGAGAAACCCCAAGAACACTGTTTCAATGCTAGAGGGATCCTGAGGTCAGTGTAGCAACACGAAAGATCTCCGTGGACCAAAAATCAACTCGAGATGAGAGGTTAGTCCCTTGCTTCGACTCCAGAGGAAAACCACCTTACCACAAGAACCTCAAGAGGAGGCTTCTCTCAGCTCTAGGTATGTGAGAGGGACCCTGAGTTTTCGGCCTCAAGTGGAATGGACACCGCGATGCCCTGACTCGAAATAAGGCCGGATATCCCTGCAGTGACTTGAATGCAGGCTCGTCTTGCATCTCCCAAGACGAAAGGATGTCTGAATCCCCTGTGGAGACCACAGAGAAAGACCTAGTTCCCCACCTCATCGCGACCGGAGGCCTCACATCCTTTGAAAACTCCAGAGGTACGCGGAGATCAGTGCCTCCAAAGGAGACGATGCCTGTCTCCTCGTGAAACTTAATAGGAGTCCCAGGATTCCTGTGGCACGTGGAAAGGGACCCTTGGTCTCCCGCCTCAGCTGGAGAGGCGTCCCAATTGCCCTGCCAAGCCTCGAGGAGAATCCCGAGTTGTCCCTCGCAACTAGGCAGGAGTCCTGACGTCGCTGAAGAAACACGTGGGTGGAAGGGCCATCCCCTCGTAACTCGAGAATATTCCCCAGATTCCCGCCGCAACTCGAGAAAAACCATGAGACTTCCCCCTCGCCGCGAGATGAGGCCCGATTCCCCTGCACTGCGTGCAGAGCAATTCCGTGTTGCACATCACACATGAAAGGAGGCTTGATTTCCTTGATGGCACTCCAGAGAAACCCCAAGAACACTGTTTCAATGCTAGAGCGATACTGAGGTCACTCTAGCAACACGAAAGAGCTCCGTGGACCAACAATCAACTCGAGATGAGAGGTTAGTCCCTGGCTTCGACTCCAGAGGAATACCACCTTACCACAAGCACCTCAAGAGGAGGCTTCTCTCAGCTCTAGGTATGTGAGAGGGACCCTGAGTTTGCGGCCTCAAGTGGAATGGAGACCGCGATGCCCTGACTCGAAACAAGGCCGGATATCCGTGCAGTGACTTGAATGCAGGCTCGTCTTGCATCTCCCAAGACGAAAGGGTGTCTGAATGCCCTGTGGAGACCACAGAGAAAGACCTAGTTCCCCACCTCATGGCGACCGGAGGCCTCACATCCTTTGAAAACTCCAGAGGTACGCGGAGATCAGTGCCTCCAAAGGAGACGATGCCTGACTCCTCGTGAAACTTGATAGGAGTCCCAGGATTCCTGTGGCACGTGGAAAGGGACACTGGGTCTCCCGCCTCAGCTGGAGAGGCGTCCCAATTGCCCTGCCAAGCCTCGAGGAGAATCCCGAGTTGTCCCTCGCAAATAGGCAGGAGTCCTGACGTCGCTGAACAAACACGTGGGTGGAAGGGCCATCCCCGTCGTAACTCGAGAATATACATCAGGTTCCCGCCGCAACTCGAGAAAAACCATGACACTTCCCCCTCGCCGCGAGATGAGGCCCGATTCCCCTGCACTGCGTGCAGAGCAATTCCGTGTTGCACATCACACATGAAAGGAGCCTTGATTTCCGTGATGGCACTCCAGAGAAACCCCAAGAACACTGTTTCAAGGCTAGAGGGATCCTGAGGTCACTGTAGCAACAGGAAAGAGCTCCGTGGACCAAAAATCAACACGAGATGAGAGGTTAGTCCCTTGCTTCGACTCCAGAGGAATACCACCTTACCACAAGAACCTCAAGAGGAGGCTTCTCTCAGCTCTAGGTATGTGAGAGGGACCCTGAGTTTGCGGCCTCAAGTGGAATGGACACCGCGATGCCCTGACTCGAAATAAGGCCGGATATCCCTGCAGTGACTTGAATGCAGGCTCGTCTTGCATCTCCCAAGACGAAAGGATGTCTGAATCCCCTGTGGAGACCACAGAGAAAGACCTAGTTCCCTACCTTATGGCGACCGGAGGCCTCACATCCTTTGAAAACTCCAGAGGTACGCGGAGATCAGTGCCTCCAAAGGAGACGATGCCTGTCTCCTCGTGAAACTTGATAGGAGTCCCAGGATTCCTGTGGAACGTGGAAAGGGACCTTTGGTCTCCCGCCTCAGCTGGAGAGGCGTCCCAATTGCCCTGCCAAGCCTCGAGGAAAATCCCGAGTTGTCCCTCGCAACTAGGCAGGAGTCCTGACGTCGCTGAAGAAACACGTGGGTGGAAGGGCCATCCCCTCGTAACTCGAGAATATTCCCCAGGTTCCCGCCGCAACTCGAGAAAAAACCATGAGACTTCCCCCTCGCCGCGAGATGAGGCCCGATTCCCCTGCACTGCGTGCAGAGCAATTCCGTGTTGCACATCACACATGAAAGGAGCCTTGATTTCCTTGATGGCACTCCAGAGAAACCCCAAGAACACTGTTTCAAGGCTGGAGTGATCCTGAGGTCCCTGTAGCAGCACGAAAGAGCTCCGTGGACCATGAATCAACTCGAGATGAGAGGTTAGTCCCTGGCTTCGACTCCAGAGGAATACCACCTTACCAAAAGCACCTCAAGAGGAGGCTTCTCTCAGCTCTACGTATGTGAGAGGGACCCTGAGTTTGCGGCCTCAAGTGGAATGGAGACCGCGATGCCCTGACTCGAAATAAGGCCGGATATCCCTGCAGTGACTTGAATGCAGGCTCGTCTTGCATCTCCCAAGACGAAAGGATGTCTGAATCCCCTGTGGAGACCACAGAGAAAGACCTAGTTCCCCACCTCATCGCGACCGGAGGCCTCACATCCTTTGAAAACTCCAGAGGTACGCGGAGATCAGTGCCTCCAAAGGAGACGATGCCTGACTCCTCGTGAAACTTGATAGGAGTCCCAGGATTCCTGTGGCACGTGGAAAGGGACACTTGGTCTCCCGCCTCAGCTGGAGAGGCGTCCCAATTGCCCTGCCAAGCCTCGAGGAGAATCCCGAGTTGTCCCTCGCAACTAGGCAGGAGTCCTGACTTCGCTGAACAAACACGTGGGTGGAAGGGCCAACCCCGTCGTAACTCGAGAATATACCCCAGGTTCCAGCCGCAACTTGAGAAAAACCATGAGACTTCCCCCTCGCCGCGAGATGAGGCCCGATTCCCCTGCACTGCGTGCAGAGCAATTCCGTCTTGCACATCACACATGAAAGGAGCCTTGATTTCCTTGATGGCACTCCAGAGAAACCCCAAGAACACTGTTTCAAGGCTAGAGGGATCGTGAGGTCGCTGTAGCAGCACGAAAGTGCTCTGTGGACCATGAATCAACTCGAGATGAGAGGTTAGTCCCTGGCTTCGACTCCAGAGGAATACCACCTTACCAAAAGCACCTCAAGAGGAGGCTTCTCTCAGCTCTAGGTATGTGAGAGGGACCCTGAGTTTGCGGCCTCAAGTGGAATGGAGACCGCGATGCCATGACTCGAAATAAGGCCGGATATCCCTGCAGTGACTTGAATGCAGGCTCGTCTTGCATCTCCCAAGACGAAAGGATGTCTGAATCCCCTGTGGAGACCACAGAGAAAGACCTAGTTCCCCACCTCATCGCGACCGGAGGCCTCACATCCTTTGAAAACTCCAGAGGTACGCGGAGATCAGTGCCTCCAAAGGAGACGATGCCTGACTCCTCGTGAAACTTGATAGGAGTCCCAGGATTCCTGTGGCACGTGGAAAGGGACACTTGGTCTCCCGCCTCAGCTGGAGAGGCGTCGCAATTGCCCTGCCAAGCCTCGAGGAGAATCCCGAGTTGTCCCTCGCAACTAGGCAGGAGTCCTGACTTCGCTGAACAAACACGTGGGTGGAAGGGCCAACCCCGTCGTAACTCGAGAATATACCCCAGGTTCCAGCCGCAACTCGAGAAAAACCATGAGACTTCCCCCTCGCCGCGAGATGAGGCCCGATTCCCCTGCACTGCGTGCAGAGCAATTCCGTCTTGCACATCACACATGAAAGGAGCCTTGATTTCCTTGATGGCACTCCAGAGAAACCCCAAGAACACTGTTTCAAGGCTGGAGGGATCCTGAGGTCCCTGTAGCAGCACGAAAGAGCTCTGTGGACCATGAATCAACTCGAGATGAGAGGTTAGTCCCTGGCTTCGACTCCAGAGGAATACCACCTTACCAAAAGCACCTCAAGAGGAGGCTTCTCTCAGCTCTAGGTATGTGAGAGGGACCCTGAGTTTGCGGCCTCAAGTGGAATGGAGACCGCGATGCCCTGACTCGAAATAAGGCCGGATATCCCTGCAGTGACTTGAATGCAGGCTCGTCTTGCATCTCCCAAGACGAAAGGATGTCTGAATCCCCTGTGGAGACCTCAGAGAAAGACCTAGTTCCCCACCTCATCGCGACCGGAGGCCTCACATCCTTTGAAAACTCCAGAGGTACGCGGAGATCAGTGCCTCCAAAGGAGACGATGCCTGACTCCTCGTGAAACTTGATAGGAGTCCCAGGATTCCTGTGGCACGTGGAAAGGGACACTTGGTCTCCCGCCTCAGCTGGAGAGGCGTCCCAATTGCCCTGCCAAGCCTCGAGGAGAATCCCGAGTTGTCCCTCGCAACTAGGCAGGAGTCCTGACTTCGCTGAACAAACACGTGGGTGGAAGGGCCATCCCCGTCGTAACTCGAGAATATACCCCAGGTTCCCGCCGCAACTCGAGAAAAACCATGAGACTTCCCCCTCGCCGCGAGATGAGGCCCGATTCCCCTGCACTGCGTGCAGAGCAATTCCGTCTTGCACATCACACATGAAAGGAGCCTTGATTTCCTTGATGGCACTCCAGAGAAACCCCAAGAACACTGTTTCAAGGCTGGAGGGATCCTGAGGTCCCTGTAGCAGCACGAAAGAGCTCTGTGGACCATGAATCAACTCGAGATGAGAGGTTAGTCCCTGGCTTCGACTCCAGAGGAATACCACCTTACCAAAAGCACCTCAAGAGGAGGCTTCTCTCAGCTCTAGGTATGTGAGAGGGACCCTGAGTTTGCGGCCTCAAGTGGAATGGAGACCGCGATGCCCTGACTCGAAATAAGGCCGGATATCCCTGCAGTGACTTGAATGCAGGCTCGTCTTGCATCTCCCAAGACGAAAGGGTGTCTGAATGCCCTGTGGAGACCACAGAGAAAGACCTAGTTCCCCACCTCATGGCGACCGGAGGCCTCACATCCTTTGAAAACTCCAGAGGTACGCGGAGATCAGTGCCTCCAAAGGAGACGATGCCTGACTCCTCGTGAAACTTGATAGGAGTCCCAGGATTCCTGTGGCACGTGGAAAGGGACCCTGGGTCTCCCGCCTCAGCTGGAGAGGCGTCCCAATTGCCCTGCCAAGCCTCGAGGAGAATCCCGAGTTGTCCCTCGCAAATAGGCAGGAGTCCTGACGTCGCTGAACAAACACGTGGGTGGAAGGGCCATCCCCGTCGTAACTCGAGAATATACATCAGGTTCCCGCCGCAACTCGAGAAAAACCATGACACTTCCCCCTCGCCGCGAGATGAGGCCCGATTCCCCTGCACTGCGTGCAGAGCAATTCCGTGTTGCACATCACACATGAAAGGAGCCTTGATTTCCGTGATGGCACTCCAGAGAAACCCCAAGAACACTGTTTCAAGGCTAGAGGGATCCTGAGGTCACTGTAGCAACAGGAAAGAGCTCCGTGGACCAAAAATCAACACGAGATGAGAGGTTAGTCCCTTGCTTCGACTCCAGAGGAATACCACCTTACCACAAGAACCTCAAGAGGAGGCTTCTCTCAGCTCTAGGTATGTGAGAGGGACCCTGAGTTTTCGGCCTCAAGTGGAATGGACACCGCGATGCCCTGACTCGAAATAAGGCCGGATATCCCTGCAGTGACTTGAATGCAGGCTCGTCTTGCATCTCCCAAGACGAAAGGATGTCTGAATCCCCTGTGGAGACCACAGAGAAAGACCTAGTTCCCTACCTCATGGCGACCGGAGGCCTCACATCCTTTGAAAACTCCAGAGGTACGCGGAGATCAGTGCCTCCAAAGGAGACGATGCCTGTCTCCTCGTGAAACTTGATAGGAGTCCCAGGATTCCTGTGGAACGTGGAAAGGGACCCTTGGTCTCCCGCCTCAGCTGGAGAGGCGTCCCAATTGCCCTGCCAAGCCTCGAGGAAAATCCCGAGTTGTCCCTCGCAACTAGGCAGGAGTCCTGACGTCGCTGAAGAAACACGTGGGTGGAAGGGCCATCCCCTCGTAACTCGAAAATATTCCCCAGGTTCCCGCCGCAACTCGAGAAAAACCATGCGACTTCCCCCTCGCCGCGAGATGAGGCCCGATTCCCCTGCACTGCGTGCAGAGCAATTCCGTGTTGCACATCACACATGAAAGGAGCCTTGATTTCCTTGATGGCACTCCAGAGAAACCCCAAGAACACTGTTTCAAGGCTAGAGGGATCCTGAGGTCACTCTAGCAACACGAAAGAGCTCCGTGGACCAACAATCAACTCGAGATGAGAGGTTAGTCCCTTGCTTCGACTCCAGAGGTATACCACCTTACCACAAGCACCTCAAGAGGAAGCTTCTCTCAGCTCAAGCTATGTGAGAAGGACCCTTAGTATGCGGCCTCAAGTGGAATGGAGACCGGGATGCCCTGACGCGAAATAAGGCCGGATATCCCTGCAGTGACTTGAATGCAGGCTCGTCTTGCATCTCCCAAGACGAAAGGATGTCTGAATCCCCTGTGGAGACCACAGAGAATGACCTAGTTCCCCACCTCATCGTGACCGGAGGCCTCACATCCTTTGAAAACTCCAGAGGTACGCGGAGATCAGTGCCTCCAAAGGAGACGATGCCTGACTCCTCGTGAAACTTGATAGGAGTCCCAGGATTCCTGTGGAACGTGGAAAGGGACCCTTGGTCTCCCGCCTCAGGTGGAGAGGCGTCCCAATTGCTCTGCCAAGCCTCGAGGAGAATCCCGAGTTGTCCCTCACAACTAGGCAGAGGTCCTGACGTCGCTGAAGAAACACGTGGGTGGAAGGGCCATCCCCTCGTAACTCGAGAATATTCCCCAGGTTCCCGCCGCAACTCGAGAAAAACCATGAGACTTCCCCCTCGCCGCGAGATGAGGCCCGATTCCCCTGCACTGCGTACAGAGCAATTCCGTGTTGCACATCACACATGAAAGGAGCCTTGATTTCCTTGATGGCACTCCAGAGAAACCCCAAGAACACTGTTTCAATGCTAGAGGGATCCTGAGGTCAGTGTAGCAACACGAAAGATCTCCGTGGACCAAAAATCAACTCGAGATGAGAGGTTAGTCCCTTGCTTCGACTCCAGAGGAAAACCACCTTACCACAAGAACCTCAAGAGGAGGCTTCTCTCAGCTCTAGGTATGTGAGAGGGACCCTGAGTTTTCGGCCTCAAGTGGAATGGACACCGCGATGCCCTGACTCGAAATAAGGCCGGATATCCCTGCAGTGACTTGAATGCAGGCTCGTCTTGCATCTCCCAAGACGAAAGGATGTCTGAATCCCCTGTGGAGACCACAGAGAAAGACCTAGTTCCCTACCTCATGGCGACCGGAGGCCTCACATCCTTTGAAAACTCCAGAGGTACGCGGAGATCAGTGCCTCCAAAGGAGACGATGCCTGTCTCCTCGTGAAACTTAATAGGAGTCCCAGGATTCCTGTGGCACGTGGAAAGGGACCCTTGGTCTCCCGCCTCAGCTGGAGAGGCGTCCCAATTGCCCTGCCAAGCCTCGAGGAGAATCCCGAGTTGTCCCTCGCAACTAGGCAGGAGTCCTGACGTCGCTGAAGAAACACGTGGGTGGAAGGGCCATCCCCTCGTAACTCGAGAATATTCCCCAGATTCCCGCCGCAACTCGAGAAAAACCATGAGACTTCCCCCTCGCCGCGAGATGAGGCCCGATTCCCCTGCACTGCGTGCAGAGCAATTCCGTGTTGCACATCACACATGAAAGGAGGCTTGATTTCCTTGATGGCACTCCAGAGAAACCCCAAGAACACTGTTTCAATGCTAGAGCGATACTGAGGTCACTCTAGCAACACGAAAGAGCTCCGTGGACCAACAATCAACTCGAGATGAGAGGTTAGTCCCTGGCTTCGACTCCAGAGGAATACCACCTTACCACAAGCACCTCAAGAGGAGGCTTCTCTCAGCTCTAGGTATGTGAGAGGGACCCTGAGTTTGCGGCCTCAAGTGGAATGGAGACCGCGATGCCCTGACTCGAAACAAGGCCGGATATCCGTGCAGTGACTTGAATGCAGGCTCGTCTTGCATCTCCCAAGACGAAAGGGTGTCTGAATGCCCTGTGGAGACCACAGAGAAAGACCTAGTTCCCCACCTCATGGCGACCGGAGGCCTCACATCCTTTGAAAACTCCAGACGTACGCGGAGATCAGTGCCTCCAAAGGAGACGATGCCTGACTCCTCGTGAAACTTGATAGGAGTCCCAGGATTCCTGTGGCACGTGGAAAGGGACCCTGGGTCTCCCGCCTCAGCTGGAGAGGCGTCCCAATTGCCCTGCCAAGCCTCGAGGAGAATCCCGAGTTGTCCCTCGCAAATAGGCAGGAGTCCTGACGTCGCTGAACAAACACGTGGGTGGAAGGGCCATCCCCGTCGTAACTCGAGAATATACATCAGGTTCCCGCCGCAACTCGAGAAAAACCATGACACTTCCCCCTCGCCGCGAGATGAGGCCCGATTCCCCTGCACTGCGTGCAGAGCAATTCCGTGTTGCACATCACACATGAAAGGAGCCTTGATTTCCGTGATGGCACTCCAGAGAAACCCCAAGAACACTGTTTCAAGGCTAGAGGGATCCTGAGGTCACTGTAGCAACAGGAAAGAGCTCCGTGGACCAAAAATCAACACGAGATGAGAGGTTAGTCCCTTGCTTCGACTCCAGAGGAATACCACCTTACCACAAGAACCTCAAGAGGAGGCTTCTCTCAGCTCTAGGTATGTGAGAGGGACCCTGAGTTTGCGGCCTCAAGTGGAATGGACACCGCGATGCCCTGACTCGAAATAAGGCCGGATATCCCTGCAGTGACTTGAATGCAGGCTCGTCTTGCATCTCCCAAGACGAAAGGATGTCTGAATCCCCTGTGGAGACCACAGAGAAAGACCTAGTTCCCTACCTTATGGCGACCGGAGGCCTCACATCCTTTGAAAACTCCAGAGGTACGCGGAGATCAGTGCCTCCAAAGGAGACGATGCCTGTCTCCTCGTGAAACTTGATAGGAGTCCCAGGATTCCTGTGGAACGTGGAAAGGGACCTTTGGTCTCCCGCCTCAGCTGGAGAGGCGTCCCAATTGCCCTGCCAAGCCTCGAGGAAAATCCCGAGTTGTCCCTCGCAACTAGGCAGGAGTCCTGACGTCGCTGAAGAAACACGTGGGTGGAAGGGCCATCCCCTCGTAACTCGAGAATATTCCCCAGGTTCCCGCCGCAACTCGAGAAAAACCATGAGACTTCCCCCTCGCCGCGAGATGAGGCCCGATTCCCCTGCACTGCGTGCAGAGCAATTCCGTGTTGCACATCACACATGAAAGGAGCCTTGATTTCCTTGATGGCACTCCAGAGAAACCCCAAGAACACTGTTTCAAGGCTGGAGGGATCCTGAGGTCCCTGTAGCAGCACGAAAGAGCTCCGTGGACCATGAATCAACTCGAGATGAGAGGTTAGTCCCTGGCTTCGACTCCAGAGGAATACCACCTTACCAAAAGCACCTCAAGAGGAGGCTTCTCTCAGCTCTACGTATGTGAGAGGGACCCTGAGTTTGCGGCCTCAAGTGGAATGGAGACCGCGATGCCCTGACTCGAAATAAGGCCGGATATCCCTGCAGTGACTTGAATGCAGGCTCGTCTTGCATCTCCCAAGACGAAAGGATGTCTGAATCCCCTGTGGAGACCACAGAGAAAGACCTAGTTCCCCACCTCATCGCGACCGGAGGCCTCACATCCTTTGAAAACTCCAGAGGTACGCGGAGATCAGTGCCTCCAAAGGAGACGATGCCTGACTCCTCGTGAAACTTGATAGGAGTCCCAGGATTCCTGTGGCACGTGGAAAGGGACCCTGGGTCTCCCGCCTCAGCTGGAGAGGCGTCCCAATTGCCCTGCCAAGCCTCGAGGAGAATCCCGAGTTGTCCCTCGCAAATAGGCAGGAGTCCTGACGTCGCTGAACAAACACGTGGGTGGAAGGGCCATCCCCGTCGTAACTCGAGAATATACATCAGGTTCCCGCCGCAACTCGAGAAAAACCATGACACTTCCCCCTCGCCGCGAGATGAGGCCCGATTCCCCTGCACTGCGTGCAGAGCAATTCCGTGTTGCACATCACACATGAAAGGAGCCTTGATTTCCGTGATGGCACTCCAGAGAAACCCCAAGAACACTGTTTCAAGGCTAGAGGGATCCTGAGGTCACTGTAGCAACAGGAAAGAGCTCCGTGGACCAAAAATCAACACGAGATGAGAGGTTAGTCCCTTGCTTCGACTCCAGAGGAATACCACCTTACCACAAGAACCTCAAGAGGAGGCTTCTCTCAGCTCTAGGTATGTGAGAGGGACCCTGAGTTTTCGTCCTCAAGTGGAATGGACACCGCGATGCCCTGACTCGAAATAAGGCCGGATATCCCTGCAGTGACTTGAATGCAGGCTCGTCTTGCATCTCCCAAGACGAAAGGAGGTCTGAATCCCCTGTGGAGACCACAGAGAAAGACCTAGTTCCCTACCTCATGGCGACCGGAGGCCTCACATCCTTTGAAAACTCCAGAGGTACGCGGAGATCAGTGCCTCCAAAGGAGACGATGCCTGTCTCCTCGTGAAACTTGATAGGAGTCCCAGGATTCCTGTGGAACGTGGAAAGGGACCCTTGGTCTCCCGCCTCAGCTGGAGAGGCGTCCCAATTGCCCTGCCAAGCCTCGAGGAAAATCCCGAGTTGTCCCTCGCAACTAGGCAGGAGTCCTGACGTCGCTGAAGAAACACGTGGGTGGAAGGGCCATCCCCTCGTAACTCGAGAATATTCCCCAGGTTCCCGCCGCAACTCGAGAAAAACCATGCGACTTCCCCCTCGCCGCGAGATGAGGCCCGATTCCCCTGCACTGCGTGCAGAGCAATTCCGTGTTGCACATCACACATGAAAGGAGCCTTGATTTCCTTGATGGCACTCCAGAGAAACCCCAAGAACACTGTTTCAAGGCTAGAGGGATCCTGAGGTCACTCTAGCAACACGAAAGAGCTCCGTGGACCAACAATCAACTCGAGATGAGAGGTTAGTCCCTGGCTTCCACTCCAGAGGAATACCACCTTACCACAAGCACCTCAAGAGGAAGCTTCTCTCAGCTCAAGCTATGTGAGAGGGACCCTTAGTATGCGGCCTCAAGTGGAATGGAGACCGCAATGCCCTGACGCGAAATAAGGCCGGATATCCCTGCAGTGACTTGAATGCAGGCTCGTCTTGCATCTCCCAAGACGAAAGGATGTCTGAATCCCCTGTGGAGACCACAGAGAATGACCTAGTTCCCCACCTCATCGCGACCGGAGGCCTCACATCCTTTGAAAACTCCAGAGGTACGCGGAGATCAGTGCCTCCAAAGGAGACGATGCCTGACTCCTCGTGAAACTTGATAGGAGTCCCAGGATTCCTGTGGCACGTGGAAAGGGACACTTGGTCTCCCGCCTCAGCTGGAGAGGCGTCCCAATTGCCCTGCCAAGCCTCGAGGAGAATCCCGAGTTGTCCCTCGCAACTAGGCAGGAGTCCTGACTTCGCTGAACAAACACGTGGGTGGAAGGGCCATCCCCGTCGTAACTCGAGAATATACCCCAGGTTCCCGCCGCAACTCGAGAAAAACCATGAGACTTCCCCCTCGCCGCGAGATGAGGCCCGATTCCCCTGCACTGCGTGCAGAGCAATTCCGTCTTGCACATCACACATGAAAGGAGCCTTGATTTCCTTGATGGCACTCCAGAGAAACCCCAAGAACACTGTTTCAAGGCTGGAGGGATCCTGAGGTCCCTGTAGCAGCACGAAAGAGCTCTGTGGACCATGAATCAACTCGAGATGAGAGGTTAGTCCCTGGCTTCGACTCCAGAGGAATACCACCTTACCAAAAGCACCTCAAGAGGAGGCTTCTCTCAGCTCTAGGTATGTGAGAGGGACCCTGAGTTTGCGGCCTCAAGTGGAATGGAGACCGCGATGCCCTGACTCGAAATAAGGCCGGATATCCCTGCAGTGACTTGAATGCAGGCTCGTCTTGCATCTCCCAAGACGAAAGGATGTCTGAATCCCCTGTGGAGACCACAGAGAAAGACCTAGTTCCCCACCTCATCGCGACCGGAGGCCTCACATCCTTTGAAAACTCCAGAGGTACGCGGAGATCAGTGCCTCCAAAGGAGACGATGCCTGACTCCTCGTGAAACTTGATAGGAGTCCCAGGATTCCTGTGGCACGTGGAAAGGGACACTTGGTCTCCCGCCTCAGCTGGAGAGGCGTCCCAATTGCCCTGCCAAGCCTCGAGGAGAATCCCGAGTTGTCCCTCGCAACTAGGCAGGAGTCCTGACGTCGCTGAAGAAACACGTGGGTGGAAGGGCCATCCCCTCGTAACTCGAGAATATTCCCCAGGTTCCCGCCGCAACTCGAGAAAAACCATGAGACTTCCCCCTCGCCGCGAGATGAGGCCCGATTCCCCTGCACTGCGTGCAGAGCAATTCCGTGTTGCACATCACACATGAAAGGAGCCTTGATTTCCTTGATGGCACTCCAGAGAAACCCCAAGAACACTGTTTCAATGCTAGAGCGATCCTGAGGTCACTCTAGCAACACGAAAGAGCTCCGTGGACCAACAATCAACTCGAGATGAGAGGTTAGTCCCTGGCTTCCACTCCAGAGGAATACCACCTTACCACAAGTACCTCAAGAGGAAGCTTCTCTCAGCTCAAGCTATGTGAGAGGGACCGTTAGTATGCGGCCTCTAGTGGAATGGAGACCGCGATGCCCTGACTCGAAACAAGGCCGGATATGCCTGCAGTGACTTGAATGCAGGCTCGTCTTGCATCTCCCAAGACGAAAGGATGTCTGAATCCCCTGTGGAGACCACAGAGAATGACCTAGTTCCCCACCTCATCGCGACCGGAGGCCTCACATCCTTTGAAAACTCCAGAGGTACGCGGAGATCAGTGCCTCCAAAGGAGACGATGCCTGACTCCTCGTGAAACTTGATAGGAGTCCCAGGATTCCTGTGGCACGTGGAAAGGGACACTTGGTCTCCCGCCTCAGCTGGAGAGGCGTCCCAATTGCCCTGCCAAGCCTCGAGGAGAATCCCGAGTTGTCCCTCGCAACTAGGCAGGAGTCCTGACTTCGCTGAACAAACACGTGGGTGGAAGGGCCAACCCCGTCGTAACTCGAGAATATACCCCAGGTTCCAGCCGCAACTCGAGAAAAACCATGAGACTTCCCCCTCGCCGCGAGATGAGGCCCGATTCCCCTGCACTGCGTGCAGAGCAATTCCGTCTTGCACATCACACATGAAAGGAGGCTTGATTTCCTTGATGGCACTCCAGAGAAACCCCAAGAACACTGTTTCAAGGCTAGAGGGATCGTGAGGTCGCTGTAGCAGCACGAAAGTGCTCTGTGGACCATGAATCAACTCGAGATGAGAGGTTAGTCCCTGGCTTCGACTCCAGAGGAATACCACCAAGCACCTCAAGAGGAGGCTTCTCTCAGCTCTAGGTATGTGAGAGGGACCCTGAGTTTGCGGCCTCAAGTGGAATGGACACCGCGATGCCCTGACTCGAAATAAGGCCGGATATCCCTGCAGTGACTTTAATGCAGGCTCGTCTTGCATCTCCCAAGATGAAAGGATGTCTGAATCCCCTGTGGAGACCACAGAGAAAGACCTAGTTCCCCACCTCATCGCGACCGGAGGCCTCACATCCTTTGAAAACTCCAGAGGTACGCGGAGATCAGTGCCTCCAAAGGAGACGATGCCTGACTCCTCGTGAATCTTGATAGGAGTCCCAGGATTCCTGTGGCACGTGTAAAGGGACCCTGGGTCTCCCGCCTCAGCTGGAGAGGCGTCCCAATTGCCCTGCCAAGCCTCGAGGAGAATCCCGAGTTGTCCCTCGCAAATAGGCAGGAGTCCTGACGTCGCTGAACAAACACGTGGGTTGAAGGGCCATCCCCGTCGTAACTCGAGAATATACACCAGGTTCCCGCCGCAACTCGAGAAAAACCATGAGACTTCCCCCTCGCCGCGAGATGAGGCCCGATTCCCCTGCACTGCGTGCAGAGCAATTCCGTGTTGCACATCACACATGAAAGGAGCCTTGATTTCCTTGATGGCACTCCAGAGAATCCCCAAGAACACTGTTTCAAGGCTGGAGGAATCCTGAGGTCCCTGTAGCAACACGAAAGAGCTCCGTGGACCATGAATCAACTCGAGATGAGAGGTTAGTCCCTGGCTTCGACTCCAGAGGAATACCACCTTACCACAAGCACCTCAAGAGGAGGCTTCTCTCAGCTCTAGGTATGTGAGAGGGACCCGGAGTTTGCGGCCTCAAGTGGAATGGACACCGCGATGCCCTGACTCGAAATAAGGCCGGATATCCCTGCAGTGACTTGAATGCAGGCTCGTCTTGCATCTCCCAAGACGAAAGGATGTCTGAATCCCCTGTGGAGACCACAGAGAAAGACCTAGTTCCCCACCTCATGGCGACCGGAGGCCTCACATCCTTTGAAAACTCCAGAGGTACGCGGAGATCAGTGCCTCCAAAGGAGACGATGCCTGACTCCTCGTGAAACTTGATAGGAGTCCCAGGATTCCTGTGGCACGTGGAAAGGGACACTTGGTCTCCCGCCTCAGCTGGAGAGGCATCCCAATTGCCCTGCCAAGCCTCGAGGAGAATCCCGAGTTGTCCCTCGCAACTAGGCAGGAGTCCTGCCGTCGCTGAACTAACACGTGTGTGGATGGGCCATCCCCGTCGTAACTCGAGATTATACGGCAGGTTGCCGCCGCAACTCGAGAAAAACCATGAGACTTCCCCCTCTCCGCGAGATGAGGCCCGATTCCCCTGCACTGCGTGCAGAGCAATTCCGTGTTGCACATCACACATGAAAGGAGGCTTGATTTGCTTGATGGCACTCCAGAGAAACCCCAAGAACACTGTTTCAAGGTTGAGGGATCCTGAGGTCACTGTAGCAACACGAAAGAGCTCCGTGGACCAAAAATCAACTCGAGATGAGAGGTTAGTCCCTGGCTTCGACTCCAGAGGAATACCACCTTACCACAAGCACCTCAAGAGGAGGCTTCTCTCAGCTCTAGGTATTTGAGAGGGACCCTGAGTTTGCGGCCTCAAGTGGAATGGAGACCGCGATGACCTGACTCGAAATAAGGCCGGATATCCCTGCAGTGACTTGAATGCAGGCTCGTCTTGCATCTCCCAAGATTAAAGGATGTCTGAATCCCCTGTGGAGACCACAGAGAATGACCTAGTTCCCCACCTCATGGCGACCGGAGGCCTCACATCCTTTGAAAACTCCAGAGGTATGCGGAGATCAGTGCCTCCAAAGGAGACGATGCCTGACTCCTCGTGAAACTTGATAGGAGTCCCAGGATTCCTGTGGCACGTGGAAAGGGACCCTTGGTCTCCCGCCTCAGCTGGAGAGGCGTCCCAATTGCCCTGCCAAGCCTCGAGGAGAATCCCGAGTTGTCCCTCGCAACTAGGCAGGAGTCCTGACGTCGCTGAACAAACACGTGGGTGGAAGGGCCATCCCCGTCGAAACTCGAGAATATACCCCAGGTTCCCGCCGCAACTCGAGAAATACCATGAGACTTCCCCCTCGCCGCGAGATGAGGCCCGATTCCCCTGCACTGCGTGCAGAGCAATTCCGTGTTGCACATCACACATGAAAGGAGCCTTGATTTCCTTAATGGCACTCCAGAGAAACCCCTAGAACACTGTTTCAAGGCTGGAGGGATCCTGAGGTCCCTGTAGCAGCACGAAAGAGCTCCGTGGACCATGAATCAACTCGAGATGAGAGGTTAGTCCCTGGCTTCGACTCCAGAGGAATACCACCTTACCACAAGCACCTCAAGAGGAGGCTTCTCTCAGCTCTAGGTATGTGAGAGGGACCCTGAGTTTGCGGCCTCAAGTGGAATGGACACCGCGATGCCCTGACTCGAAATAAGGCCGGATATCCCTGCAGTGACTTGAATGCAGGCTCGTCTTGCATCTCCCAAGACGAAAGGATGTCTGAATCCCCTGTGGAGACCACAGAGAAAGACCTAGTTCCCCACCTCATCGCGACCGGAGGCCTCACATCCTTTGAAAACTCCAGAGGTACGCGGAGATCAGTGCCTCCAAAGGAGACGATGCCTGACTCCTCGTGAAACTTGATAGGAGTCCCAGGATTCTTGTGGCACGTGGAAAGGGACCTTTGGTCTCCCGCCTCAGCTGGAGAGGCGTCCCAATTGCCCTGCCAAGCCTCGAGGAGAATCCCGAGTTGTCCCTCGCAACTAGGCAGGAGTCCTGACATCGCTGAAGAAGCACGTGGTTGGAAGGGCCATCCCCGTCGTAACTCGAGAATATACCCCAGGTTCCCGCCGCAACTCGAGAAAAACCAATAGACTTCCCCCTCGCCGCGAGATGAGGCCCGATTCCCCTGCACTGCGTGCAGAGCAATTCCGTGTTGCACATCACACATGAAAGGAGCCTTGATTTCCTTGATGGCACTCCAGAGAAACCCCAAGAACACTGTTTCAAGGCTAGAGGGATCCTGAGGTCACTGTAGCAACACAAAAGAGCTCCGTGGACCAAAAATCAACTCGAGATGAGAAGTTAGTCCCTGGCTTCGACTCCAGAGGAATACCACCTTACCACAAGCACCTCAAGAGGAGGCTTCTCTCAGCTCTAGCTATGTGACAGGGACCCTGAGTTTGCGGCCTCAATTGGAATGGAGACCGTGAAGCCCTGACTCGAAATAAGGCCGGATATCCCTGCAGTGACTTGAATGCAGGCTCGTCTTGCATCTCCCAAGACGAAAGGATGTCTGAATCCCCTGTAGAGACCACAGAGAAAGACGTAGTTCCCAACCTCATCGCGACCGGAGGCCTCACATCCTTTGAAAACTCCAGAGGTACGCGGAGATCAGTGCCTCCAAAGGAGACGATGCCTGACTCCTCGTGAAACTTGATAGGAGTCCCAGGATTCCTGTGGCACGTGGAAAGGGACACTTGGTCTCCCGCCTCAGCTGGAGAGGCGTCCCAATTGCCCTGCCAAGCCTCGAGGAGAATCCCGAGTTGTCCCTCGCAACTAGGCAGGAGTCCTGACTTCGCTGAACAAACACGTGGGTGGAAGGGCCATCCCCGTCGTAACTCGAGAATATATCCCAGGTTCCTGCCGCAACTCGAGAAAAACCATGAGACTTCCCTCTCGCCGCGAGATGAGGCCCGATTCCCCTGCACTGCGTGCAGAGCAATTCCGTCTTGCACATCACACATGAAAGGAGCCTTGATTTCCTTGATGGCACTCCAGAGAAACCCCAAGAACACTGTTTCAAGGCTGGAGGGATCCTGAGGTCCCTGTAGCAGCACGAAAGAGCTCCGTGGACCATGAATCAACTCGAGATGAGAGGTTAGTCCCTGGCTTCGACTCCAGAGGAATACCACCTTACCAAAAGCACCTCAAGAGGAGGCTTCTCTCAGCTCTAGGTATGTGAGAGGGACCCTGAGTTTGCGGCCTCAAGTGGAATGGAGACCGCGATGCCCTGACTCGAAATAAGGCCGGATATCCCTGCAGTGACTTGAATGCAGGCTCGTCTTGCATCTTCCAAGACGAAAGGATGTCTGAATCCCCTGTGGAGACCACAGAGAAAGACCTAGTTCCCCACCTCATCGCGACCGGAGGCCTCACATCCTTTGAAAACTCCAGAGGTACGCGGGGATCAGTGCCTCCAAAGGAGACGATGCCTGACTCCTCGTGAAACTTGATAGGAGTCCCAGGATTCCTGTGGCACGTGGAAAGGGACACTTGGTCTCCCGCCTCAGCTGGAGAGGCGTCGCAATTGCCCTGCCAAGCCTCGAGGAGAATCCCGAGTTGTCCCTCGCAACTAGGCAGGAGTCCTGACGTCGCTGAACAAACACGTGGGTGGAAGGGCCATCCCCGTCTTAACTCGAGAATATACCCCAGGTTCCCGCCGCAACTCGCGAAAAACCATGAGACTTCCCCCTCGCCGCGAGATGAGGCCCGATTCCCCTGCACTGCGTGCAGAGCAATTCCGTGTTGCACATCACACATGAAAGGAGCCTTGATTTCCTTGATGGCACTCCAGAGAAACCCCAAGAACACTGTTTCAAGGTTGAGGGATCCTGAGGTCACTGTAGCAACACGAAAGAGCTCCGTGGACCAAAAATCAACTCGAGATGAGAGGTTAGTCCCTGGCTTCGACTCCAGAGGAATACCACCTTACCACAAGCACATCAAGAGGAGGCTTCTCTCAGCTCTAGGTATGTGAGAGGGACCCTGAGTTTGCGGCCTCAAGTGGAATGGAGACCGCGATGCCCTGACGCGAAATAAGGCCGGATATCGTGCAGTGACTTGAATGCAGGCTCGTCTTGCATCTCCCAAGACGAAAGGATGTCTGAATGCCCTGTGGAGACCACAGAGAAAGACCTAGTTCCCAACCTCATGGCGACCGGAGGCCTCACATCCTTTGAAAACTCCAGAGGTACGCGGAGATCAGTGCCTCCAAAGGAGACGATGCCTGACTCCTCGTGAAACTTGATAGGAGTCCCAGGATTCCTGTGGCACGTGGAAAGGGACACTTGGTCTCCCACCTCAGCTGGAGAGGCGTCCCAATTGCCCTGCCAAGCCTCGAGGAGAATCCCGAGTTGTCCCTCGCAACTAGGCAGGAGTCCTGACGTCGCTGAACAAACACGTGGGTGGAAGGGCCATCCCCGTCGTAACTCGAGAATATACCCCAGGTTCCCGCCGCAACTCGAGAAAAACCATGAGACTTCCCCCTCTCCGCGAGATGAGGCCCGATTCCCCTGCACTGCGTGCAGAGCAATTCCGTGTTGCACATCACACATGAAAGGAGCCTTGATTTCCTTGATGGCACTCCAGAGAAACCCCAAGAACACTGTTTCAAGGCTGGAGGGATCCTGGGGTCCCTGTAGCAGCACGAAAGAGCTCCGTGGACCATGAATCAACTCGAGATGAGAGGTTAGTCCCTGGCTTCGACTCCAGAGGAATACCACCTTACCACAAGCACCTCAAGAGGAGGCTTCTCTCAGCTCTAGGTATGTGAGAGGGACCCAGAGTTTGCGGCCTCAAGTGGAATGGAGACCGCGATGCCCTGACGCGAAATAAGGCCGGATATCCCAACAGTGAGTTGAATGCAGGCTCGTCTTGCATCTCCCAAGACGAAAGGATGTCTGAATTCCCTGTGGAGACCACAGAGAATGACCTAGTTCCCCACCTCATCGCGACCGGAGGCCTCACATCCTTTGAAAACTCCAGAGGTACTCGGAGATCAGTGCCTCCAAAGGAGACGATGCCTGACTCCTCGTGAATCTTGATAGGAGTCCCAGGATTCCTGTGGCACGTGGAAAGGGACACTTGGTCTCCCGCCTCAGCTGGAGAGGCGTCCCAATTGCCCTGCCAAGCCTCGAGGAGAATCCCGAGTTGTCCCTCGCAACTAGGCAGGAGTCCTGACGTCGCTGAACAAACACGTGGGTGGAAAGGCCATCCCCGTCTTAACTCGAGAATATACCCCAGGTTCCCGCCGCAACTCGAGAAAAACCATGAGACTTCCCCCTCTCCGCGAGATGAGGCCCGATTCCCCTGCACTGCGTGCAGAGCAATTCCGTGTTGCACATCACACATGAAAGGAGCCTTGATTTCCTTGATGGCACTCCAGAGAAACCTCAAGAACACTGTTTCAAGGCTGGAGGGATCCTGAGGTCCCTGTAGCAACACGAAAGAGCTCCGTGGACCATGAATCAACTCGAGATGAGAGGTTAGTCCCTGGCTTCGACTCCAGAGGAATACCACCTTACCACAAGCACCTCAAGAGGAGGCTTCTCTCAGCTCTAGGTATGTGAGAGGGACCCTGAGTTTGCGGCCTCAAGTGGAATGGACACCGCGATGCCCTGACTCGAAATAAGGCCGGATATCCCTGCAGTGACTTGAATGCAGGCTCGTTTGGCATCTCCCAAGACGAAAGGATGTCTGAATGCCCTGTGGAGACCACAGAGAAAGACCTAGTTCCCCACCTCATGGCGACCGGAGGCCTCACATCCTTTGAAAACTCCAGAGGTACGCGGAGATCAGTGCCTCCAAAGGAGACGATGCCTGACTCCTCGTGAAACTTGATAGGAGTCACAGGATTCCTGTGGCACGTGGAAAGGGACACTTGGTCTCCCGCCTCAGCTGGAGAGGCGTCCCAATTGCCCTGCCAAGCCTCGAGGAGAATCCCGAGTTGTCCCTCGCAACTAGGCAGGAGTCCTGACGTCGCTGAACAAACACGTGGGTGGAAAGGCCATCCCCGTCGTAACTCGAGAATATACCCCAGGTTCCCGCCGCAACTCGAGAAAAACCATGAGACTTCCCCCTCTCCGCGAGATGAGGCCCGATTCCCCTGCACTGCGTGCAGAGCAATTCCGTGTTGCACATCACACATGAAAGGAGCCTTGATTTCCTTGATGGCACTCCAGAGAAACCCCAAGAACACTGTTTCAAGGCTGGAGGGATCCTGAGGTCCCTGTAGCAGCACGAAAGAGCTCCGTGGACCATGAATCAACTCGAGATGAGAGGTTAGTCCCTGGCTTCGACTCCAGAGGAATACCACCTTACCACAAGCACCTCAAGAGGAGGCTTCTCTCAGCTCTAGGTATGTGAGAGGGACCCTGAGTTTGCGGCCTCAAGTGGAATGGACACCGCGATGCCCTGACTCGAAATAAGGCCGGATATCCCTGCAGTGACTTTAATGCAGGCTCGTCTTGCATCTCCCAAGATGAAAGGATGTCTGAATCCCCTGTGGAGACCACAGAGAAAGACCTAGTTCCCCACCTCATCGCGACCGGAGGCCTCACATCCTTTGAAAACTCCAGAGGTACGCGGAGATCAGTGCCTCCAAAGGAGACGATGCCTGACTCCTCGTGAATCTTGATAGGAGTCCCAGGATTCCTGTGGCACGTGTAAAGGGACCCTGGGTCTCCCGCCTCAGCTGGAGAGGCGTCCCAATTGCCCTGCCAAGCCTCGAGGAGAATCCCGAGTTGTCCCTCGCAAATAGGCAGGAGTCCTGACGTCGCTGAACAAACACGTGGGTTGAAGGGCCATCCCCGTCGTAACTCGAGAATATACACCAGGTTCCCGCCGCAACTCGAGAAAAACCATGAGACTTCCCCCTCGCCGCGAGATGAGGCCCGATTCCCCTGCACTGCGTGCAGAGCAATTCCGTGTTGCACATCACACATGAAAGGAGCCTTGATTTCCTTGATGGCACTCCAGAGAATCCCCAAGAACACTGTTTCAAGGCTGGAGGAATCCTGAGGTCCCTGTAGCAACACGAAAGAGCTCCGTGGACCATGAATCAACTCGAGATGAGAGGTTAGTCCCTGGCTTCGACTCCAGAGGAATACCACCTTACCACAAGCACCTCAAGAGGAGGCTTCTCTCAGCTCTAGGTATGTGAGAGGGACCCGGAGTTTGCGGCCTCAAGTGGAATGGACACCGCGATGCCCTGACTCGAAATAAGGCCGGATATCCCTGCAGTGACTTGAATGCAGGCTCGTCTTGCATCTCCCAAGACGAAAGGATGTCTGAATCCCCTGTGGAGACCACAGAGAAAGACCTACTTCCCCACCTCATGGCGACCGGAGGCCTCACATCCTTTGAAAACTCCAGAGGTACGCGGAGATCAGTGCCTCCAAAGGAGACGATGCCTGACTCCTCGTGAAACTTGATAGGAGTCCCAGGATTCCTGTGGCACGTGGAAAGGGACACTTGGTCTCCCGCCTCAGCTGGAGAGGCATCCCAATTGCCCTGCCAAGCCTCGAGGAGAATCCCGAGTTGTCCCTCGCAACTAGGCAGGAGTCCTGCCGTCGCTGAACTAACACGTGTGTGGATGGGCCATCCCCGTCGTAACTCGAGATTATACGGCAGGTTGCCGCCGCAACTCGAGAAAAACCATGAGACTTCCCCCTCTCCGCGAGATGAGGCCCGATTCCCCTGCACTGCGTGCAGAGCAATTCCGTGTTGCACATCACACATGAAAGGAGGCTTGATTTGCTTGATGGCACTCCAGAGAAACCCCAAGAACACTGTTTCAAGGTTGAGGGATCCTGAGGTCACTGTAGCAACACGAAAGAGCTCCGTGGACCAAAAATCAACTCGAGATGAGAGGTTAGTCCCTGGCTTCGACTCCAGAGGAATACCACCTTACCACAAGCACCTCAAGAGGAGGCTTCTCTCAGCTCTAGGTATTTGAGAGGGACCCTGAGTTTGCGGCCTCAAGTGGAATGGAGACCGCGATGACCTGACTCGAAATAAGGCCGGATATCCCTGCAGTGACTTGAATGCAGGCTCGTCTTGCATCTCCCAAGATTAAAGGATGTCTGAATCCCCTGTGGAGACCACAGAGAATGACCTAGTTCCCCACCTCATGGCGACCGGAGGCCTCACATCCTTTGAAAACTCCAGACGTACGCGGAGATCAGTGCCTCCAAAGGAGACGATGCCTGACTCCTCGTGAAACTTGATAGGAGTCCCAGGATTCCTGTGGCACGTGGAAAGGGACCCTTGGTCTCCCGCCTCAGCTGGAGAGGCGTCCCAATTGCCCTGCCAAGCCTCGAGGAGAATCCCGAGTTGTCCCTCGCAACTAGGCAGGAGTCCTGACGTCGCTGAACAAACACGTGGGTGGAAGGGCCATCCCCGTCGAAACTCGAGAATATACCCCAGGTTCCCGCCGCAACTCGAGAAATACCATGAGACTTCCCCCTCGCCGCGAGATGAGGCCCGATTCCCCTGCACTGCGTGCAGAGCAATTCCGTGTTGCACATCACACATGAAAGGAGCCTTGATTTCCTTAATGGCACTCCAGAGAAACCCCTAGAACACTGTTTCAAGGCTGGAGGGATCCTGAGGTCCCTGTAGCAGCACGAAAGAGCTCCGTGGACCATGAATCAACTCGAGATGAGAGGTTAGTCCCTGGCTTCGACTCCAGAGGAATACCACCTTACCACAAGCACCTCAAGAGGAGGCTTCTCTCAGCTCTAGGTATGTGAGAGGGACCCTGAGTTTGCGGCCTCAAGTGGAATGGACACCGCGATGCCCTGACTCGAAATAAGGCCGGATATCCCTGCAGTGACTTGAATGCAGGCTCGTCTTGCATCTCCCAAGACGAAAGGATGTCTGAATCCCCTGTGGAGACCACAGAGAAAGACCTAGTTCCCCACCTCATCGCGACCGGAGGCCTCACATCCTTTGAAAACTCCAGAGGTACGCGGAGATCAGTGCCTCCAAAGGAGACGATGCCTGACTCCTCGTGAAACTTGATAGGAGTCCCAGGATTCTTGTGGCACGTGGAAAGGGACCTTTGGTCTCCCGCCTCAGCTGGAGAGGCGTCCCAATTGCCCTGCCAAGCCTCGAGGAGAATCCCGAGTTGTCCCTCGCAACTAGGCAGGAGTCCTGACATCGCTGAAGAAGCACGTGGTTGGAAGGGCCATCCCCGTCGTAACTCGAGAATATACCCCAGGTTCCCGCCGCAACTCGAGAAAAACCAATAGACTTCCCCCTCGCCGCGAGATGAGGCCCGATTCCCCTGCACTGCGTGCAGAGCAATTCCGTGTTGCACATCACACATGAAAGGAGCCTTGATTTCCTTGATGGCACTCCAGAGAAACCCCAAGAACACTGTTTCAAGGCTAGAGGGATCCTGAGGTCACTGTAGCAACACAAAAGAGCTCCGTGGACCAAAAATCAACTCGAGATGAGAAGTTAGTCCCTGGCTTCGACTCCAGAGGAATACCACCTTACCACAAGCACCTCAAGAGGAGGCTTCTCTCAGCTCTAGCTATGTGACAGGGACCCTGAGTTTGCGGCCTCAATTGGAATGGAGACCGTGAAGCCCTGACTCGAAATAAGGCCGGATATCCCTGCAGTGACTTGAATGCAGGCTCGTCTTGCATCTCCCAAGACGAAAGGATGTCTGAATCCCCTGTAGAGACCACAGAGAAAGACGTAGTTCCCAACCTCATCGCGACCGGAGGCCTCACATCCTTTGAAAACTCCAGAGGTACGCGGAGATCAGTGCCTCCAAAGGAGACGATGCCTGACTCCTCGTGAAACTTGATAGGAGTCCCAGGATTCCTGTGGCACGTGGAAAGGGACCCTTGGTCTCCCGCCTCAGCTGGAGAGGCGTCCCAATTGCCCTACCAAGCCTCGAGGAGAATCCCGAGTTGTCCCTCGCAACTAGGCAGGAGTCCTGCCGTCGCTGAACTAACACGTGTGTGGAAGGGCCATCCCCGTCGTAACTCGAGATTATACGGCAGGTTCCCGCCGCAACTCGAGAAAAACCATGAGACTTCCCCCTCGCCGCGAGATGAGGCCCGATTCCCCTGCACTGCGTGCAGAGCAATTCCGTGTTGCACATCACACATGAAAGGAGCCTTGATTTCCTTGATGGCACTCCAGAGAAACCCCAAGAACACTGTTTCAAGGTTGAGGGATCCTGAGGTCACTGTAGCAACACGAAAGAGCTCCATGGACCAAAAATCAACTCGAGATGAGAGGTTAGTCCCTAGCTTCGACTCCAGAGGAATACCACCTTACCGCAAGCACCTCAAGAGGAGGCTTCTCTCAGCTCTATGTATGTGAGAGGGACCCTGAGTTTGCGGCCTCAAGTGGAATGGAGACCGCCATGCCCTGACTCGAAATAAGGCCGGATATCCCTGCAGTGACTTGAATGCAGGCTCGTCTTGCATCTCCCAAGACGAAAGGATGTCTGAATCCCCTGTGGAGACCACGGAGAAAGACCTAATTCCCCACCTCATCGCGACCGGAGGCCTCACATCCTTTGAAAACTCCAGAGGTACGCGGAGATCAGTGCCTCCAAAGGAGACGATGCCTGACTCCTCGTGAAACTTGATAGGAGTCCCAGGATTCCTGTGGCACGTGGAAAGGGACCCTTGGTCTCCCGCCTCAGCTGGAGAGGCGTCCCAATTGCCCTGCCAAGCCTCGAGGAGAATCCTGAGTTGTCCCTTGCAACTAGGCAGGAGTCCTGACGTCGCTGAACAAACACGTGGGTGGAAGGGCCATCCCCGTCGTAACTCCAGAATATACCCCAGGTTCCCGCCGCAACTCGAGAAAAACCATGAGACTTCCCCCTCGCCGCGAGATGAGGCCCGATTCCCCTTCACTGCGTGCAGAGCAATTCCGTGTTGCACATCACACATGAAAGGAGCCTTGATTTCCTTGATGGCACTCCAGAGAAACCCCAATAACACTGTTTCAAGGCTAGAGGGATCCTGAGGTCACTGTAGCAACACGAAAGAGCTCCGTGGACCAAAAATCAACTCGAGATGAGAGGTTAGTCCCTGGCTTCGACTCCAGAGGAATACCACCTTACCAAAAGCACCTCAAGAGAAGGCTTCTCTCAGCTGTATGTATGTGAGAGGGACCCTGAGTTTGCGGCCTCAAGTGGAATGGAGACCGCGATGCCCTGACTCGAAATAAGGCCGGATATCCCTGCAGTGACTTGAATGCAGGCTCGTCTTGCATCTCCCAAGACGAAAGGATGTCTGAATCTCCTGTGGAGACCACAGAGAATGACCTAGTTCCCCACCTCATCGCGACCGGAGGCCTCACATCCTTTGAAAACTCCAGAGGTACGCGGAGATCAGTGCCTCCAAAGGAGACGATGCCTGACTCCTCGTGAAACTTGATAGGAGTCCCAGGATTCCTGTGGCACGTGGAAAGGGACACTTGGTCTCCCGCCTCAGCTGGAGAGGCGTCCCAATTGCCCTCCCAAGCCTCGAGGAGAATCCCAAGTTGTCCCTCGCAACTAGGCAGGAGTCCTGACGTCGCTGAACAAACACGTGGGTGGAAGGGCCATCCCCGTCGTAACTCGAGAATATACCCCAGGTTCCCGCCGCAACTCGAGAAAAACCATGAGACTTCCCCCTCGCCGCGAGATGAGGCCCGATTCCCCTGCACTGCGTGCAGAGCAATTCCGTGTTGCACATCACACATGAAAGGAGCCTTGATTTCCTTGATGGCACTCCAGAGAAAACCCAAGAACACTGTTTCAAGGCTGGACGGATCCTGAGGTCCCTGTAGCAGCACGAAAGAGCTCCGTGGACCATGAATCAACTCGAGATGAGAGGTTAGTCCCTGGCTTCGACTCCAGAGGAATACCACCTTACCACAAGCACCTCAAGAGGAGGCTTCTCTCAGCTCTAGGTATGTGAGAGGGACCCTGAGTTTGCGGCCTCAAGTGGAATGGAGACCGCGATGCCCTGACTCGAAATAAGGCCAGATATCCCTGCAGTGACTTGAATGCAGGCTCGTCTTGCATCTCCCAAGACGAAAGGATGTCTGAATCCCCTGTGGAGACCACAGAGAAAGACGTAGTTCCCCACCTCATCGCGACCGGAGGCCTCACATCCTTTGAAAACTCCAGAGGTACGCGGAGATCAGTGCCTCCAAAGGAGACGATGCCTGACTCCTCGTGAAACTTGATAGGAGTCCCAGGATTCCTGTGGCACGTGGAAAGGGACCCTGGGTCTCCCGCCTCAGCAGGAGAGGCGTCGCAATTGCCCTGCCAAGCCTTGAGGAGAATCCCGAGTTGTCCCTCGCAAATAGGCAGGAGTCCTGACGACGCTGAACAAACACGTGTGTGGAAGGGCCATCCCCGTCGTAACTCGAGAATATACCCCAGGTTCCCGCCGCAACTCGAGAAAAACCATGAGACTTCCCCCTCGCCGCGAGATGAGGCCCGATTCCCCTGCACTGCGTGCAGAGCAATTCCGGGTTGCACATCACACATGAAAGGAGCCTTGATTTCCTTGATGGCACTCCAGAGAAACCCCAAGAACACTGTTTCAAGGTTGAGGGATCCTGAGGTCCCTGTAGCAACACGAAAGAGCTCCGTGGGCCAAAAATCAACTCGAGATGAGAGGTTAGTCCCTGGCTTCGACTCCAGAGGAATACCACTTTACCACAAGCACCTCAAGAGGAGGCTTCTCTCAGCTGTATGTATGTGAGAGGGACCCTGAGTTTGCGGCCTCAAGTGGAATGGAGACCGCGATGCCCTGACTCGAAATAAGGCCGGATATCCCTGCAGTGACTTGAATGCAGGCTCGTCTTGCATCTCCCAAGACGAAAGGATGTCTGAATGCCATGTGGAGACCACAGAGAAAGACCTAGGTCCCCACCTCATGGCGACCGGAGGCCTCACATCCTTTGAAAACTCCAGAGGTACGCGGAGATCAGTGCCTCCAAAGGAGACGATGCCTGACTCCTCGTGAACCTTGATAGGAGTCCCAGGATTCCTGTGGCACGTGGAAAGGGACCCTTGGTCTCCCGCCTCAGCTGGAGAGGCGTCCCAATTGCCCTGCCAAGCCTCGAGGAGAATCCCGAGTTGTCCCTCGCAACTAGGCAGGAGTCCTGACGTCGCTGAAGAAGCACGTGGGTGGAAGGGCCATCCCCGTCGTAACTCGAGAATATACCCCAGGTTCCCGCCGCAACTCGAGAAAAACCATGAGACTTCCCCCTCGCCGCGAGATGAGGCCCGATTCCCCCGCACTGCGTGCAGAGCAATTCCGTGTTGCACATCACACATGAAAGGAGCCTTGATTTCCTTGATGGCACTCCAGAGAAACCCCAAGAACACTGTTTTAAGGCTAGAGGGATCCTGAGGTCACTGTAGCAACACGAAAGAGCTCCGTGGACCAAAAATCAACTCGAGATGAGAGGTTAGTCCCTGGCTTCGACTCCAGAGGAATACCACCTTACCACAAGCACCTCAAGAGGAGGCTTCTCTCAGCTCTAGCTATGTGAGAGGGACCCTGAGTTTGCGGCCTCAAGTGGAATGGACACCGCGATTCCCTGATCCGAAATAAGGCCGGATATCCCTGCAGTGACTTGAATGCAGGCTCGTCTTGCATCTCCCAAGACGAAAGGATATCTGAATCCCCTGTGGAGACCACAGAGAAAGACCTAGTTCCCCACCTCATCGCGACCGGAGGCCTCACATCCTTTGAAAACTCCAGAGGTACGCGGAGATCAGTGCCTCCAAAGGAGACGATGCCTGACTCCTCGTGAAACTTGATAGGAGTCCCAGGATTCCTGTGGCACGTGGAAAGGGACACTTGGTCTCCCGCCTCAGCTGGAGAGGCGTCCCAATTGCCCTGCCAAGCCTCGAGGAGAATCCCGAGTTGTCCCTCGCAACTAGGCAGGAGTCCTGACTTCGCTGAACAAACACGTGGGTGGAAGGGCCATCCCCGTCGTAACTCGAGAATATATCCCAGGTTCCTGCCGCAACTCGAGAAAAACCATGAGACTTCCCTCTCGCCGCGAGATGAGGCCCAATTCCCCTGCACTGCGTGCAGAGCAATTCCGTCTTGCACATCACACATGAAAGGAGCCTTGATTTCCTTGATGGCACTCCAGAGAAACCCCAAGAACACTGTTTCAAGGCTGGAGGGATCCTGAGGTCCCTGTAGCAGCACGAAAGAGCTCCGTGGACCATGAATCAACTCGAGATGAGAGGTTAGTCCCTGGCTTCGACTCCAGAGGAATACCACCTTACCAAAAGCACCTCAAGAGGAGGCTTCTCTCAGCTCTACGTATGTGAGAGGGACCCTGAGTTTGCGGCCTCAAGTGGAATGGAGACCGCGATGCCCTGACTCGAAATAAGGCCGGATATCCCTGCAGTGACTTGAATGCAGGCTCGTCTTGCATCTCCCAAGACGAAAGGATGTCTGAATCCCCTGTGGAGACCACAGAGAAAGACCTAGTTCCCCACCTCATCGCGACCGGAGGCCTCACATCCTTTGAAAACTCCAGAGGTACGCGGAGATCAGTGCCTCCAAAGGAGACGATGCCTGACTCCTCGTGAAACTTGATAGGAGTCCCAGGATTCCTGTGGAACGTGGAAAGGGACACTTGGTCTCCCGCCTCAGCTGGAGAGGCGTCGCAATTGCCCTGCCAAGCCTCGAGGAGAATCCCGAGTTGTCCCTCGCAACTAGGCAGGAGTCCTGACGTCGCTGAACAAACACGTGGGTGGAAGGGCCATCCCCGTCTTAACTCGAGAATATACCCCAGGTTCCCGCCGCAACTCGCGAAAAACCATGAGACTTCCCCCTCGCCGCGAGATGAGGCCCGATTCCCCTGCACTGCGTGCAGAGCAATTCCGTGTTGCACATCACACATGAAAGGAGCCTTGATTTCCTTGATGGCACTCCAGAGAAACCCCAAGAACACTGTTTCAAGGTTGAGGGATCCTGAGGTCACTGTAGCAACACGAAAGAGCTCCGTGGACCAAAAATCAACTCGAGATGAGAGGTTAGTCCCTGGCTTCGACTCCAGAGGAATACCACCTTACCACAAGCACATCAAGAGGAGGCTTCTCTCAGCTCTACGTATGTGAGAGGGACCCTGAGTTTGCGGCCTCAAGTGGAATGGAGACCGCGATGACCTGACGCGAAATAAGGCCGGATATCCGTGCAGTGACTTGAATGCAGGCTCGTCTTGCATCTCCCAAGACGAAAGGATGTCTGAATGCCCTGTGGAGACCACAGAGAAAGACCTAGTTCCCCACCTCATGGCGACCGGAGGCCTCACATCCTTTGAAAACTCCAGAGGTACGCGGAGATCAGTGCCTCCAAAGGAGACGATGCCTGACTCCTCGTGAAACTTGATAGGAGTCCCAGGATTCCTGTGGCACGTGGAAAGGGACACTTGGTCTCCCGCCTCAGGTGGAGAGGCGTCCCAATTGCCCTGCCAAGCCTCGAGGAGAATCCCGAGTTGTCCCTCGCAACTAGGCAGGAGTCCTGACGTCGCTGAAGAAACACGTGGGTGGAAGGGCCATCCCCTCGTAACTCGAGAATATTCCCCAGGTTCCCGCCGCAACTCGAGAAAAACCATGAGACTTCCCCCTCGCCGCGAGATGAGGCCCGATTCCCCTGCACTGCGTGCAGAGCAATTCCGTGTTGCACATCACACATGAAAGGAGCCTTGATTTCCTTGATGGCACTCCAGAGAAACCCGAAGAACACTGTTTCAATGCTAGAGCGATACTGAGGTCACTCTAGCAACACGAAAGAGCTCCGTGGACCAACAATCAACTCGAGATGAGAGGTTAGTCCCTGGCTTCGACTCCAGAGGAATACCACCTTACCACAAGCACCTCAAGAGGAGGCTTCTCTCAGCTCTAGGTATGTGAGAGGGACCCTGAGTTTGCGGCCTCAAGTGGAATGGAGACCGCGATGCCCTGACTCGAAATAAGGCCGGATATCCGTGCAGTGACTTGAATGCAGGCTCGTCTTGCATCTCCCAAGACGAAAGGATGTCTGAATGCCCTGTGGAGACCACAGAGAAAGACCTAGTTCCCCACCTCATGGCGACCGGAGGTCTCACATCCTTTGAAAACTCCAGAGGTACGCGGAGATCAGTGCCTCCAAAGGAGACGATGCCTGACTCCTCGTGAAACTTGATAGGAGTCCCAGGATTCCTGTGGCACGTGGAAAGGGACCGTGGGTCTCCCGCCTCAGCTGGAGAGGCGGCCCAATTGCCCTGCCAAGCCTCGAGGAGAATCCCGAGTTGTCCCTCGCAAATAGGCAGGAGTCCTGACGTCGCTGAACAAACACGTGGGTGGAAGGGCCATCCCCGTCGTAACTCGAGAATATACACCAGGTTCCCGCCGCAACTCGAGAAAAACCATGACTTCCCCCTCGCCGCGAGATGAGGCCCGATTCCCCTGCACTGCGTGCAGAGCAATTCCGTGTTGCACGTCACACATGAAAGGAGCCTTGATTTCCGTGATGGCACTCCAGAGAAACCCCAAGAACACTGTTTCAAGGCTAGAGGGATCCTGAGGTAACTGTAGCAACAGGAAAGAGCTCCGTGGACCAAAAATCAACACGAGATGAGAGGTTAGTCCCTTGCTTCGACTCCAGAGGAATACCACCTTACCAAAAGAACCTCAAGAGGAGGCTTCTCTCAGCTCTAGGTATGTGAGAGGGACCCTGAGTTTTCGGCCTCAAGTGGAATGGACACCGCGATGCCCTGACTCGAAATAAGGCCGGATATCCCTGCAGTGACTTGAATGCAGGCTCGTCTTGCATCTCCCAAGACGAAAGGATGTCTGAATCCCCTGTGGAGACCATAGAGAAAGACCTAGTTCCCTACCTCATGGCGACCGGAGGCCTCACATCCTTTGAAAACTCCAGAGGTACGCGGAGATCAGTGCCTCCAAAGGAGACGATGCCTGTCTCCTCGTGAAACTTGATAGGAGTCCCAGGATTCCTGTGGAACGTGGAAAGGGACCCTTGGTCTCCCGCCTCAGCTGGAGAGGCGTCCCAATTTCCCTGCCAAGCCTCGAGGAGAATCCCCAGTTGTCCCTCGCAACTAGGCAGGAGTCCTGACGTCGCTGAAGAAACACGTGGGTGGAAGGGCCATCCCCTCGTAACTCGAAAATATTCCCCAGGTTCCTGCCGCAACTCGAGAAAAACCATGAGACTTCCCCCTCGCCGCGAGATGAGGCCCGATTCCCCTGCACTGCGTGCAGAGCAATTCCGTGTTGCACATCACACATGAAAGGAGCCTTGATTTCCTTGATGGCACTCCAGAGAAACCCCAAGAACACTGTTTCAAGGCTAGAGGGATCCTGAGGTCACTCTAGCAACAGGAAAGAGCTCCGTGGACCAACAATCAACTCGAGATGAGAGGTTAGTCCCTTGCTTCGACTCCAGAGGTATACCACCTTACCACAAGCACCTCAAGAGGAGGCTTCTCTCAGCTCAAGCTATGTGAGAAGGACCCTTAGTATGCGGCCTCAAGTGGAATGCAGACCGGGATGCCCTGACGCGAAATAAGGCCGGATATCCCTGCAGTGACTTGAATGCAGGCTCGTCTTGCATCTCCCAAGACGAAAGGATGTCTGAATCCCCTGTGGAGACCACAGAGAATGACCTAGTTCCCCACCTCATCGTGACCGGAGGCCTCACATCCTTTGAAAACTCCAGAGGTACGCGGAGATCAGTGCCTCCAAAGGAGACGATGCCTGACTCCTCGTGAAACTTGATAGGAGTCCCAGGATTCCTGTGGCACGTGGAAAGGGACCCTTGGTCTCCCGCCTCAGGTGGAGAGGCGTCCCAATTGCTCTTCCAAACCTCGAGGAGAATCCCGAGTTGTCCCTCACAACTAGGCAGGAGTCCTGACGTCGCTGAAGAAACACGTGGGTGGAAGGGCCATCCCCTCATAACTCGAGAATATTCCCCAGGTTCCCGCCGCAACTCGAGAAAAACCATGAGACTTCCCCTCGCCGCGAGATGAGGCCCGATTCCCCTGCACTGCGTGCAGAGCAATTCCGTGTTGCACATCACACATGAAAGGAGCCTTGATTTCCTTGATGGCACTCCGGAGAAACCCCAAGAACACTGTATCAAGGTTGAGGGATCCTGAGGTCACTGTAGCAACACGAAAGAGCTCCGTGGACCAAAAATCAACTCGAGATGAGAGGTTAGTCCCTTGCTTCGACTCCAGAGGAATACCACCTTACCACAAGAACCTCAAGAGGAGGCTTCTCTCAGCTCTAGGTATGTGAGAGGGACCCTGAGTTTTCGGCCTCAAGTGGAATGGACACTGCGATGCCCTGACTCGAAATAAGGCCGGATATCCCTGCAGTGACTTGAATGCAGGCTCGTCTTGCATCTCCCAAGACGAAAGAATGTCTGAATCCCCTGTGGAGACCACAGAGAAAGACCTAGTTCCCTACCTCATGGCGACCGGAGGCCTCACATCCTTTGAAAACTCCAGAGGTACGCGGAGATCAGTGCCTCCAAAGGAGACGATGCCTGTCTCCTCGTGAAACTTGATAGGAGTCCCAGGTTTCCTGTGGCACGTGGAAAGGGACCCTTGGTCTCCCACCTCAGCTGGAGAGGCGTCCCAATTGCCCTGCCAAGCCTCGAGGAGAATCCCGAGTTGTCCCTCGCAACTAGGCAGGAGTCCTGCCGTCGCAGAACAAACACGTGGGTGGAACGGCCATCCCCGTCGTAACTCGAAAATATACCGCAGGTTCCCGCCGCAACTCGAGAAAAACCATGAGACTTCCCCCTCGCCGCGAGATGAGGCCCGATTCCCCTGCACTGCGTGCAGAGCAATTCCGTGTTGCACATCACACATGAAAGGAGCCTTGATTTCCGTGATGGCACTCCAGAGAAACCCCAAGAACACTGTTTCAAGGCTAGAGGGATCCTGAGGTCACTGTAGCAACAGGAAAGAGCTCCGTGGACCAAAAATCAACTCGAGATGAGAGGTTAGTCCCTTGCTTCGACTCCAGAGGAATACCACCTTACCACAAGCACCTCAAGAGGAGGCTTCTCTCAGCTCTAGGTATGTGAGAGGGATCCTGAGTTTGCGGCCTCAAGTGGAATGGACACCGCGATGCCAGGACGCGAAATAAGGCCGGATATCCCTGCAGTGACTTGAATGCAGGCTCGTCTTGCATCTCCCAAGACGAAAGGATGTCTGAATCCCCTGTGGAGACCACAGAGAAAGACCTAGTTCCCCACCTCATCGCGACCGGAGGCCTCACATCCTTTGAAAACTCCAGAGGTACGCGGAGATCAGTGCCTCCAAAGGAGACGATGCCTGACTCCTCGTGAAACTTGATAGGAGTCCCAGGATTCCTGTGGCACGTGGAAAGGGACACTTGGTCTCCCGCCTCAGCTGGAGATGCGGCCCAATTGCCCTGCCAAGCCTCGAGGAGAATCCCGAGTTGTCCCTCGAAACTAGGCAGGAGTCCTGCCGTCGCTGAACTAACACGTGTGTGGAAGGGCCATCCCCGTCGTAACTCGAGAATATACCCCAGGTTCCCGCCGCAACTCGAGAAAAACCATGAGACTTCCCCCTCGCTGCGAGATGAGGCCCGATTCCCCTGCACTGCGTGCAGAGCAATTCCGTGTTGCACATCACACATGAAAGGAGCCTTGATTTCCGTGATGGCACTCCAGAGAAACCCCAAGAACACTGTTTCAAGGCTAGAGGGATCCTGAGGTCACTGTAGCAACACGAAAGATCTCCGTGGACCAAAAATCAACTCGAGATGAGAGGTTAGTCCCTTGCTTCGACTCCAGAGGAATACCACCTTACCACAAGCACCTCAAGAGGAGTCTTCTCTCAGCTCTAGGTATGTGAGAGGGACCCTGAGTTTTCGGCCTCAAGTGGAATGGACACCGCGATGCCCTGACTCGAAATAAGGCCGGATATCCCTGCAGTGACTTGAATGCAGGCTCGTCTTGCATCTCCCAAGACGAAAGGATGTCTGAATCCCCTGTGGAGACCACAGAGAAAGACCTAGTTCCCTACCTCATGGCGAACGGAGGCCTCACATCCTTTGAAAACTCCAGAGGTACGCAGAGATCAGTGCCTCCAAAGGAGACGATGCCTGTCTCCTCGTGAAACTTGATAGGAGTCCCAGGATTCCTGTGGCACGTGGAAAGGGACCCTTGGTCTCCCGCCTCAGCTGGAGAGGCGTCCCAATTGCCCTGCCAAGCCTCGAGGAGAATCCCGAGTTGTCCCTCGCAACTAGGCAGGAGTCCTGACGTCGCTGAACAAACACGTGGGTGGAAGGGCCATCCCCTCGTAACTCGAGAATATTCCCCAGGTTCCCGCCGCAACTCGAGAAAAACCATGAGACTTCCCCCTCGCCGCGAGATGAGGCCCGATTCCCCTGCACTGCGTGCAGAGCAATTCCGTCTTGCACATCACACATGAAAGGAGGCTTGATTTCCTTGATGGCACTCCAGAGAAACCCCAAGAACACTGTTTCAATGCTAGAGCGATACTGAGGTCACTCTAGCAACACGAAAGAGCTCCGTGTACCAACAATCAACTCGAGATGAGAGGTTAGTCCCTGGCTTCGACTCCAGAGGAATACCACCTTACCACAAGCACCTCAAGAGGAGGCTTCTCTCAGCTCTAGGTATGTGAGAGGGACCCTGAGTTTGCGGCCTCAAGTGGAATGGAGACCGCGATGCCCTGACTCGAAATAAGGCCGGATATCCCTGCAGTGACTTGAATGCAGGCTCGTCTTGCATCTCCCAAGACGAAAGGGTGTCTGATTGCCCTGTGGAGATCACAGAGAAAGACCTAGTTCCCCACCTCATGGCGACCGGAGGCCTCACATCCTTTGAAAATTCCAGAGGTACGCGGAGATCAGTGCCTCCAAAGGAGACGATGCCTGACTCCTCGTGAAACTTGATAGGAGTCCCAGGATTCCTGTGGCACGTGGAAAGGGACCCTGGGTCTCCCGCCTCAGCTGGAGAGGCGTCCCAATTGCCCTGCCAAGCCTCGAGGAGAATCCCGAGTTGTCCCTCGCAAATAGGCAGGAGTCCTGACGTCGCTGAACAAACACGTGGGTGGAAGGGCCATCCCCGTCGTAACTCGAGAATATACATCAGGTTCCCGCCGCAACTCGAGAAAAACCATGACACTTCCCCCTCGCCGCGAGATGAGGCCCGATTCCCCTGCACTGCGTGCAGAGCAATTCCGTGTTGCACATCACACATGAAAGGAGCCTTGATTTCCGTGATGGCACTCCAGAGAAACCCCAAGAACACTGTTTCAAGGCTAGAGGGATCCTGAGGTCACTGTAGCAACAGGAAAGAGCTCCGTGGACCAAAAATCAACACGAGATGAGAGGTTAGTCCCTTGCTTCGACTCCAGAGGAATACCACCTTACCACAAGAACCTCAAGAGGAGGCTTCTCTCAGCTCTAGGTATGTGAGAGGGACCCTGAGTTTTCGGCCTCAAGTGGAATGGACACCGCGATGCCCTGACTCGAAATAAGGCCGGATATCCCTGCAGTGACTTGAATGCAGGCTCGTCTTGCATCTCCCAAGACGAAAGGATGTCTGAATCCCCTGTGGAGACCACAGAGAAAGACCTAGTTCCCTACCTCATGGTGACCGGAGGCCTCACATCCTTTGAAAACTCCAGAGGTACGCGGAGATCAGTGCCTCCAAAGGAGACAATGCCTGTCTCCTCGTGAAACTTGATAGGAGTCCCAGGATTCCTGTGGAACGTGGAAAGGGACCCTTGGTCTCCCGCCTCAGCTGGAGAGGCGTCCCAATTGCCCTGCCAAGCCTCGAGGAAAATCCCGAGTTGTCCCTCGCAACTAGGCAGGAGTCCTGGTGTCGCTAAACAAACACGTGGGTGGAAGGGCCATCCCCTCGTAACTCGAGAATATTCCCCAGGTTCCCGCCGCAACTCGAGAAAAACCATGAGACTTCCCCCTCGCCGCGAGATGAGGCCCGATTCCCCTGCACTGCGTGCAGAGCAATTCCGTGTTGCACATCACACATGAAAGGAGCCTTGATTTCCTTGATGGCACTCCAGAGAAACCCCAAGAACACTGTTTCAAGGCTAGAGGGATCCTGAGGTCACTCTAGCAACACGAAAGAGCTCCGTGGACCAACAATCAACTCGAGATGAGAGGTTAGTCCCTTGCTTCGACTCCAGAGGTATACCACCTTACCACAAGCACCTCAAGAGGAGGCTTCTCTCAGCTCAAGCTATGTGAGAAGGACCCTTAGTATGCGGTCTCAAGTGGAATGGAGACCGGGATGCCCTGACGCGAAATAAGGCCGGATATCCCTGCAGTGACTTGAATGCAGGCTCGTCTTGCATCTCCCAAGACGAAAGGATGTCTGAATCCCCTGTGGAGACCACGGAGAATGACCTAGTTCCCCACCTCATCGTGACCGGAGGCCTCACATCCTTTGAAAACTCCAGAGGTACGCAGAGATCAGTGCCTCCAAAGGAGACGATGCCTGACTCCTCGTGAAACTTGATAGGAGTCCCAGGATTCCTGTGGCACGTGGAAAGGGACCCTTGGTCTCCCGCCTCAGGTGGAGAGGCGTCCCAATTGCCCTGCCAAGCCTCGAGGAGAATCCCGAGTTGTCCCTCACAACTAGGCAGGAGTCCTGACGTCGCTGAAGAAACACGTGGGTGGAAGGGCCATCCCCTCATAACTCGAGAATATTCCCCAGGTTCCCGCCGCAACTCGAGAAAAACCATGAGACTTCCCCCTCGCCGCGAGATGAGGCCCGATTCCCCTGCACTGCGTACAGAGCAATTCCGTGTTGCACATCACACATGAAAGGAGCCTTGATTTCCTTGATGGCACTCCAGAGAAACCCCAAGAACACTGTTTCAATGCTAGAGCGATCCTGAGGTCACTCTAGCAACACGAAAGAGCTCCGTGGACCAACAATCAACTCGAGATGACAGGTTAGTCCCTGGCTTCGACTCCAGAGGAATACCACCTTACCACAAGCACCTCAAGAGGAGGCTTCTCTCAGCTCAAGCTATGTGAGAGGGACCCTTAGTATGCGGCCTCAAGTGGAATGGAGACCCCGATGCCCTGACGCGAAATAAGGCCGGATATCCCTGCAGTGACTTGAATGCAGGCTCGTCTTGCATCTCCCAAGACGAAAGGATGTCTGAATCCCCTGTGGAGACCACAGAGAATGACCTAGTTCCCCACCTCATCGCGACCGGAGGCCTCACATCCTTTGAAAACTCCAGAGGTACGCGGAGATCAGTGCCTCCAAAGGAGACGATGCCTGACTCCTCGTGAAACTTGATAGGAGTCCCAGGATTCCTGTGGCACGTGGAAAGGGACACTTGGTCTCCCGCCTCAGCTGGAGAGGCGTCCCAATTGCCCTGCCAAGCCTCGAGGAGAATCCCGAGTTGTCCCTCGCAACTAGGCAGGAGTCCTGACTTCGCTGAACAAACACGTGGGTGGAAGGGCCATCCCCGTCGTAACTCGAGAATATATCCCAGGTTCCTGCCGCAACTCGAGAAAAACCATGAGACTTCCCTCTCGCCGCGAGATGAGGCCCGATTCCCCTGCACTGCGTGCAGAGCAATTCCGTCTTGCACATCACACATGAAAGGAGCCTTGATTTCCTTGATGGCACTCCAGAGAAACCCCAAGAACACTGTTTCAAGGCTGGAGGGATCCTGAGGTCCCTGTAGCAGCACGAAAGAGCTCCGTGGACCATGAATCAACTCGAGATGAGAGGTTAGTCCCTGGCTTCGACTCCAGAGGAATACCACCTTACCAAAAGCACCTCAAGAGGAGGCTTCTCTCAGCTCTAGGTATGTGAGAGGGACCCTGAGTTTGCGGCCTCAAGTGGAATGGAGACCGCGATGCCCTGACTCGAAATAAGGCCGGATATCCCTGCAGTGACTTGAATGCAGGCTCGTCTTGCATCTTCCAAGACGAAAGGATGTCTGAATCCCCTGTGGAGACCACAGAGAAAGACCTAGTTCCCCACCTCATCGCGACCGGAGGCCTCACATCCTTTGAAAACTCCAGAGGTACGCGGGGATCAGTGCCTCCAAAGGAGACGATGCCTGACTCCTCGTGAAACTTGATAGGAGTCCCAGGATTCCTGTGGAACGTGGAAAGGGACACTTGGTCTCCCGCCTCAGCTGGAGAGGCGTCGCAATTTCCCTGCCAAGCCTCGAGGAGAATCCCGAGTTGTCCCTCGCAACTAGGCAGGAGTCCTGACGTCGCTGAACAAACACGTGGGTGGAAGGGCCATCCCCGTCTTAACTCGAGAATATACCCCAGGTTCCCGCCGCAACTCGCGAAAAACCATGAGACTTCCCCCTCGCCGCGAGATGAGGCCCGATTCCCCTGCACTGCGTGCAGAGCAATTCTGTGTTGCACATCACACATGAAAGGAGCCTTGATTTCCTTGATGGCACTCCAGAGAAACCCCAAGAACACTGTTTCAAGGTTGAGGGATCCTGAGGTCACTGTAGCAACACGAAAGAGCTCCGTGGACCAAAAATCAACTCGAGATGAGAGGTTAGTCCCTGGCTTCGACTCCAGAGGAATACCACCTTACCACAAGCACATCAAGAGGAGGCTTCTCTCAGCTCTAGGTATGTGAGAGGGACCCTGAGTTTGCGGCCTCAAGTGGAATGGAGACCGCGATGCCCTGACGCGAAATAAGGCCGGATATCCGTGCAGTGACTTGAATGCAGGCTCGTCTTGCATCTCCCAAGACGAAAGGATGTCTGAATGCCCTGTGGAGACCACAGAGAAAGACCTAGTTCCCAACCTCATGGCGACCGGAGGCCTCACATCCTTTGAAAACTCCAGAGGTACGCGGAGATCAGTGCCTCCAAAGGAGACGATGCCTGACTCCTCGTGAAACTTGATAGGAGTCCCAGGATTCCTGTGGCACGTGGAAAGGGACACTTGGTCTCCCACCTCAGCTGGAGAGGCGTCCCAATTGCCCTGCCAAGCCTCGAGGAGAATCCCGAGTTGTCCCTCGCAACTAGGCAGGAGTCCTGACGTCGCTGAACAAACACGTGGGTGGAAGGGCCATCCCCGTCGTAACTCGAGAATATACCCCAGGTTCCCGCCGCAACTCGAGAAAAACCATGAGACTTCCCCCTCTCCGCGAGATGAGGCCCGATTCCCCTGCACTGCGTGCAGAGCAATTCCGTGTTGCACATCACACATGAAAGGAGCCTTGATTTCCTTGATGGCACTCCAGAGAAACCCCAAGAACACTGTTTCAAGGCTGGAGGGATCCTGGGGTCCCTGTAGCAGCACGAAAGAGCTCCGTGGACCATGAATCAACTCGAGATGAGAGGTTAGTCCCTGGCTTCGACTCCAGAGGAATACCACCTTACCACAAGCACCTCAAGAGGAGGCTTCTCTCAGCTCTAGGTATGTGAGAGGGACCCAGAGTTTGCGGCCTCAAGTGGAATGGAGACCGCGATGCCCTGACGCGAAATAAGGCCGGATATCCCAACAGTGACTTGAATGCAGGCTCGTCTTGCATCTCCCAAGACGAAAGGATGTCTGAATTCCCTGTGGAGACCACAGAGAATGACCTAGTTCCCCACCTCATCGCGACCGGAGGCCTCACATCCTTTGAAAACTCCAGAGGTACTCGGAGATCAGTGCCTCCAAAGGAGACGATGCCTGACTCCTCGTGAATCTTGATAGGAGTCCCAGGATTCCTGTGGCACGTGGAAAGGGACACTTGGTCTCCCGCCTCAGCTGGAGAGGCGGCCCAATTGCCCTGCCAAGCCTCGAGGAGAATCCCGAGTTGTCCCTCGCAACTAGGCAGGAGTCCTGACGTCGCTGAACAAACACGTGGGTGGAAAGGCCATCCCCGTCGTAACTCGAGAATATACCCCAGGTTCCCGCCGCAACTCGAGAAAAACCATGAGACTTCCCCCTCTCCGCGAGATGAGGCCCGATTCCCCTGCACTGCGTGCAGAGCAATTCCGTGTTGCACATCACACATGAAAGGAGCCTTGATTTCCTTGATGGCACTCCAGAGAAACCTCAAGAACACTCTTTCAAGGCTGGAGGGATCCTGAGGTCCCTGTAGCAACACGAAAGAGCTCCGTGGACCATGAATCAACTCGAGATGAGAGGTTAGTCCCTGGCTTCGACTCCAGAGGAATACCACCTTACCACAAGCACCTCAAGAGGAGGCTTCTCTCAGCTCTAGGTATGTGAGAGGGACCCTGAGTTTGCGGCCTCAAGTGGAATGGACACCGCGATGCCCTGACTCGAAATAAGGCCGGATATCCCTGCAGTGACTTGAATGCAGGCTCGTCTTGCATCTCCCAAGATGAAAGGATGTCTGAATCCCCTGTGGAGACCACAGAGAAAGACCTAGTTCCCCACCTCATCGCGACCGGAGGCCTCACATCCTTTGAAAACTCCAGAGGTACGCGGAGATCAGTGCCTCCAAAGGAGACGATGCCTGACTCCTCGTGAATCTTGATAGGAGTCCCAGGATTCCTGTGGCACGTGTAAAGGGACCCTGGGTCTCCCGCCTCAGCTGGAGAGGCGTCCCAATTGCCCTGCCAAGCCTCGAGGAGAATCCCGAGTTGTCCCTCGCAAATAGGCAGGAGTCCTGACGTCGCTGAACAAACACGTGGGTTGAAGGGCCATCCCCGTCGTAACTCGAGAATATACACCAGGTTCCCGCCGCAACTCGAGAAAAACCATGAGACTTCCCCCTCGCCGCGAGATGAGGCCCGATTCCCCTGCACTGCGTGCAGAGCAATTCCGTGTTGCACATCACACATGAAAGGAGCCTTGATTTCCTTGATGGCACTCCAGAGAATCCCCAAGAACACTGTTTCAAGGCTGGAGGAATCCTGAGGTCCCTGTAGCAACACGAAAGAGCTCCGTGGACCATGAATCAACTCGAGATGAGAGGTTAGTCCCTGGCTTCGACTCCAGAGGAATACCACCTTACCACAAGCACCTCAAGAGGAGGCTTCTCTCAGCTCTAGGTATGTGAGAGGGACCCGGAGTTTGCGGCCTCAAGTGGAATGGACACCGCGATGCCCTGACTCGAAATAAGGCCGGATATCCCTGCAGTGACTTGAATGCAGGCTCGTCTTGCATCTCCCAAGACGAAAGGATGTCTGAATCCCCTGTAGAGACCACAGAGAAAGACGTAGTTCCCAACCTCATCGCGACCGGAGGCCTCACATCCTTTGAAAACTCCAGAGGTACGCGGAGATCAGTGCCTCCAAAGGAGACGATGCCTGACTCCTCGTGAAACTTGATAGGAGTCCCAGGATTCCTGTGGCACGTGGAAAGGGACCCTTGGTCTCCCGCCTCAGCTGGAGAGGCGTCCCAATTGCCCTACCAAGCCTCGAGGAGAATCCCGAGTTGTCCCTCGCAACTAGGCAGGAGTCCTGCCGTCGCTGAACTAACACGTGTGTGGAAGGGCCATCCCCGTCGTAACTCGAGATTATACGGCAGGTTCCCGCCGCAACTCGAGAAAAACCATGAGACTTCCCCCTCGCCGCGAGATGAGGCCCGATTCCCCTGCACTGCGTGCAGAGCAATTCCGTGTTGCACATCACACATGAAAGGAGCCTTGATTTCCTTGATGGCACTCCAGAGAAACCCCAAGAACACTGTTTCAAGGTTGAGGGATCCTGAGGTCACTGTAGCAACACGAAAGAGCTCCATGGACCAAAAATCAACTCGAGATGAGAGGTTAGTCCCTAGCTTCGACTCCAGAGGAATACCACCTTACCGCAAGCACCTCAAGAGGAGGCTTCTCTCAGCTCTATGTATGTGAGAGGGACCCTGAGTTTGCGGCCTCAAGTGGAATGGAGACCGCCATGCCCTGACTCGAAATAAGGCCGGATATCCCTGCAGTGACTTGAATGCAGGCTCGTCTTGCATCTCCCAAGACGAAAGGATGTCTGAATCCCCTGTGGAGACCACGGAGAAAGACCTAATTCCCCACCTCATCGCGACCGGAGGCCTCACATCCTTTGAAAACTCCAGAGGTACGCGGAGATCAGTGCCTCCAAAGGAGACGATGCCTGACTCCTCGTGAAACTTGATAGGAGTCCCAGGATTCCTGTGGCACGTGGAAAGGGACCCTTGGTCTCCCGCCTCAGCTGGAGAGGCGTCCCAATTGCCCTGCCAAGCCTCGAGGAGAATCCTGAGTTGTCCCTCGCAACTAGGCAGGAGTCCTGACGTCGCTGAACAAACACGTGGGTGGAAGGGCCATCCCCGTCGTAACTCCAGAATATACCCCAGGTTCCCGCCGCAACTCGAGAAAAACCATGAGACTTCCCCCTCGCCGCGAGATGAGGCCCGATTCCCCTTCACTGCGTGCAGAGCAATTCCGTGTTGCACATCACACATGAAAGGAGCCTTGATTTCCTTGATGGCACTCCAGAGAAACCCCAATAACACTGTTTCAAGGCTAGAGGGATCCTGAGGTCACTGTAGCAACACGAAAGAGCTCCGTGGACCAAAAATCAACTCGAGATGAGAGGTTAGTCCCTGGCTTCGACTCCAGAGGAATACCACCTTACCAAAAGCACCTCAAGAGAAGGCTTCTCTCAGCTGTATGTATGTGAGAGGGACCCTGAGTTTGCGGCCTCAAGTGGAATGGAGACCGCGATGCCCTGACTCGAAATAAGGCCGGATATCCCTGCAGTGACTTGAATGCAGGCTCGTCTTGCATCTCCCAAGACGAAAGGATGTCTGAATCTCCTGTGGAGACCACAGAGAATGACCTAGTTCCCCACCTCATCGCGACCGGAGGCCTCACATCCTTTGAAAACTCCAGAGGTACGCGGAGATCAGTGCCTCCAAAGGAGACGATGCCTGACTCCTCGTGAAACTTGATAGGAGTCCCAGGATTCCTGTGGCACGTGGAAAGGGACACTTGGTCTCCCGCCTCAGCTGGAGAGGCGTCCCAATTGCCCTCCCAAGCCTCGAGGAGAATCCCAAGTTGTCCCTCGCAACTAGGCAGGAGTCCTGACGTCGCTGAACAAACACGTGGGTGGAAGGGCCATCCCCGTCGTAACTCGAGAATATACCCCAGGTTCCCGCCGCAACTCGAGAAAAACCATGAGACTTCCCCCTCGCCGCGAGATGAGGCCCGATTCCCCTGCACTGCGTGCAGAGCAATTCCGTGTTGCACATCACACATGAAAGGAGCCTTGATTTCCTTGATGGCACTCCAGAGAAAACCCAAGAACACTGTTTCAAGGCTGGACGGATCCTGAGGTCCCTGTAGCAGCACGAAAGAGCTCCGTGGACCATGAATCAACTCGAGATGAGAGGTTAGTCCCTGGCTTCGACTCCAGAGGAATACCACCTTACCACAAGCACCTCAAGAGGAGGCTTCTCTCAGCTCTAGGTATGTGAGAGGGACCCTGAGTTTGCGGCCTCAAGTGGAATGGAGACCGCGATGCCCTGACTCGAAATAAGGCCAGATATCCCTGCAGTGACTTGAATGCAGGCTCGTCTTGCATCTCCCAAGACGAAAGGATGTCTGAATCCCCTGTGGAGACCACAGAGAAAGACGTAGTTCCCCACCTCATCGCGACCGGAGGCCTCACATCCTTTGAAAACTCCAGAGGTACGCGGAGATCAGTGCCTCCAAAGGAGACGATGCCTGACTCCTCGTGAAACTTGATAGGAGTCCCAGGATTCCTGTGGCACGTGGAAAGGGACCCTGGGTCTCCCGCCTCAGCAGGAGAGGCGTCGCAATTGCCCTGCCAAGCCTTGAGGAGAATCCCGAGTTGTCCCTCGCAAATAGGCAGGAGTCCTGACGACGCTGAACAAACACGTGTGTGGAAGGGCCATCCCCGTCGTAACTCGAGAATATACCCCAGGTTCCCGCCGCAACTCGAGAAAAACCATGAGACTTCCCCCTCGCCGCGAGATGAGGCCCGATTCCCCTGCACTGCGTGCAGAGCAATTCCGGGTTGCACATCACACATGAAAGGAGCCTTGATTTCCTTGATGGCACTCCAGAGAAACCCCAAGAACACTGTTTCAAGGTTGAGGGATCCTGAGGTCCCTGTAGCAACACGAAAGAGCTCCGTGGGCCAAAAATCAACTCGAGATGAGAGGTTAGTCCCTGGCTTCGACTCCAGAGGAATACCACTTTACCACAAGCACCTCAAGAGGAGGCTTCTCTCAGCTGTATGTATGTGAGAGGGACCCTGAGTTTGCGGCCTCAAGTGGAATGGAGACCGCGATGCCCTGACTCGAAATAAGGCCGGATATCCCTGCAGTGACTTGAATGCAGGCTCGTCTTGCATCTCCCAAGACGAAAGGATGTCTGAATGCCATGTGGAGACCACAGAGAAAGACCTAGGTCCCCACCTCATGGCGACCGGAGGCCTCACATCCTTTGAAAACTCCAGAGGTACGCGGAGATCAGTGCCTCCAAAGGAGACGATGCCTGACTCCTCGTGAACCTTGATAGGAGTCCCAGGATTCCTGTGGCACGTGGAAAGGGACCCTTGGTCTCCCGCCTCAGCTGGAGAGGCGTCCCAATTGCCCTGCCAAGCCTCGAGGAGAATCCCGAGTTGTCCCTCGCAACTAGGCAGGAGTCCTGACGTCGCTGAAGAAGCACGTGGGTGGAAGGGCCATCCCCGTCGTAACTCGAGAATATACCCCAGGTTCCCGCCGCAACTCGAGAAAAACCATGAGACTTCCCCCTCGCCGCGAGATGAGGCCCGATTCCCCCGCACTGCGTGCAGAGCAATTCCGTGTTGCACATCACACATGAAAGGAGCCTTGATTTCCTTGATGGCACTCCAGAGAAACCCCAAGAACACTGTTTTAAGGCTAGAGGGATCCTGAGGTCACTGTAGCAACACGAAAGAGCTCCGTGGACCAAAAATCAACTCGAGATGAGAGGTTAGTCCCTGGCTTCGACTCCAGAGGAATACCACCTTACCACAAGCACCTCAAGAGGAGGCTTCTCTCAGCTCTAGCTATGTGAGAGGGACCCTGAGTTTGCGGCCTCAAGTGGAATGGACACCGCGATTCCCTGATCCGAAATAAGGCCGGATATCCCTGCAGTGACTTGAATGCAGGCTCGTCTTGCATCTCCCAAGACGAAAGGATATCTGAATCCCCTGTGGAGACCACAGAGAAAGACCTAGTTCCCCACCTCATCGCGACCGGAGGCCTCACATCCTTTGAAAACTCCAGAGGTACGCGGAGATCAGTGCCTCCAAAGGAGACGATGCCTGACTCCTCGTGAAACTTGATAGGAGTCACAGGATTCCTGTGGCACGTGGAAAGGGACACTTGGTCTCCCGCCTCAGCTGGAGAGGCGTCGCAATTGCCCTGCCAAGCCTCGAGGAGAATCCCGAGTTGTCCCTCGCAACTAGGCAGGAGTCCTGAAGTCGCTGAACAAACACGTGGGTGGAAGGGCCATCCCCGTCGTAACTCCAGAATATACCCCAGGTTCCCGCCGCAACTCGAGAAAAACCATGAGACTTCCCCCTCGCCGCGAGATGAGGCCCGATTCCCCTGCACTGCGTGCAGAGCAATTCCGTGTTGCACATCACACATGAAAGGAGCCTTGATTTCCTTGATGGCACTCCAGAGAAACCCCAAGAACACTGTTTCAAGGCTGGAGGGATCCTGAGGTAACTGTAGCAGCACGAAAGAGCTCCGTGGACCATGAATCAACTCGAGATGAGAGGTTAGTCCCTGGCTTCGACTCCAGAGGAATACCACCTTACCACAAGCACCTCAAGAGGAGGCTTCTCTCAGCTCTAGGTATGTGAGAGGTACCCTGAGTTTGCGGCCTCAAGTGGAATGGACACCGCGATGCCCTGACTCGAAAGAAGGCCGGATATCCCTGCAGTGACTTGAATGCAGGCTCGTCTTGCATCTCCCAAGACGAAAGGATGTCTGAATCCCCTGTGGAGACCACAGAGAAAGACCTAGTTCCCCACCTCATCGCGACCGGAGGCCTCACATCCTTTGAAAACTCCAGAGGTACGCGGAGATCAGTGCCTCCAAAGGAGACGATGCCTGACTCCTCGTGAAACTTGATAGGAGTCCCAGGATTCCTGTGGCACGTGGAAAGGGACACTTGGTCTCCCGCCTCAGCTGGAGAGGCGTCCCAATTGCCCTGCCAAGCCTCGAGGAGAATCCCAAGTTGTCCCTCGCAACTAGGCAGGAGTCCTGCCGTCGCTGAACTAACACGTGTGTGGAAGGGCCATCCCCGTCGTAACTCGAGATTATACCCCAGGTTCCCGCCGCAACTCGAGAAAAACCATGAGACTTCCCCCTCGCCGCGAGATGAGGCCCGATTCCCCTGCACTGCGTGCAGAGCAATTCCGTGTTGCACATCACACATGAAAGAAGCCTTGAATTCCTTGAAGGCACTCCAGAGAAACCCCAAGAACACTGTTTCAAGGTTGAGGGATCCTGAGGTCACTGTAGCAACACGAAAGAGCTCCATGGACCAAAAATCAACTCGAGATGAGAGGTTAGTCCCTGGCTTCGACTCCAGAGGAATACCACCTTACCACAAGCACCTCAAGAGGAGGCTTCTCTCAGCTCTAGCTATGTGAGAGGGACCCTGAGTTTGCGGCCTCAAGTGGAATGGACACCGAGATTCCCTGATCCGAAATAAGGCCGGATATCCCTGCAGTCACTTGAATGCAGGCTCGTCTTGCATCTCCCAAGACGAAAGGATGTCTGAATCCCCTGTGGAGACCACAGAGAAAGACCTAGTTCCCCACCTCATGGCGACCGGAGGCCTCACATCCTTTGAAAACTCCAGAGGTATGCGGAGATCAGTGCCTCCAAAGGAGACGATGCCTGACTCCTCGTGAAACTTGATAGGAGTCACAGGATTCCTGTGGCACGTGGAAAGGGACACTTGGTCTCCCGCCTCAGCTGGAGAGGCGTCCCAATTGCCCTGCCAAGCCTCGAGGAGAATCCCGAGTTGTCCCTCGCAACTAGGCAGGAGTCCTGACGTCGCTGAAGAAGCACGTGGGTGGAAGGGCCATCCCCGTCGTAACTCGAGAATATACCCCAGGTTCCCGCCGCAACTCGAGAAAAACCATGAGACTTCCCCCTCGCCGCGAGATGAGGCCCGATTCCCCCGCACTGCGTGCAGAGCAATTCCGTGTTGCACATCACACATGAAAGGAGCCTTGATTTCCTTGATGGCACTCCAGAGAAACCCCAAGAACACTGTTTTAAGGCTAGAGGGATCCTGAGGTCACTGTAGCAACACGAAAGAGCTCCGTGGACCAAAAATCAACTCGAGATGAGAGGTTAGTCCCTGGCTTCGACTCCAGAGGAATACCACCTTACCACAAGCACCTCAAGAGGGGGCTTCTCTCAGCTCTAGCTATGTGAGAGGGACCCTGAGTTTGCGGCCTCAAGTGGAATGGACACCGCGATTCCCTGATCCGAAATAAGGCCGGATATCCCTGCAGTGACTTGAATGCAGGCTCGTCTTGCATCTCCCAAGACGAAAGGATATCTGAATCCCCTGTGGAGACCACAGAGAAAGACCTAGTTCCCCACCTCATCGCGACCGGAGGCCTCACATCCTTTGAAAACTCCAGAGGTACGCGGAGATCAGTGCCTCCAAAGGAGACGATGCCTGACTCCTCGTGAAACTTGATAGGAGTCACAGGATTCCTGTGGCACGTGGAAAGGGACACTTGGTCTCCCGCCTCAGCTGGAGAGGCGTCGCAATTGCCCTGCCAAGCCTCGAGGAGAATCCCGAGTTGTCCCTCGCAACTAGGCAGGAGTCCTGAAGTCGCTGAACAAACACGTGGGTGGAAGGGCCATCCCCGTCGTAACTCCAGAATATACCCCAGGTTCCCGCCGCAACTCGAGAAAAACCATGAGACTTCCCCCTCGCCGCGAGATGAGGCCCGATTCCCCTGCACTGCGTGCAGAGCAATTCCGTGTTGCACATCACACATGAAAGGAGCCTTGATTTCCTTGATGGCACTCCAGAGAAACCCCAAGAACACTGTTTCAAGGCTGGAGGGATCCTGAGGTAACTGTAGCAGCACGAAAGAGCTCCGTGGACCATGAATCAACTCGAGATGAGAGGTTAGTCCCTGGCTTCGACTCCAGAGGAATACCACCTTACCACAAGCACCTCAAGAGGAGGCTTCTCTCAGCTCTAGGTATGTGAGAGGTACCCTGAGTTTGCGGCCTCAAGTGGAATGGACACCGCGATGCCCTGACTCGAAAGAAGGCCGGATATCCCTGCAGTGACTTGAATGCAGGCTCGTCTTGCATCTCCCAAGACGAAAGGATGTCTGAATCCCCTGTGGAGACCACAGAGAAAGACCTAGTTCCCCACCTCATCGCGACCGGAGGCCTCACATCCTTTGAAAACTCCAGAGGTACGCGGAGATCAGTGCCTCCAAAGGAGACGATGCCTGACTCCTCGTGAAACTTGATAGGAGTCCCAGGATTCCTGTGGCACGTGGAAAGGGACACTTGGTCTCCCGCCTCAGCTGGAGAGGCGTCCCAATTGCCCTGCCAAGCCTCGAGGAGAATCCCAAGTTGTCCCTCGCAACTAGGCAGGAGTCCTGCCGTCGCTGAACTAACACGTGTGTGGAAGGGCCATCCCCGTCGTAACTCGAGATTATACCCCAGGTTCCCGCCGCAACTCGAGAAAAACCATGAGACTTCCCCCTCGCCGCGAGATGAGGCCCGATTCCCCTGCACTGCGTGCAGAGCAATTCCGTGTTGCACATCACACATGAAAGAAGCCTTGAATTCCTTGAAGGCACTCCAGAGAAACCCCAAGAACACTGTTTCAAGGTTGAGGGATCCTGAGGTCACTGTAGCAACACGAAAGAGCTCCATGGACCAAAAATCAACTCGAGATGAGAGGTTAGTCCCTGGCTTCGACTCCAGAGGAATACCACCTTACCACAAGCACCTCAAGAGGAGGCTTCTCTCAGCTCTAGCTATGTGAGAGGGACCCTGAGTTTGCGGCCTCAAGTGGAATGGACACCGAGATTCCCTGATCCGAAATAAGGCCGGATATCCCTGCAGTCACTTGAATGCAGGCTCGTCTTGCATCTCCCAAGACGAAAGGATGTCTGAATCCCCTGTGGAGACCACAGAGAAAGACCTAGTTCCCCACCTCATGGCGACCGGAGGCCTCACATCCTTTGAAAACTCCAGAGGTATGCGGAGATCAGTGCCTCCAAAGGAGACGATGCCTGACTCCTCGTGAAACTTGATAGGAGTCACAGGATTCCTGTGGCACGTGGAAAGGGACACTTGGTCTCCCGCCTCAGCTGGAGAGGCGTCCCAATTGCCCTGCCAAGCCTCGAGGAGAATCCCGAGTTGTCCATCGCAACTAGGCAGGAGTCCTGACTTCGCTGAACAAACACGTGGGTGGAAGGGCCATCCCCGCCGAAACTCGAGAATATACCCCAGGTTCCCGCCGCAACTCGAGAAAAACCATGAGACTTCCCCCTCGCCGCGAGATGAGGCCCGATTCCCCTGCACTGCGTGCAGAGCAATTCCGTGTTGCACATCACACATGAAAGGAGCCTTGATTTCCTTGATGGCACTCCAGAGAAACCCCTAGAACACTGTTTCAAGGCTGGAGGGTTCCTGAGGTCCCTGTAGCAGCACGAAAGAGCTCCGTGGACCATGAATCAACTCGAGATGAGAGGTTAGTCCCTGGCTTCGACTCCAGAGGAATACCACCTTACCACAAGCACCTCAAGAGGAGGCTTCTCTCAGCTCTAGGTATGTGAGAGGGACCCTGAGTTTGCGGCCTCAAGTGGAATGGAGACCGCGATGCCCTGACTCGAAATAAGGCCGGATATCCCTGCAGTGACTTGAATGCAGGCTCGTCTTGCATCTCCCAAGACGAAAGGATGTCTGAATCCCCTGTGGAGACCACAGAGAAAGACCTAGTTCCCCACCTCATCGCGACCGGAGGCCTCACATCCTTTGAAAACTCCAGAGGTTCGCGGATATCAGTGCCTCCAAAGGAGACGAGGCCTGACTCCTCGTGAAACTTGATAGGAGTCCCAGGATTCCTGTGGCACGTGGAAAGGGACACTTGGTCTCCCGCCTCAGCTGGAGAGGCGTCCCAATTGCCCTGCCAAGCCTCGAGGAGAATCCCGAGTTGTCCCTCGCAACTAGGCAGGAGTCCTGACGTCGCTGAAGAAGCACGTGGGTGGAAGGGCCATCCCCGTCGTAACTCGAGAATATACCCCAGGTTCCCGCCGCAACTCGAGAAAAACCATGAGACTTCCCCCTCGCCGCGAGATGAGGCCCGATTCCCCTGCACTGCGTGCAGAGCAATTCCGTGTTGCACATCACACATGAAAGGAGCCTTGATTTCCTTGATGGCACTCCAGAGAAACCCCAAGAACACTGTTTTAAGGCTAGAGGGATCCTGAGGTCACTGTAGCAACACGAAAGAGCTCCGTGGACCAAAAATCAACTCGAGATGAGAGGTTAGTCCCTGGCTTCGACTCCAGAGGAATACCACCTTACCACAAGCACCTCAAGAGGAGGCTTCTCTCAGCTCTAGCTATGTGAGAGGGACCATGAGTTTGTGGCCTCAAGTGGAATGGACACCGCGATTCCCTGATCCGAAATAAGGCCGGATATCCCTGCAGTGACTTGAATGCAGGCTCGTCTTGCATCTCCCAAGACGAAAGGATATCTGAATCCCCTGTGGAGACCACAGAGAATGACCTAGTTCCCCACCTCATCGCGACCGGAGGCCTCACATCCTTTGAAAACTCCAGAGGTACGCGGAGATCAGTGCCTCCAAAGGAGACGATGCCTGACTCCTCGTGAAACTTGATAGGAGTCACAGGATTCCTGTGGCACGTGGAAAGGGACACTTGGTCTCCCGCCTCAGCTGGAGAGGCGTCGCAATTGCCCTGCCAAGCCTCGAGGAGAATCCCGAGTTGTCCCTCGCAACTAGGCAGGAGTCCTGACGTCGCTGAACAAACACGTGTGTGGAAGGGCCATCCCCGTCGTAACTCGAGAATATACCCCAGGTTCCCGCCGCAACTCGAGAAAAACCATGAGACTTCCCCCTCGCCGCGAGATGAGGCCCGATTCCCCTGCACTGCGTGCAGAGCAATTCCGTGTTGCACATCACACATGAAAGGAGCCTTGATTTCCTTGATGGCACTCCAGAGAAACCCCAAGAACACTGTTTCAAGGCTGGAGGGATCCTGAGGTAACTGTAGCAGCACGAAAGAGCTCCGTGGACCATGAATCAACTCGAGATGAGAGGTTAGTCCCTGGCTTCGACTCCAGAGGAATACCACCTTACCACAAGCACCTCAAGAGGAGGCTTCTCTCAGCTCTAGGTATGTGAGAGGTACCCTGAGTTTGCGGCCTCAAGTGGAATGGACACCGCGATGCCCTGACTCGAAAGAAGGCCGGATATCCCTGCAGTGACTTGAATGCAGGCTCGTCTTGCATCTCCCAAGACGAAAGGATGTCTGAATCCCCTGTGGAGACCACAGAGAAAGACCTAGTTCCCCACCTCATCGCGACCGGAGGCCTCACATCCTTTGAAAACTCCAGAGGTACGCGGAGATCAGTGCCTCCAAAGGAGACGATGCCTGACTCCTCGTGAAACTTGATAGGAGTCCCAGGATTCCTGTGGCACGTGGAAAGGGACACTTGGTCTCCCGCCTCAGCTGGAGAGGCGTCCCAATTGCCTTGCCAAGCCTCGAGGAGAATCCCAAGTTGTCCCTCGCAACTAGGCAAGAGTCCTGCCGTCGCTGAACTAACACGTGTGTGGAAGGGCCATCCCCGTCGTAACTCGAGATTATACCCCAGGTTCCCGCCGCAACTCGAGAAAAACCATGAGACTTCCCCCTCGCCGCGAGATGAGGCACGATTCCCCTGCACTGCGTGCAGAGCAATTCCGTGTTGCACATCACACATGAAAGAAGCCTTGAATTCCTTGAGGCACTCCAGAGAAACCCCAAGAACACTGTTTCAAGGTTGAGGGATCCTGAGGTCACTGTAGCAACACGAAAGAGCTCCGTGGACCACAAATCAACTCGAGATGAGAGGTTAGTCCCTGGCTTCGACTCCAGAGGAATACCACCTTACCACAAGCACCTCAAGAGGAGGCTTCTCTCAGCTCTAGCTATGTGAGAGGGACCCTGAGTTTGCGGCCTCAAGTGGAATGGACACCGAGATTCCCTGATCCGAAATAAGGCCGGATATCCCTGCAGTCACTTGAATGCAGGCTCGTCTTGCATCTCCCAAGACGAAAGGATGTCTGAATCCCCTGTGGAGACCACAGAGAAAGACCTAGTTCCCCACCTCATGGCGACCGGAGGCCTCACATCCTTTCAAAACTCCAGAGGTATGCGGAGATCAGTGCCTCCAAAGGAGACGATGCCTGACTCCTCGTGAAACTTGATAGGAGTCACAGGATTCCTGTGGCACGTGGAAAGGGACACTTGGTCTCCCGCCTCAGCTGGAGAGGCGTCCCAATTGCCCTGCCAAGCCTCGAGGAGAATCCCGAGTTGTCCATCGCAACTAGGCAGGAGTCCTGACTTCGCTGAACAAACACGTGGGTGGAAGGGCCATCCCCGCCGAAACTCGAGAATATACCCCAGGTTCCCGCCGCAACTCGAGAAAAACCATGAGACTTCCCCCTCGCCGCGAGATGAGGCCCGATTCCCCTGCACTGCGTGCAGAGCAATTCCGTGTTGCACATCACACATGAAAGGAGCCTTGATTTCCTTGATGGCACTCCAGAGAAACCCCTAGAACACTGTTTCAAGGCTGGAGGGTTCCTGAGGTCCCTGTAGCAGCACGAAAGAGCTCCGTGGACCATGAATCAACTCGAGATGAGAGGTTAGTCCCTGGCTTCGACTCCAGAGGAATACCACCTTACCACAAGCACCTCAAGAGGAGGCTTCTCTCAGCTCTAGGTATGTGAGAGGGACCCTGAGTTTGCGGCCTCAAGTGGAATGGACACCGCGATGCCCTGACTCGAAATAAGGCCGGATATCCCTGCAGTGACTTGAATGCAGGCTCGTCTTGCATCTCCCAAGACGAAAGGATGTCTGAATCCCCTGTGGAGACCACAGAGAAAGACCTAGTTCCCCACCTCATCGCGACCGGAGGCCTCACATCCTTTGAAAACTCCAGAGGTTCGCGGATATCAGTGCCTCCAAAGGAGACGAGGCCTGACTCCTCGTGAAACTTGATAGGAGTCCCAGGATTCCTGTCGCACATGGAAAGCGACCCTTGGTCTCCCACCTCAGCTGGAGAGGCGTCCCAATTGCCCTGCCAAGCCTCGAGGAGAATCCAGAGTTGTCCCTCGCAACTAGGCAGGAGTCCTGACGTCGCTGGAGAAGCACGTGGGTGGAAGGGCCATCCCCGTCGTAACTCGAGAATATACCCCACGTTCCCGCCGCAACTCGAGAAAAACCATGAGACTTCCCCCTCGCCGCGAGATGAGGCCCGATTCCCCTGCACTGCGTGCAGAGCAATTCCGTGTTGCACATCACACATGAAAGGAGCCTTGATTTCCTTGATGGCACTCCAGAGAAACCCCTAGAACACTGTTTCAAGGCTGGAGGGATCCTGAGGTCCCTGAAGCAGCACGAAAGAGCTCCGTGGACCATGAATCAACTCGAGATGAGAGGTTAGTCCCTGGCTTCGACTCCAGAGGAATACCACCTTACCACAAGCACCTCAAGAGGAGGCTTCTCTCAGCTCTAGGTATGTGAGAGCGACCCTGAGTTTGCGGCCTCAAGTGGAATGGACACCGCGATGCCCTGACTCGAAATAAGGCCGGATATCCCTGCAGTGACTTGAATGCAGGCTCGTCTTGCATCTTCCAAGATGAAAGGATGTCTGAATCCCCTGTGGAGACCACAGAGAAAGACCTAGTTCCCCACCTCATCGCGACCGGAGGCCTCACATCCTTTGAAAACTCCAGAGGTACGCGGAGATCAGTGCCTCCACAGGAGACGATGCCTGACTCCTCGTGAAACTTGATAGGAGTCCCAGGATTCCTGTGGCACGTGGAAAGGGACACTTGGTCTCCCGCCTCAGCTGGAGAGGCGTCCCAATTGCCCTGCCAAGCCTCGAGGAGAATCCCGAGTTGTCCCTCGCAACTAGGCAGCAGTCCTGACGTCGCTGAACTAACACGTGTGTGGAAGGGCCATCCCCGTCGTAACTCGAGATTATACCGCAGGTTCCCGCCGCAACTCGAGAAAAACCATGAGACTTCCCCCTCGCCGCGAGATGAGGCCCGATTCCCCTGCACTGCGTGCAGAGCAATTCCGTGTTGCACATCACACATGAAAGAAGCCTTGATTTCCTTGAAGGCACTCCAGAGAAACCCCAAGAACACTGTTTCAAGGTTGAGGGATCCTGAGGTCACTGTAGCAACACGAAAGAGCTCCGTGGACCAAAAATCAACTCGAGATGAGAGGTTAGTCCCTGGCTTCGACTCCAGAGGAATACCACCTTACCACAAGCACCTCAAGAGGAGGCTTCTCTCAGCTCTAGCTATGTGAGAGGGACCCTGAGTTTGCGGCCTCAAGTGGAATGGACACCGCGATTCCCTGATCCGAAATAAGGCCTGATATCCCTGCAGTGACTTGAATGCAGGCTCGTCTTGCATCTCCCAAGACGAAAGGATATCTGAATCCCATGTGGAGACCACAGAGAATGACCTAGTTCCCCACCTCATCGTGACCGGAGGCCTCACATCCTTTGAAAACTCCAGAGATACACGGAGATCAGTGCCTCCAAAGGAGACGATGCCTGACTCCTCGTGAAACTTGATAGGAGTCCCAGGATTCCTGTGGCACGTGGAAAGGGACACTTGGTCTCCCGCCTCAGCTGGAGAAGCGTCCCAATTGCCCTGCCAAGCCTCGAGGAGAATCCCGAGTTGTCCATCGCAACTAGGCAGGAGTCCTGACGTCGCTGAACAAACACGTGGGTGGAAGGGCCATCCCCGTCGTAACTCGAGAATATACCCCAGGTTCCCGCCACAACTCGAGAAAAACCATGAGACTTCCCCCTCGCCGCGAGATGAGGCCCGATTCCCCTGCACTGCGTGCAGAGCAATTCCGTGTTGCACATCACACATGAAAGGAGCCTTGATTTCCTTGATGGCACTCCAGAGAAACCCCAAGAACACTGTTTCAAGGCTGGAGGGATCCTGAGGTCCCTGTAGCAGCACGAAAGAGCTCCGTGGACCATGAATCAACTCGAGATGAGAGGTTAGTCCCTGGCTTCGACTCCAGAGGAATACCACCTTACCACAAGCACCTCAAGAGGAGGCTTTTCTCAGCTCTAGGTATGTGAGAGGGACCCTGAGTTTGCGGCCTCAAGTGGAATGGACACCGCGATGCCCTGACTCGAAATAAGGCCGGATATCCCTGCAGTGACTTGAATGCAGGCTCGTCTTGCATTTCCCAAGATGAAAGGATGTCTGAATCCCCTGTGGAGACCACAGAGAAAGACCTAGTTCCCCACCTCATCGCGACCGGAGGCCTCACATCCTTTGAAAACTCCAGAGGTACGCGGAGATCAGTGCCTCCAAAGGAGACGATGCCTGACTCCTCGTGAAACTTGATAGGAGTCCCAGGATTCCTGTGGCACGTGGAAAGGGACACTTGGTCTCCCGCCTCAGCTGGAGAGGCGTCCCAATTGCCCTGCCAAGCCTCGAGGAGAATCCCGAGTTGTCCCTCGCAACTAGGCAGGAGTCCTGCCGTCGCTGAACTAACACGTGTGTGGAAGGGCCATCCCCGTCGTAACTCGAGATTATACCGCAGGTTCCCGCCGCAACTCGAGAAAAACCATGAGACTTCCCCCTCGCCGCGAGATGAGGCCCGATTCCCCTGCACTGCGTGCAGAGCAATTCCGTGTTGCACATCACACATGAAAGGAGCCTTGATTTCCTTGAAGGCACTCCAGAGAAACCCCAAGAACACTGTTTCAAGGTTGAGGGATCCTGAGGTCACTGTAGCAACACGAAAGAGCTCCGTGGACCAAAAATCAACTCGAGATGAGAGGTTAGTCCCTGGCTTCGACTCCAGAGGAATACCACCTTACCACAAGCACCTCAAGAGGAGACTTCTCTCAGCTCTAGGTATGTGAGAGGGACCCTGAGTTTGCGGCCTCAATTGGAATGGAGACCGCGATGACCTGATTCGAAATAAGGCCGGATATCCCTGCAGTGACTTGAATGCAGGCTCGTCTTGCATCTCCCAAGACGAAAGGATGTCTGAATCCCCTGTGGAGACCACAGAGAAAGACCTAGTTCCCCACCTCATGGCGACCGGAGGCCTCACATCCTTTGAAAACTCCAGAGGTATGCGGAGATCAGTGCCTCCAAAGGAGACGATGCCTGACTCCTCGTGAAACTTGATAGGAGTCACAGGATTCCTGTGGCACGTGGAAAGGGACACTTGGTCTCCCGCCTCAGCTGGAGAGGCGTCCCAATTGCCCTGCCAAGCCTCGAGGAGAATCCCGAGTTGTCCATCGCAACAAGGCAGCAGTCCTGACGTCGCTGAACAAACACGTGGGTGGAAGGGCCATCCCCGCCGAAACTCGAGAATATACCCCAGGTTCCCGCCGCAACTCGAGAAAAACCATGAGACTTCCCCCTCGCCGCGAGATGAGGCCCGATTCCCCTGCACTGCGTGCAGAGCAATTCCTTGTTGCACATCACACATGAAAGGAGCCTTGATTTCCTTGATGGCACTCCAGAGAAACCCCTAGAACACTGTTTCAAGGCTGGAGGGTTCCTGAGGTCCCTGTAGCAGCACGAAAGAGCTCCGTGGACCATGAATCAACTCGAGATGAGAGGTTAGTCCCTGGCTTCGACTCCAGAGGAATACCACCTTACCACAAGCACCTCAAGAGGAGGCTTCTCTCAGCTCTAGGTATGTGAGAGGGACCCTGAGTTTGCGGCCTCAAGTGGAATGGACACCGCGATGCCAGGACGCGAAATAAGGCCGGATATCCCTGCAGTGACTTGAATGCAGGCTCGTCTTGCATCTCCCAAGACGAAAGGATGTCTGAATCCCCTGTGGAGACCACAGAGAAAGACCTAGTTCCCCACCTCATCGCGACCGGAGGCCTCACATCCTTTGAAAACTCCAGAGGTTCGCGGATATCAGTGCCTCCAAAGGAGACGAGGCCTGACTCCTCGTGAAACTTGATAGGAGTCCCAGGATTCCTGTGGCACGTGGAAAGGGACCCTTGGTCTCCCACCTCAGCTGGAGAGGCGTCCCAATTGCCCTGCCAAGCCTCGAGGAGAATCCCGAGTTGTCCCTCGCAACTAGGCAGGAGTCCTGACGTCGCTGAAGAAGCACGTCGGTGGAAGGGCCATCCCCGTCGTAACTCGAAAATATACCCCACGTTCCCGCCGCAACTCGAGAAAAACCATGAGACTTCCCCCTCGCCGCGAGATGAGGCCCGATTCCCCTGCACTGCGTGCAGAGCAATTCCGTGTTGCACATCACACATGAAAGGAGCCTTGATTTCCTTGATGGCACTCCAGAGAAACCCCTAGAGCACTGTTTCAAGGCTGGAGGGATCCTGAGGTCCCTGAAGCAGCACGAAAGAGCTCCGTGGACCATGAATCAACTCGAGATGAGAGGTTAGTCCCTGGCTTCGACTCCAGAGGAATACCACCTTACCACAAGCACCTCAAGAGGAGGCTTCTCTCAGCTCTAGGTATGTGAGAGCGACCCTGAGTTTGCGGCCTCAAGTGGAATGGACACCGCGATGCCCTGACTCGAAATAAGGCCGGATATCCCTGCAGTGACTTGAATGCAGGCTCGTCTTGCATCTCCCAAGACGAAAGGATGTCTGAATCCCCTGTGGAGACCACAGAGAAAGACCTAGTTCCCCACCTCATTGCGACCGGAGGCCTCACATCCTTTGAAAACTCCAGAGGTAGGCGGAGATCAGTGCCTCCAAAGGAGACGATGCCTGACTCCTCGTGAAACTTGATAGGAGTCCCAGGATTCCTGTGGCACGTGGAAAGGGACCCTTGGTCTCCCGCCTCAGCTGAAGAGGCGTCCCAATTGCCCTGCCAAGCCTCGAGGATAATCCCGAGTTGTCCCTCGCAACTAGGCAGGAGTCCTGACGTCGCTGAAGAAGCACGTGGGTGGAAGGGCCATCCCCGTCGTAACTCGAGAATATACCCCAGGTTCCCGCCGCAACTCGAGAAAAACAAATAGACTTCCCCCTCGCCGGGAGATGAGGCCCGATTCCCCTGCACGGCGTGCAGAGCAATTCCGTGTTGCACATCACACATGAAAGGAGCCTTGATTTCCTTGATGGCACTCCAGAGAAAACCCAAGAACACTGTTTCAAGGCTAGAGGGATCCTGAGGTTACTGTAGCAACACGAAAGAGCTCCGTGGACCAAAAATCAACTCGAGATGAGAAGTTTGTCCCTGGCTTCGACGCCAGAGGAATACCACCTTACCACAAGCACCTCAAGAGGAGGCTTCTCTCAGCTCTAGCTATGTGACAGGGACCCTGAGTTTGCGGCCTCAAGTGGAATGGACACCGCGATTCCCTGACGCGAAATAAGGCCGGATATTCCTGCAGTGACTTGAATGCAGGCTCGTCTTACATCTCTCAAGACGAAAGGATGTCTGAATCCCCTGTGGAGACCACAGAGAATGACCTAGTTCCCCACCTCATGGCGACCGGAGGCCTCACATCCTTTGAAAACTCCAGAGGTACGCGGAGATCAGTGCCTCCAAAGGAGCCCATGCCTGACTCCTCGTGAAACTTGATAGGAGTCCCAGGATTCCTGTGGCACGTGGAAAGGAACCCTTGGTCTCCCGCCTCAGCTGGAGAGGCGTCCCAATTGCCCTGCCAAGCCTCGAGGAGAATCCCGAGTTGTCCCTCGCAACTAGGCAGGAGTCCTGACGTCGCTGAACAAACACGTGGGTGGAAGGGCCATCCCCATCGTAACACGAGAATATACCCCAGGTTCCCGCCGCAACTCGAGAAAAACCATGAGACTTCCCCCTCGCCGCGAGATGAGGCCCGATTCCCCTGCACTGCGTGCAGAGCAATTCCGTGTTGCACATCACACATGAAAGGAGCCTTGATTTCCTTGATGGCACTCCAGAGAAACCCCAAGAACACTGTTTCAAGGTTGAGGGATCCTGAGGTCACTGTAGCAACACGAAAGAGCTCCGTGGACCAAAGATCAACTCGAGATGAGAGGTTAGTCCCTGGCTTCGACTCCAGAGGAATACCACCTTACCACAAGCACCTCAAGAGGAGGCTTCTCTCAGCTCTAGGTATGTGAGAGGGACCCTGAGTTTGCGGCCTCAAGTGGAATGGAGATCGCGATGCCCTGACTTGAAATAAGGCCGGATATCCCTGCAGTGACTTGAATGCAGGCTCGTCTTGCATCTCCCAAGACGAAAGGATGTCTGAATCCCCTTTGGAGACCACAGAGAATGACCTAGTTCCCCACCTCATCGCGACCGGAGGCCTCACATCCTTTGAAAACTCCAGAGGTACGCAGAGATCAGTGCCTCCAAAGGAGACGATGCCTGACTCCTCATGAAACCTGATAGGAGTCCCAGGATTCCTGTGGCACGTGGAAAGGGACCCTTGGTCTCCCGCCTCAGCTGGAGAGGCGTCGCAATTGCCCTCCCAAGCCTCGAGGTGAATCCCGAGTTGTCCCTCGCAACTAGGCAGGAGTCCTGACGTCGCTGAACAAACACGTGGTTGGAAGGGCCATCCCCGTCGTAACTCGAGAATATACCCCAGGTTCCCGCCGCAACTGGAGAAAAACCATGAGACTTCCCCCTAGCCGCGAGATGAGGCCCGATTCCCCTGCACTGCGTGCAGAGCAATTCCCTGTTGCACATCACTCATGAAAGGAGCCTTGATTTCCTTGATGGCACTCCAGAGAAACCCCAAGAACACTGTTTCAAGGTTGAGGGATCCTGAGGTCACTGTAGCAACACGAAAGAGCTCCGTGGACCAAAAATCAACTCGAGATGAGAGGTTAGTCCCTGGCTTCGACTCCAGAGGAATACCACCTTACCACAAGCACCTCAAGAGGAGGCTTCTCTCAGCTGTATGTATGTGAGAGGGACCCTGAGTTTGCGGCCTCAAGTGGAATGGAGACCGTGATGCCCTGACACGAAATAAGGCCGGATATCCCTGCAGTGACTTGAATGCAGGCTCGTCTTGCATCTCCCAAGACGAAAGGATGTCTGAATCCCCTGTGGAGACCACAGAGAATGACCTAGTTCCCCACCTCATCGCGACCGTAGGCCTCACATCCTTTGAAAACTCCAGAGGTACGCGGAGATCAGTGCCTCCAAAGGAGACGATGCCTGACTCCTCGTGAAACTTGATAGGAGTCCCAGGATTCCTGTGGCACGTGGAGAGGGCCCCTTGGTCTCCCACCTCAGCTGGAGAGGCGTCCCAATTGCCCTGCCAAGCCTCGAGGAGAATCCCGAGTTGTCCCTCGCAACTAGGCAGGAGTCCTGGCGTCGCTAAACAAACACGTGGGTGGAAGGGCCATCCCCGTCGTAACTCGAGAATATACCCCAGGTTCCCGCCGCAACTCGAGAAAAACCATGAGACTTCCCCCTCGCCGCGAGATGAGGCCTGATTCCCCTGCACTGCGTGCAGAGCAATTCCGTCTTGCACATCACACATGAAAGGAGCCTTGATTTCCTTGATGGCACTCCAGAGAAACCCCAAGAACACTGTTTGAAGGCTAGAGGGATCCTGAGGTCACTCTAGCAACACGAAAGAGCTCCGTGGACCACAAATCAACTCGAGATGAGAGGTTAGTCCCTGGCTTCGACTCCAGAGGAATACCACCTTACCACAAGCACCTCAAGAGGAGGCTTCTCTCAGCTCTAGGTATGTGAGAGGGACCCTGAGTTTGCGGCCTCAAGTGGAATGGACACCGCGATTCCCTGACGCGAAATAAGGCCGGATATCCCTGCAGTGACTTGAATGCAGGCTCGTCTTGCATCTCCCAATACGAAAGGATGTCTGAATCCCCTGTGGAGACCACAGAGAATGACCTAGTTCCCCACCTCATCGCGACCGGAGGCCTCACATCCTTTGAAAACTCCAGAGGTACGCGGAGATCAGTGCCTCCAAAGGAGACGATGCCTGACTCCTCGTGAAACTTGATAGGAGTCCCAGGATTCCTGTGGCACGTGGAAAGGGACACTTGGTCTCCCGCCTCAGCTGGAGAGGCGTCCCAATTGCCCTGCCAAGCCTCGAGGAGAATCCCGAGTTGTCCCTCGCAACTAGGCAGGAGTCCTGACTTCGCTGAACAAACACGTGGGTGGAAGGGCCATCCCCGTCGTAACTCGAGAATATACCCCAGGTTCCCGCCGCAACTCGGGAAAAACCATGAGACTTCCCCCTCGCCGCGAGATGAGGCCCGATTCCCCTGCACGGCGTGCAGAGCAATTCCGTGTTGCACATCACACATGAAAGGAGCCTTGATTTCCTTGATGGCACTCCAGAGAAAACCCAAGAACACTGTTTCAAGGCTGGAGGGATCCTGAGGTCCCTGTAGCAGCACGAAAGAGCTCCGTGGACCATGAATCAACTCGAGATGAGAGGTTAGTCCTTGGCTTCGACTCCAGAGGAATACCACCTTACCACAAGCACCTGAAGAGGAGGCTTCTGTCAGCTCTAGCTATGTGAGAGGGAACCTGAGTTTGCGGCCTCAAGTGGAATGGAGACCGTGATGCCCTGACTCGAAATAAGGCCGGATATCCCTGCAGTGACTTGAATGCAGGCTCGTCTTGCATCTCCCAAGACGAAAGGATGTCTGAATGCCCTGTGGAGACCACAGAGAAAGACCTAGTTCCCCACCTCATCGCGACCGGAGGCCTCACATCCTTTGAAAACTCCAGAGGTACGCGGAGATCAGTGCCTCCAAAGGAGACGATGCCTGACTCCTCGTGAAACTTGATAGGAGTCCCAGGATTCCTGTGGCACGTGGAAAGGGACCCTTGGTCTCCCACCTCAGCTGGAGAGGCGTCCCAATTGCCCTGCCAAGCCTCGAGGAGAATCCCGAGTTGTCCCTCGCAACTAGGCAGGAGTCCTGACGTCGCTGAAGAAGCACGTGGGTGGAAGGGCCATCCCCGTCGTAACTCGAGAATATACCGCAGGTTCCAGCCGCAACTCAAGAAAAACCATGAGACTTCCCCCTCGCCGCGAGATGAGGCCCGATTCCCCTGCACTGCGTGCAGAGCAATTCCGTGTTGCATATCACACATGAAAGAAGCCTTGATTTCCTTGATGGCACTCCAGAGAAACCCCAAGAACACTGTTTCAAGGTTGAGGGATCCTGAGGTCACTGTAGCAACACGAAAGAGCTCCGTGGACCACAAATCAACTCGAGATGAGAGGTTAGTCCCTGGCTTCGACTCCAGAGGAATACCACCTTACCACAAGCATCTCAAGAGGAGGCTTCTCTCAGCTCTAGGTATGTGAGAGGGACCCTGAGTTTGCGGCCTCAAGTGGAATGGACACCGCGATTCCCTGACGCGAAATAAGGCCGGATATCCCTGCAGTGACTTGAATGCAGGCTCGTCTTGCATCTCCCAAGACGAAAGGATGTCTGAATCCCCTGTGGAGACCACAGAGAATGACCTAGTTCCCCACCTCATCGCGACCGGAGGCCTCACATCCTTTGAAAACTCCAGAGGTACGCGGAGATCAGTGCCTCCAAAGGAGACGATGCCTGACTCCTCGTGAAACTTGATAGGAGTCCCAGGATTCCTGTGGCACGTGGAAAGGGACACTTGGTCTCCCGCCTCAGCTGGAGAGGCGTCCCAATTGCCCTGCCAAGCCTCGAGGAGAATCCCGAGTTGTCCCTCGCAACTAGGCAGGAGTACTGACGTCGCTGAACAAACACGTGGGTGGAAGGGCCATCCCCGTCGAAACTCGAGAATATACCCCAGGTTCCCGCCGCAACTCGGGAAAAACCATGAGACTTCCCCCTCGCCGCGAGATGAGGCCCGATTCCCCTGCACTGCGTGCAGAGCAATTCCGTGTTGCACATCACACATGAAAGGAGCCTTGATTTCCTTGATGGCACTCCAGAGAAAACCCAAGAACACTGTTTCAAGGCTGGAGGGATCCTGAGGTCCCTGTAGCAGCACGAAAGAGCTCCGTGGACCATGAATCAACTCGAGATGAGAGGTTAGTCCCTGGCTTCGACTCCAGAGGAATACCACCTTACCACAAGCACCTCAAGAGGAGGCTTCTCTCAGCTGTATGTATGTGAGAGGGACCCTGAGATTGCGGCCTCAAGTGGAATGGAGACCGTGATGCCCTGACTCGAAATAAGGCCGGATATCCCTGCAGTGACTTGAATGCAGGCTCGTCTTGCATCTCCCAAGACGAAAGGATGTCTGAATGCCCTGTGGAGACCACAGAGAAAGACCTAGTTCCCCACCTCATCGCGACCGGAGGCCTCACATCCTTTGAAAACTCCAGAGGTACGCGGAGATCAGTGCCTCCAAAGGAGACGATGCCTGACTCCTCGTGAAACTTGATAGGAGTCCCAGGATTCCTGTGGCACGTGGAAAGGGACCCTTGGTCTCCCACCTCAGCTGGAGAGGCGTCCCAATTGCCCTGCCAAGCCTCGAGGAGAATCCCGAGTTGTCCCTCGCAACTAGGCAGGAGTCCTGACGTCGCTGAAGAAGCACGTGGGTGGAAGGGCCATCCCCGTCGTAACTCGAGAATATACCGCAGGTTCCAGCCGCAACTCAAGAAAAACCATGAGACTTCCCCCTCGCCGCGAGATGAGGCCCGATTCCCCTGCACTGCGTGCAGAGCAATTCCGTGTTGCATATCACACATGAAAGAAGCCTTGATTTCCTTGATGGCACTCCAGAGAAACCCCAAGAACACTGTTTCAAGGTTGAGGGATCCTGAGGTCACTGTAGCTACACGAAAGAGCTCCGTGGACCAAAAATCAACTCGAGATGAGAGGTTAGTCCCTGGCTTCGACTCCAGAGGAATACCACCTTACCACAAGCACCTCAAGAGGAGGCTTCTCTCAGCTCTAGGTATGTGAGAGGGACCCTGAGTTTGCGGCCTCAAGTGGAATGGAGACCGCGATTGCCTGACTCGAAATAAGGCCGGATATCCCTGCAGTGACTTGAATGCAGGCTCGTCTTGCATCTCCCAAGACGAAAGGATTTCTGAATGCCCTGTGGAGACCACAGAGAAAGACCTAGTTCCCCACCTCATCGCGATCGGAGGCCTCACATCCTTTGAAAACTCCAGAGGTACGCGGAGATCAGTGCCTCCAAAGGAGACGATGCCTGACTCCTCGTGAAACTTGATAGGACTCCCAGGATTCCTGTGGCACATGGAAAGGGACCCTTGGTCTCCCGCCTCAGCTGGAGAGGCGTCCCAATTGCCCTGCCAAGCCTCGAGGAGAATCCCGAGTTGTCCCTCGCAACTAGGCAGGAGTCCTGACGTCGCTGAACAAACACGTGGGTGGAAGGGCCATCCCCGTCGTAACTCGAGAATATTCCCCAGGTTCCCGCCGCAACTCGAGAAAAACCATGAGACTTCCCCCTCGCCGCGAGATGAGGCCCGATTCCCCTGCACTGCGTGCAGAGCAATTCCGTGTTGCACATCACACATGAAAGGAGCCTTGATTTCCTTGATGGCACTCCAGAGAAACACCAAGAACACTGTTTCAAGGCTAGAGGGATCCTGAGGTCACTCTAGCAACACGAAAGAGCTCCGTGGACCACAAATCAACTCGAGATGAGAGGTTAGTCCCTGGCTTCGACTCCAGAGGAATACCACCTTACCACAAGCACCTCAAGAGGAGGCTTCTCTCAGCTCTAGCTATGTGAGAGGGACCCTGAGTTTGCGGCCTCAAGTGGAATGGACACCGCGATTCCCTGACGCGAAATAAGGCCGGATATCCCTGCAGTGACTTGAATGCAGGCTCGTCTTGCATCTCCCAAGACGAAAGGATGTCTGAATCCCCTGTGGAGACCACAGAGAATGACCTAGTTCCCCACCTCATCGCGACCGGAGGCCTCACATCCTTTGAAAACTCCAGAGGTACGCGGAGATCAGTGCCTCCAAAGGAGACGAAGCCTGACTCCTCGTGAAACTTGATAGGAGTCCCAGGATTCCTGTGGCACGTGGAAAGGGACACTTGGTCTCCCGCCTCAGCTGGAGAGGCGTCCCAATTGCCCTGCCAAGCCTCGAGGAGAATTCCGAGTTGTCCCTCGCAACTAGGCACGAGTACTGACGTCGCTGAACAAACACGTGGGTGGAAGGGCCATCCCCGTCGTAACTCGAGAATATACCCCAGGTTCCCGCCGCAACTCGAGAAAAACCATGAGACTTCCCCCTCGCCGCGAGATGAGGCCCGATTCCCCTGCACTGCGTGCAGAGCAATTCCGTGTTGCACATCACACATGAAAGGAGCCTTGATTTCCTTGATGGCACTCCAGAGAAACCCCAAGAACACTGTTTCAAGGCTGGAGGGATCCTGAGGTCCCTGTAGCAGCACGAAAGAGCTCCGTGGACCATGAATCAACTCGAGATGAGAGGTTAGTCCCTGGCTTCGACTCCAGAGGAATACCACCTTACCACAAGCACCTCAAGAGGAGGCTTCTCTCAGCTGTATGTATGTGAGAGGGACCCTGAGTTTGCGGCCTCAAGTGGAATGGAGACCACGATGCCCTCACTCGAAATAAGGCCGGATATCCCTGCAGTGACTTGAATGCAGGCTCGTCTTGCATCTCCCAAGACGAAAGGATGTCTGAATCCCCTGTGGAGACCACAGAGAAAGACCTAGTTCCCCACCTCATGGCGACTGGAGGCCTCACATCCTTTGAAAACTCCAGAGGTACGCGGAGATCAGTGCCTCCAAAGGAGACGATGCCTGACTCCTCGTGAAACTTGATAGGAGTCCCAGGATTCCTGTGGCACGTGGAAAGGGACCCTGGGTCTCCCGCCTCAGCTGGAGAGGCGTCCCAATTGCCCTGCCAAGCCTCGAGGAGAATCCCGAGTTGTCCCTCGCAACTAGGCAGGAGTCCTGACGTCGCTGAACAAACACGTGGGTGGAAGGGCCATCCCCGTCGTAACTCGAGAATATTCCCCAGGTTCCCGCCGCAACTCGAGAAAAACCATGAGACTTCCCCCTCGCCGCGAGATGAGGCCCGATTCCCCTGCACTGCGTGCAGAGCAATTCCGTGTTGCACATCACACATGAAAGGAGCCTTGATTTCCTTGATGGCACTCCAGAGAAACACCAAGAACACTGTTTCAAGGCTAGAGGGATCCTGTGGTCACTCTAGCAACACGAAAGAGCTCCGTGGACCACAAATCAACTCGAGATGAGAGGTTAGTCCCTGGCTTCGACTCCAGAGGAATACCACCTTACCACAAGCACCTCAAGAGGAGGCTTCTCTCAGCTCTAGCTATGTGAGAGGGACCCTGAGTTTGCGGCCTCAAGTGGAATGGACACCGCGATTCCCTGACGCGAAATAAGGCCGGATATCCCTGCAGTGACTTGAATGCAGGCTCGTCTTGCATCTCCCAAGACGAAAGGATGTCTGAATCCCCTGTGGAGACCACAGAGAATGACCTAGTTCCCCACCTCATCGCGACCGGAGGCCTCACATCCTTTGAAAACTCCAGAGGTACGCGGAGATCAGTGCCTCCAAAGGAGACGAAGCCTGACTCCTCGTGAAACTTGATAGGAGTCCCAGGATTCCTGTGGCACGTGGAAAGGGACACTTGGTCTCCCGCCTCAGCTGGAGAGGCGTCCCAATTGCCCTGCCAAGCCTCGAGGAGAATTCCGAGTTGTCCCTCGCAACTAGGCACGAGTACTGACGTCGCTGAACAAACACGTGTGTGGAAGGGCCATCCCCGTCGTAACTCGAGAATATACCCCAGGTTCCCGCCGCAACTCGAGAAAAACCATGAGACTTCCCCCTCGCCGCGAGATGAGGCCCGATTCCCCTGCACTGCGTGCAGAGCAATTCCGTGTTGCACATCACACATGAAAGGAGCCTTGATTTCCTTGATGGCACTCCAGAGAAACCCCAAGAACACTGTTTCAAGGCTGGAGGGATCCTGAGGTCCCTGTAGCAGCACGAAAGAGCTCCGTGGACCATGAATCAACTCGAGATGAGAGGTTAGTCCCTGGCTTCGACTCCAGAGGAATACCACCTTACCACAAGCACCTCAAGAGGAGGCTTCTCTCAGCTGTATGTATGTGAGAGGGACCCTGAGTTTGCGGCCTCAAGTGGAATGGAGACCGCGATGCCCTCACTCGAAATAAGGCCGGATATCCCTGCAGTGACTTGAATGCAGGCTCGTCTTGCATCTCCCAAGACGAAAGGATGTCTGAATCCCCTGTGGAGACCACAGAGAAAGACCTAGTTCCCCACCTCATGGCGACTGGAGGCCTCACATCCTTTGAAAACTCCAGAGGTACGCGGAGATCAGTGCCTCCAAAGGAGACGATGCCTGACTCCTCGTGAAACTTGATAGGAGTCCCAGGATTCCTGTGGCACGTGGAAAGGGACCCTGGGTCTCCCGCCTCAGCTGGAGAGGCGTCCCAATTGCCCTGCCAAGCCTCGAGGAGAATCCCGACTTGTCCCTCGCAACTAGGCAGGAGTCCTGACGTCGCTGAACAAACACGTGGGTGGAAGGGCCATCCCAGTCGTACCTCGAGAATATTCCCCAGGTTCCCGCCGCAACTCGAGAAAAACCATGAGACTTCCCCCTCGCCGCGAGATGAGGCCCGATTCCCCTGCACTGCTTGCAGAGCAATTCCCTGTTGCACATCACTCATGAAAGGAGCCTTGATTTCCTTGATGGCACTCCAGAGAAACCCCAAGAACACTGTTTCAAGGTTGAGGGATCCTGAGGTCACTGTAGCAACACGAAAGAGCTCCGTGGACCATGAATCAACTCGAGATGAGAGGTTAGTCCCTGGCTTCGACTCCAGAGGAATACCACCTTACACAAGCACCTCAAGAGGAGGCTTCTCTCAGCTCTAGGTATGTGAGAGGGACCCTGAGTTTGCGGCCTCAAGTGGAATGGAGACCGCGATGCCCTGACTCGAAATAAGGCCGGATATCCCTGCAGTGACTTGAATGCAGGCTCGTCTTGCATCTCCCAAGACGAAAGGATGTCTGAATGCCATGTGGAGACCACAGAGAAAGACCTAGTTCCCCACCTCATGGCGACCGGAGGCCTCACATCCTTTCAAAACTCCAGAGGTACGCGGAGATCAGTGCCTCCAAAGGAGACGATGCCTGACTCCTCATGAAACTTGATAGGAGTCCCAGGATTCCTGTGGCACGTGGAAAGGGACCCTGGGTCTCCCGCCTCAGCTGGAGAGGCGTCCCAATTGCCCTGCCAAGCCTCGAGGAGAATCCCGAGTTGTCCCTCGCAACTAGGCAGGAGTCCTGGTGTCGCTGAACAAACACGTGTGTGGAAGGGCCATCCCCGTCGTAACTCGAGAATATACCCCAGGTTCCCGCCGCAACTCGAGAAAAACCATGAGACTTCCCCCTCGCCGCGAGATGAGGCCCGATTCCCCTGCACTGCGTGCAGAGCAATTCCGTCTTGCACATCACACATGAAAGGAGCCTTGATTTCCTTGATGGCACTCCAGAGAAAACCCAAGAACACTGTTTCAAGGCTAGAGGGATCCTGAGGTCACTGTAGCAACACGAAAGAGCTCCGTGGACCACAAATCAACTCGAGATGAGAGGTTAGTCCCTGGCTTCGACTCCAGAGGAATACCACCTTACCACAAGCACCTCAAGAGGAGGCTTCTCTCAGCTGTATGTATGTGAGAGGGACCCTGATTTTGCGGCCTCAAGTGTAATGGAGACCGCGATGCCCTGACGCGAAATAAGGCCGGATATCCCTGCAGTGACTTGAATGCAGGCTCGTCTTGCATCTCCCAAGACGAAAGGATGTCTGAATCCCCTGTGGAGACCACAGAGAATGACCTAGTTCCCCACCTCATCGCGACCGGAGGCCTCACATCCTTTGAAAACTCCAGAGGTACGCGGAGATCAGTGCCTCCAAAGGAGACGATGCCTGACTCCTCGTGAAACTTGATAGGAGTCCCAGGATTCCTGTGGCACGTGGAAAGGGACCCTTGGTCTCCCGCCTCAGCTGGAGAGGCGTCCCAATTGCCCTGCCAAGCCTCGAGGAGAATCCCGAGTTGTCCCTCGCAACTAGGCAGGAGTCCTGACGTCGCTGAACAAACACGTGGGTGGAAGGGCCATCCCCGTCGTAACTCGAGAATATACCCCAGGTTCCCGCCGCAACTCGAGAAAAACCATGAGACTTCCCCCTCGCCGCGAGATGAGGCCCGATTCCCCTGCACTGCGTGCAGAGCAATTCCGTGTTGCACATCACACATGAAAGGAGCCTTGATTTCCTTGATGGCACTCCAGAGAAACCCCAAGAACACTGTTTCAAGGCTAGAGGGATCCTGTGGTCACTCTAGCAACACGAAAGAGCTCCGTGGACCACAAATCAACTCGAGATGAGAGGTTAGTCCCTGGCTTCGACTCCAGAGGAATACCACCTTACCACAAGCACCTCAAGAGGAGGCTTCTCTCAGCTGTATGTATGTGAGAGGGACCCTGAGTTTGCGGGCTCAAGTGGAATGGAGACCGCGATGCCCTCACTCGAAATAAGGCCGGATATCCCTGCAGTGACTTGAATGCAGGCTCGTCTTGCATCTCCCAAGACGAAAGGATGTCTGAATCCCCTGTGGAGACCACAGAGAAAGACCTAGTTCCCCACCTCATGGCGACCAGAGGCCTCACATCCTTTGAAAACTCCAGAGGTACGCGGAGATCAGTGCCTCCAAAGGAGACGATGCCTGACTCCTCGTGAAACTTGATAGGAGTCCCAGGATTCCTGTGGCACGTGGAAAGGGACCCTTGGTCTCCCGCCTCAGGTGGAGAGGCGTCCCAATTGCCCTGCCAAGCCTCAAGGAGAATCCCGAGTTGTCCCTCGCAAATACGCAGGAGTCCTGACGTCGCTGAACAAAAACGAGGGTGGAAGGGCCATCCCCGTCGTAACTCGAGAATATACCCCAGGTTCCCGCCGCAACTCGAGAAAAACCATGAGACTTCCCCCTCGCCGCGAGATGAGGCCCGATTCCCCTGCACTGCGTGCAGAGCAATTCCATGTTGCACATCACACATGAAAGAAGCCTTGATTTCCTTGATGGCACTCCAGAGAAACCCCAAGAACACTGTTTCAAGGCTAGAGGGATCCTGAGGTCACTGTAGCAACACGAAAGAGCTCCGTGGACCAAAAATCAACTCGAGATGAGAGGTTAGTCCCTGGCTTCGACTCCAGAGGAATACCACCTTACCACAACCACCTCAAGAGGAGGCTTCTCTCAGCTCTAGGTATGTGAGAGGGACCCTGAGTTTGCGGCCTCAAGTGGAATGGAGACCGCGATGCCCTGACTCGAAATAAGGCCGGATATCCCTGCAGTGACTTGAATGCAGGCTCGTCTTGCATCTCCCAAGACGAAAGGATGTCTGAATCCCCTGTGGAGACCACAGAGAAAGACCTAGTTCCCCACCTCATGGCGACCGGAGGCCTCACATCCTTTGAAAACTCCACAGGTACGCGGAGATCAGTGCCTCCAAAGGAGACGATGCCTGACTCCTCGTGAAACTTGATAGGAGTCACAGGATTCCTGTGGCACGTGGAAAGGGACACTTGGTCTCCCGCCTCAGCTGGAGAGGCGTCCCAATTGCCCTGCCAAGCCTCGAGGAGAATCCCGAGTTGTCCCTCGCAACTAGGCAGGAGTCCTGACGTCGCTGAACAAACACGTGGGTGGAAGGGCCATCCCCGTCGTAACTCGAGAATATACCCCAGGTTCCCGCCGCAACTCGAGAAAAACCATGAGACTTCCCCCTCGCCGCGAGATGAGGCCCGATTCCCCTGCACTGCGTGCAGAGCAATTCCGTGTTGCACATCACACATGAAAGGAGCCTTGATTTCCTTGATGGCACTCCAGAGAAACCCCAAGAACACTGTTTCAAGGCTGGAGGGATCCTGAGGTCCCTGTAGCAGCACGAAAGAGCTCCGTGGACCATGAATCAACTCGAGATGAGAGGTTAGTCCCTGGCTTCGACTCCAGAGGAATACCACCTTACCACAAGCACCTCAAGAGGAGGCTTCTCTCAGCTGTATGTATGTGAGAGGGACCCTGAGTTTGCGGCCTCAAGTGGAATGGAGACCGCGATGCCCTCACTCGAAATAAGGCCGGATATCCCTGCAGTGACTTGAATGCAGGCTCGTCTTGCATCTCCCAAGACGAAAGGATGTCTGAATCCCCTGTGGAGACCACAGAGAAAGACCTAGTTCCCCACCTCATGGCGACTGGAGGCCTCACATCCTTTGAAAACTCCAGAGGTACGCGGAGATCAGTGCCTCCAAAGGAGACGATGCCTGACTCCTCGTGAAACTTGATAGGAGTCCCAGGATTCCTGTGGCACGTGGAAAGGGACCCTGGGTCTCCCGCCTCAGCTGGAGAGGCGTCCCAATTGCCCTGCCAAGCCTCGAGGAGAATCCCGACTTGTCCCTCGCAACTAGGCAGGAGTCCTGACGTCGCTGAACAAACACGTGGGTGGAAGGGCCATCCCAGTCGTACCTCGAGAATATTCCCCAGGTTCCCGCCGCAACTCGAGAAAAACCATGAGACTTCCCCCTCGCCGCGAGATGAGGCCCGATTCCCCTGCACTGCGTGCAGAGCAATTCCCTGTTGCACATCACTCATGAAAGGAGCCTTGATTTCCTTGATGGCACTCCAGAGAAACCCCAAGAACACTGTTTCAAGGTTGAGGGATCCTGAGGTCACTGTAGCAACACGAAAGAGCTCCGTGGACCATGAATCAACTCGAGATGAGAGGTTAGTCCCTGGCTTCGACTCCAGAGGAATACCACCTTACACAAGCACCTCAAGAGGAGGCTTCTCTCAGCTCTAGGTATGTGAGAGGGACCCTGAGTTTGCGGCCTCAAGTGGAATGGAGACCGCGATGCCCTGACTCGAAATAAGGCCGGATATCCCTGCAGTGACTTGAATGCAGGCTCGTCTTGCATCTCCCAAGACGAAAGGATGTCTGAATGCCATGTGGAGACCACAGAGAAAGACCTAGTTCCCCACCTCATGGCGACCGGAGGCCTCACATCCTTTCAAAACTCCAGAGGTACGCGGAGATCAGTGCCTCCAAAGGAGACGATGCCTGACTCCTCATGAAACTTGATAGGAGTCCCAGGATTCCTGTGGCACGTGGAAAGGGACCCTGGGTCTCCCGCCTCAGCTGGAGAGGCGTCCCAATTGCCCTGCCAAGCCTCGAGGAGAATCCCGAGTTGTCCCTCGCAACTAGGCAGGAGTCCTGGTGTCGCTGAACAAACACGTGTGTGGAAGGGCCATCCCCGTCGTAACTCGAGAATATACCCCAGGTTCCCGCCGCAACTCGAGAAAAACCATGAGACTTCCCCCTCGCCGCGAGATGAGGCCCGATTCCCCTGCACTGCGTGCAGAGCAATTCCGTCTTGCACATCACACATGAAAGGAGCCTTGATTTCCTTGATGGCACTCCAGAGAAAACCCAAGAACACTGTTTCAAGGCTAGAGGGATCCTGAGGTCACTGTAGCAACACGAAAGAGCTCCGTGGACCACAAATCAACTCGAGATGAGAGGTTAGTCCCTGGCTTCGACTCCAGAGGAATACCACCTTACCACAAGCACCTCAAGAGGAGGCTTCTCTCAGCTGTATGTATGTGAGAGGGACCCTGATTTTGCGGCCTCAAGTGTAATGGAGACCGCGATGCCCTGACGCGAAATAAGGCCGGATATCCCTGCAGTGACTTGAATGCAGGCTCGTCTTGCATCTCCCAAGACGAAAGGATGTCTGAATCCCCTGTGGAGACCACAGAGAATGACCTAGTTCCCCACCTCATCGCGACCGGAGGCCTCACATCCTTTGAAAACTCCAGAGGTACGCGGAGATCAGTGCCTCCAAAGGAGACGATGCCTGACTCCTCGTGAAACTTGATAGGAGTCCCAGGATTCCTGTGGCACGTGGAAAGGGACCCTTGGTCTCCCGCCTCAGCTGGAGAGGCGTCCCAATTGCCCTGCCAAGCCTCGAGGAGAATCCCGAGTTGTCCCTCGCAACTAGGCAGGAGTCCTGACGTCGCTGAACAAACACGTGGGTGGAAGGGCCATCCCCGTCGTAACTCGAGAATATACCCCAGGTTCCCGCCGCAACTCGAGAAAAACCATGAGACTTCCCCCTCGCCGCGAGATGAGGCCCGATTCCCCTGCACTGCGTGCAGAGCAATTCCGTGTTGCACATCACACATGAAAGGAGCCTTGATTTCCTTGATGGCACTCCAGAGAAACCCCAAGAACACTGTTTCAAGGCTAGAGGGATCCTGTGGTCACTCTAGCAACACGAAAGAGCTCCGTGGACCACAAATCAACTCGAGATGAGAGGTTAGTCCCTGGCTTCGACTCCAGAGGAATACCACCTTACCACAAGCACCTCAAGAGGAGGCTTCTCTCAGCTGTATGTATGTGAGAGGGACCCTGAGTTTGCGGGCTCAAGTGGAATGGAGACCGCGATGCCCTCACTCGAAATAAGGCCGGATATCCCTGCAGTGACTTGAATGCAGGCTCGTCTTGCATCTCCCAAGACGAAAGGATGTCTGAATCCCCTGTGGAGACCACAGAGAAAGACCTAGTTCCCCACCTCATGGCGACCAGAGGCCTCACATCCTTTGAAAACTCCAGAGGTACGCGGAGATCAGTGCCTCCAAAGGAGACGATGCCTGACTCCTCGTGAAACTTGATAGGAGTCCCAGGATTCCTGTGGCACGTGGAAAGGGACCCTTGGTCTCCCGCCTCAGGTGGAGAGGCGTCCCAATTGCCCTGCCAAGCCTCAAGGAGAATCCCGAGTTGTCCCTCGCAAATACGCAGGAGTCCTGACGTCGCTGAACAAAAACGAGGGTGGAAGGGCCATCCCCGTCGTAACTCGAGAATATACCCCAGGTTCCCGCCGCAACTCGAGAAAAACCATGAGACTTCCCCCTCGCCGCGAGATGAGGCCCGATTCCCCTGCACTGCGTGCAGAGCAATTCCATGTTGCACATCACACATGAAAGAAGCCTTGATTTCCTTGATGGCACTCCAGAGAAACCCCAAGAACACTGTTTCAAGGCTAGAGGGATCCTGAGGTCACTGTAGCAACACGAAAGAGCTCCGTGGACCAAAAATCAACTCGAGATGAGAGGTTAGTCCCTGGCTTCGACTCCAGAGGAATACCACCTTACCACAACCACCTCAAGAGGAGGCTTCTCTCAGCTCTAGGTATGTGAGAGGGACCCTGAGTTTGCGGCCTCAAGTGGAATGGAGACCGCGATGCCCTGACTCGAAATAAGGCCGGATATCCCTGCAGTGACTTGAATGCAGGCTCGTCTTGCATCTCCCAAGACGAAAGGATGTCTGAATCCCCTGTGGAGACCACAGAGAAAGACCTAGTTCCCCACCTCATGGCGACCGGAGGCCTCACATCCTTTGAAAACTCCACAGGTACGCGGAGATCAGTGCCTCCAAAGGAGACGATGCCTGACTCCTCGTGAAACTTGATAGGAGTCACAGGATTCCTGTGGCACGTGGAAAGGGACACTTGGTCTCCCGCCTCAGCTGGAGAGGCGTCCCAATTGCCCTGCCAAGCCTCGAGGAGAATCCCGAGTTGTCCCTCGCAACTAGGCAGGAGTCCTGACGTCGCTGAACAAACACGTGGGTGGAAGGGCCATCCCCGTCGTAACTCGAGAATATACCCCAGGTTCCCGCCGCAACTCGAGAAAAACCATGAGACTTCCCCCTCGCCGCGAGATGAGGCCCGATTCCCCTGCACTGCGTGCAGAGCAATTCCGTGTTGCACATCACACATGAAAGGAGCCTTGATTTCCTTGATGGCACTCCAGAGAAACCCCAAGAACACTGTTTCAAGGTTGAGGGATCCTGAGGTCCCTGTAGCAGCACGAAAGAGCTCCGTGGACCATGAATCAACTCGAGATGAGAGGTTAGTCCCTGGCTTCGACTCCAGAGGAATACCACCTTACCACAAGCACCTCAAGAGGAGGCTTCTCTCAGCTCTAGCTATGTGAGAGGGACCCTGAGTTTGCGGCCTCAAGTGGAATGGACACCGCGATGCCCTGACGCGAAATAAGGCCGGATATCCCTGCAGTGACTTGAATGCAGGCTCGTCTTGCATCTCCCAAGACGAAAGGATGTCTGAATCCCCTGTGGAGACCACAGAGAATGAACTAGTTCCCCACCTCATCGCGACCGTAGGCCTCACATCCTTTGAAAACTCCAGAGGTACGCGGAGATCAGTGCCTCCAAAGGAGACGATGCCTGACTCCTCGTGAAACTTGATAGGAGTCCCAGGATTCCTGTGGCACGTGGAGAGGGCCCCTTGGTCTCCCACCTCAGCTGGAGAGGCGTCCCAATTGCCCTGCCAAGCCTCGAGGAGAATCCCGAGTTGTCCCTCGCAACTAGGCAGGAGTCCTGGCGTCGCTAAACAATCACGTGGGTGGAAGGGCCATCCCAGTCGTAACTCGAGAATATACCCCAGGTTCCCGCCGCAACTCGAGAAAAACCATGAGACTTCCCCCTCGCCGCGAGATGAGGCCTGATTCCCCTGCACTGCGTGCAGAGCAATTCCGTCTTGCACATCACACATGAAAGGAGCCTTGATTTCCTTGATGGCACTCCAGAGAAACCCCAAGAACACTGTTTCAAGGCTAGAGGGATCCTTAGGTCACTCTAGCAACACGAAAGAGCTCCGTGGACCACAAATCAACTCGAGATGAGAGGTTAGTCCCTGGCTTCGACTCCAGAGGAATACCACCTTACCACAAGCACCTCAAGAGGAGGCTTCTCTCAGCTCTAGGTATGTGAGAGGGACCCTGAGTTTGCGGCCTCAAGTGGAATGGACACCGCGATTCCCTGACGCGAAATAAGGCCGGATATCCCTGCAGTGACTTGAATGCAGGCTCGTCTTGCATCTCCCAAGACGAAAGGATGTCTGAATGCCCTGTGGAGACCACAGAGAAAGACCTAGTTCCCCACCTCATCGCGACCGGAGGCCTCACATCCTTTGAAAACTCCAGAGGTACGCGGAGATCAGTGCCTCCAAAGGAGACGATGCCTGACTCCTCGTGAAACTTGATAGGAGTCCCAGAATTCCTGTGGCACGTGGAAAGGGACCCTTGGTCTCCCACCTCAGCTGGAGAGGCGTCCCAATTGCCCTGCCAAGCCTCGAGGAGAATCCCGAGTTGTCCCTCGCAACTAGGCAGGAGTCCTGACGTCGCTGAAGAAGCACGTGGGTGGAAGGGCCATCCCCGTCGTAACTCGAGAATATACCGCAGGTTCCAGCCGCAACTCAAGAAAAACCATGAGACTTCCCCCTCGCCGCGAGATGAGGCCCGATTCCCCTGCACTGCGTGCAGAGCAATTCCGTGTTGCATATCACACATGAAAGAAGCCTTGATTTCCTTGATGGCACTCCAGAGAAACCCCAAGAACACTGTTTCAAGGTTGAGGGATCCTGAGGTCACTGTAGCAACACGAAAGAGTTCCGTGGACCAAAAATCAACTCGAGATGAGAGGTTAGTCCCTGGCTTCGACTCCAGAGGAATACCACCTTACCACAATCACCTCAAGAGGAGGCTTCTCTCAGCTCTAGGTATGTGAGAGGGACCCTGAGTTTGCGGCCTCAAGTGGAATGGAGACCGCGATTGCCTGACTCGAAATAAGGCCGGATATCCCTGCAGTGACTTGAATGCAGGCTCGTCTTGCATCTCCCAAGACGAAAGGATGTCTGAATGCCCTGTGGAGACCACAGAGAAAGACCTAGTTCCCCACCTCATCGCGATCGGAGGCCTCACATCCTTTGAAAACTCCAGAGGTACGCGGAGATCAGTGCCTCCAAAGGAGACGATGCCTGACTCCTCGTGAAACTTGATAGGACTCCCAGGATTCCTGTGGCACATGGAAAGGGACACTTGGTCTCCCGCCTCAGCTGGAGAGGAGTCCCAATTGCCCTGCCAAGCCTCGAGGAGAATCCCGAGTTGTCCCTCGCAACTAGGCAGGAGTCCTGACGTCGCTGAACAAACACGTGGGTGGAAGGGCCATCCCCGTCGTAACTCGAGAATATTCCCCAGGTTCCCGCCGCAACTCGAGAAAAACCATGAGACTTCCCCCTCGCCGCCAGATGAGGCCCGATTCCCCTGCACTGCGTGCAGAGCAATTCCGTGTTGCACATCACACATGAAAGGAGCCTTGATTTCCTTGATGGCACTCCAGAGAAACACCAAGAACACTGTTTCAAGGCTAGAGGGATCCTGAGGTCACTGTAGCAACACGAAAGAGCTCCGTGGACCACAAATCAACTCGAGATGAGAGGTTAGTCCCTGGCTTCGACTCCAGAGGAATACCACCTTACCAAAAGCACCTCAAGAGGAGGCTTCTCTCAGCTCTAGCTATGTGAGAGGGACCCTGAGTTTGCGGCCTCAAGTGGAATGGACACCGCGATTCCCTGACGCGAAATAAGGCCGGATATCCCTGCAGTGACTTGAATGCAGGCTCGTCTTGCATCTCCCAAGACGAAAGGATGTCTGAATCCCCTGTGGAGACCACAGAGAATGACCTAGTTCCCCACCTCATCGCGACCAGAGGCCTCACATCCTTTGAAAACTCCAGAGGTACGCGGAGATCAGTGCCTCCAAAGGAGACGATGCCTGACTCCTCGTGAAACTTGATAGGAGTCCCAGGATTCCTGTGGCACGTGGAAAGGGACCCTTGGTCTCCCGCCTCAGCTGGAGAGGCGTCCCAATTGCCCTGCCAAGCCTCGAGGAGAATCCCGAGTTGTCCCTCGCAACTAGGCAGGAGTACTGACGTCGCTGAACAAACACGTGGGTGGAAGGGCCATCCCCGTCGTAACTCGAGAATATACCCCAGGTTCCCGCCGCAACTCGAGAAAAACCATGAGACTTCCCCCTCGCCGCGAGATGAGGCCCGATTCCCCTGCACTGCGTGCAGAGCAATTCCGTGTTGCACATCACACATGAAAGGAGCCTTGATTTCCTTGATGGCACTCCAGAGAAACCCCAAGAACACTGTTTCAAGGCTGGAGGGATCCTGAGGTCCCTGTAGCAGCACGAAAGAGCTCCGTGGACCATGAATCAACTCGAGATGAGAGGTTAGTCCCTGGCTTCGACTCCAGAGGAATACCACCTTACCACAAGCACCTCAAGAGGAGGCTTCTCTCAGCTCTAGGTATGTGAGAGGGACCCTGAGTTTGCGGCCTCAAGTGGAATGGAGACCGCGATGCCCTCACTCGAAATAAGGCCGGATATCCCTGCAGTGACTTGAATGCAGGCTCGTCTTGCATCTCCCAAGACGAAAGGATGTCTGAATCCCCTGTGGGGACCACAGAGAAAGACCTAGTTCCCCACCTCATGGCGACCGGAGGCCTCACATCCTTTGAAAACTCCAGAGGTACGCGGAGATCAGTGCCTCCAAAGGAGACGATGCCTGACTCCTCGTGAAACTTGATAGGAGTCCCAGGATTCCTGTGGCACGTGGAAAGGGACCCTTGGTCTCCCGCCTCAGCAGGAGAGGCGTCCCAATTGCCCTGCCAAGCCTCGAGGAGAATCCCGAGTTGTCCCTCGCAACTAGGCAGGAGTCCTGACGTCGCTGAACAAACACGTGGGTGGAAGGGCCATCCCCGTCGTAACTCGAGAATATACCCCAGGTTCCCGCCGCAACTCGAGAAAAACCATGAGACTTCCCCCTCGCCGCGAGATGAGGCCCGATTCCCCTGCACTGCGTGCAGAGCAATTCCGTGTTGCACATCACACATGAAAGGAGCCTTGAGTTCCTTGATGGCACTCCAGAGAAACCCCAAGAACACTGTTTCAAGGATAGAGGGATCCTGAGGTCACTGTAGTAACACGAAAGAGATCCGTGGACCAAAAATCAACTCGAGATGAGAGGTTAGTCCCTGGCTTCGACTCCAGGGGAATACCACCTTACCACAAGCACCTCAAGAGGAGGCTTCTCTCAGCTCTAGGTATGTGAGAGGGACCCTGAGTTTGCGGCCTCAAGTGGAATGAGCACTGCAATGCCCTGACGCGAAATAAGGCCGTATATCCCTGCAGTGACTTGAGTGCAGGCTCGTCTTGCATCTCCCAAGATGAACGGATGTCTGAATCCCCTGTGGAGACCACAGAGAAAGACCTAGTTCCCCACGTCATCGCGACCGGAGGCCTCACATCCTTTGAAAACTCCAGAGGTACGCGGAGATCAGTGCCTCCAAAGGAGACGATGCCTGTCTCCTCGTGAAACTTGATAGGAGTCCCAGGATTCCTGTGGCACCTGGAATGGGACCCTTGGTCTCCCGCCTCAGCTGGAGAGGCGTCCCAATTGCCCTGCCAAGCCTCGAGGAGAATCCCGAGTTGTCCCTCTTAACTAGGCAGGAGTCTGACGTCGCTGAACAAACACGTGGGTGGAAGGGCCATCCAAGTCATAACTCGAGAATATACCCCAGGTTCCCGCCGAAACTCGAGAGAAACCATGAGACTTCCCCCTCGCCGCAAAATGAGGCCCGATACCCTGCACTTCGTGCAGAGCAATTCCGTGTTGCACATCACACATGAAAGGAGCCTTGATTTCCTTGATGGCACTCCAGAGAAACCCCAAGAACACTGTTTCAAGGCTAGAGGGATCCTGAGGTCACTGTAGCAACACGAAAGAGCTCCGTGGACCAAAAGTCAACTCGAGATGAGAGGTTAGTCCCTGGCTTCGAATCCAGGGGAATACCACCTTACAACAAGCACCTCAAGAGGAGGCTTCTCTCAGCTCTAGGTATGTGAGAGGGACCCTGAGTTTGCGGCCTCAAGTGGAATGGACTCCGCGATGCCCTGGCTCGAAATAAGGTTGGATATCCCTGCAGTGACTTGAATGCAGGCTCGTCTTGCATCTCCCAAGACGAAAGGATGTCTGAATCCCCTGTGGAGACCACAGAGAAAGACCTAGTTCCCCACCTCATCGCGACCGGAGGCCTCACATCCTTTGAAAACTCCAGAGGTACACGGAGATCAGTGCCTCCAAAGAGACGATGCCTGACTGCTCGTGAAACTTGATAGGAGTCACAGGATTCCTGTGGCACGTGGAAAGGGACCCTTGGTCTCCCGCCTCAGCTGGAGAGGCGTCCCAATTACCCTGCCAAGCCTCCAGGATAATCCCGAGTTGTTCCTCGCAACTAGGCAGGAGTCTGACGTCGCTGAACAAACACGTGGGTGGAAGGGCCATCCCCGTCGTAACTCGAGAATATACCCCAGGTTCCCATCGCAACTCGAGAAAAACCATTAGACTTCCCCCTCTCCGCAAAATGAGGCCCGATACACTGCACTGCGTGCAGAGCAATTCCGTGTTGCACATCACACATGAAAGGAGCCTTGATTTCCTTGATGGCACTCCAGAGAAACCCCAAGAACACTGTTTCAAGGCTAGAGGGATACTGAGGTCACTGTAGCAACACGAAAGAGCTCCGTGGACCAAAAATCAACTCGAGATGAGAGGTTAGTCCCTGGCTTCGACTCCAGAGGAATACCACCTTACCACAAGCACCTCAAGAGGAGGCTTCTCTCAGCTCTAGGTATGTGAGAGGGACCCTGAGTTTGCGGCCTCAAGTGGAATGGAGACCGCGATGCCCTGACTCGAAATAAGGCCGGATATCCCTGCAGTGACTTGAATGCAGGCTCGTCTTGCATCTCCCAAGACGAAAGGATGTCTGAATCCCCTGTGGAGACCACAGAGAAAGACCTAGTTCCCCACCTCATCGCGACCGGAGGCCTCACATCCTTTGAAAACTCCAGAGGTACGCGGAGATCAGTGCCTCCAAAGGAGACGATGCCTGACTCCTCGTGAAACTTGATAGGAGTCCCAGGATTCCTGTGGCACGTGGAACGGGACCCTTGGTCTCCCGCCTCAGCTGGAGAGGCGTCCCAATTGCCCTGCCAAGCCTCGAGGATAATCCCGAGTTGTCCCTCGCAACTAGGCAGGAGTCCTGACGTCGCTGAACAAACACGTAGGTGGAAGGGCCATCCCCGTCGTAACTCGAGAATATACCCCAGGTTCCCGCCGCAACTCGAGAAAAACCATGAGACTTCCCCCTCGCCGCGAGATGAGGCCCGATTCCCCTGCACTGCGTGCAGAGCAATTCCGTGTTGCACATCACACATGAAAGGAGCCTTGATTTCCTTGATGGCACTGCAGCGAAACCCCAAGAACACTGTTTCAAGGCTAGAGGGATCCTGAGGTCACTGTAGCAACACGAAAGAGCTCCGTGGGCCAAAATCAACTTGAGATGAGAGGATAGTCCCTGGCTTCGACTCCAGAGGAATACCACCTTACCACAAGCACCTCAAGAGGAGGCTTCTTTCAGCTTTAGGTATGTGAGAGGGACCCTGAGTTTGCGGCCTCAAGTGGAATGGACACCACGATGCCCTGACTCGAAATAAGGCGAGATATCTCTACAGTGACTTGAATGCCGGCTCGTCTTGCATCTCACAAGATGAAAGGATGTTTGAATCCCCTGTGGAGACCGCAGAGAAAGACCTAGTTCCCACCTCATCGCGACCGGAGGCCTCACATCCTTTGAAAACTCCAGAGGTACGCGGAGATCAGTGCCTCCAAAGGAAACGATGCCTGACTCCTCGTGAAACTTGATAGGAGTCCCAGGATTGCTCTGGCACGTGGAAAGGGACCCTTGGTCTCCCACCTCAGCTGGAGAGGCGTCCCAATTGCCCTTCCAAGCCTCGAGGAGAATCCCGACTTGTCCCTCGCAACTAGGCAGGAGTCCTGACGTCGCTGAACAAACACGTGTGTGGAAGGGCCATCCCCGTCGTAACTCGAGAATATACCCCAGGTTCCCACCGCAACTCGAGAAAAACCATGAGACTTCCCCTTCGCCGCGAGATGAGGCCCGATTCCCCTGCACTGCGTGCAGAGCAATAACGTGTTGCACATCACACATGAAAGGAGCCTTGATTTCCTTGATGGCACTCCAGAGAAACCCCAAGAACACTGTTTCAAGGATAGAGGATCCTGAGGTCACTGAAGCAACAAGAAAGAGCTCCGTGGACCAAAAATCAACTCGAGATGAGAGGTTATTCCCTGGCTTCGACTCCAGAGGAATACCACCTTACCACAAGCACCTCAAGAGGAGGCTTCTCTCAGCTCTAGGTATCTGAGAGGGACCCTGAGCTTGCGGCCTCAAGTGGAATGGACATCGCGATGCCCTGAATCGAAATAAGGCCGGATATCCCTGCAGTGACTTGAATGCAGGCTCGTCTTGCATTTCCCAAGACGAAAGGAAGTCTGAATCCCCTGTGGAGACCACAGAGAATGACCTAGTTCCCCACCTCATCGAGACCGGAAGCCTCATATGCTTGGAAAACTCCAGAGGTACGCAGAGATCAGTGCCTCCAAAGGAGACGATGCCTGACTCCTCGTGAACCTTGATAGGAGCCCCAGGATTCCGGTGGCACGTGGAAAGGGACCCTTGGTCTCCCGCCTCAGCTGGAGAGGCGTCCCAATTGCCCTGCCAAGCCTCGAGGAGAATCCCGAGTTGTCCCTCGCAACTAGGCAGGAGTCCTGACGTCCCTGAACAAACACGTGTGTGGAAGGGCCATCCCCGTCGTAACTCGAGAATATACCCCAGGTTCCCATCGCAACACGAGAAAAACCATGAGACTTCCCCCTCGCCGCAAAATGAGGCCCGATACCCGGCACTGCGAGCAGAGGGATTCAGTGTTGCACATCACACATGAAAGGAGCCTTGCTTTCCTTGATGGCACTCCAGAGAAACCCCAAGAACACTGTTTCAAGGCTAGCGGGATCCTGAGGTCACTGTAGCAACACGAAAGAGCTCTGTGGACCACAAATCAACTCGAGATGAGAGGTTAGTCCCTGGCTTTGACTCCAGAGTAATACCACCTTACCACGAGCACCTCAAGAGGAGACTTCTCTCAGCTCTAGGTATGTGAGAGGGACCCTGATTATGCGGACTCAAGTGGAATGGACACTGCGATGCCCTGACTCGAAATCAGGCCGGATATCCCTGCAGTGACTTGAATGCAGGCTCGTCTTGCATCTCCCAAGATGAAAGGATGTCTGAATCCCCTGTGGAGACCACAGAGAAAGACCTAGTTCCCCATCTCATCGCGACCGGAGGCCTCACATCCTTTGAAAACTCCAGAGGTACGCGGAGATCAGTGCCTCCAAAGGAGACGATGCCTGACTCCTCGTGAAACTTGATAGGAGTCCCAGTATTCCTGAGACACGTGGAAAGGGACACTTGGTCTCCCGCCTCAGCTGGAGAGGCGTCCCAATTGCCCTGCCAAGCCTCGAGGAGAATCCCGAGTTGTCCCTCGCAACTAGGCAGGAGTCCTGACGTCGCTGAACAAACACGTGTGTGGAAGGGCCATCCCCGTCGTAACTCGAGAATATACCCCAGGTTCCCGCCGCAACTCGAGAAAAACCATGAGACTTCCCCCTTGCCGCGAGATGAGGCCCGATTCCCCTGCACTGCGTGCAGAGCAATTCCGTGTTGCACATCACACATGAAAGGAGCCTTGAGTTCCTTGATGGCACTCCAGAGAAACCCCAAGAACACTGTTTCAAAGCTAGAGGGATCCTGAGGTCACTGTAGTAACACAAAAGAGATCCGTGGACCAAAAATCAACTCGAGATGAGAGGTTAGTCCCTGGCTTCGACTCGAGGGGAATACCACCTTACCACAAGCACCTCAAGAGGAGGCTTCTCTCAGCTCTAGCTATGTGAGAGGGACCCTGAGTTTGCGGCCTCAAGTGGAATGAGCACTGCAATGCCCTGACGCGAAATAAGGCCGTATATCCCTGCAGTGACTTGAGTGCAGGCTCGTCTTGCATCTCCCAAGATGAACGGATGTCTGAATCCCCTGTGGAGACCACAGAGAAAGACCTAGTTCCCCACCTCATCGCGACCGGAGGCCTCACATCCTTTGAAAACTCCAGAGGTACGCGGAGATCAGTGCCTCCAAAGGAGACGATGCCTGTCTCCTCGTGAAACTTGATAGGAGTCCCAGGATTCCTGTGGCACCTGGAATGGGACCCTTGGTCTTCTGCCTCAGGTGGAGAGGCGTCCCAATTGCCCTGCCAAGCCTCGAGGAGAATCCCGAATTGTCCCTCTTAACTAGGCAGGAGTCTGACGTCGCTGAACAAACACGTGGGTGGAAGGGCCATCCAAGTCGTAACTCGAGAATATACCCCAGGTTCCCGCCGCAACTCGAGAGAAACCATGAGACTTCCCCCTCGCCGCAAAATGAGGCCCGATACCCTGCACTTCGTGCAGAGCAATTCCGTGTTGCACATCACACATGAAAGGAGCCTTGATTTCCTTGATGGCACTCCAGAGAAACCCCAAGAACACTGTTTCAAGGCTAGAGGGATCCTGAGGTCACTGTAGCAACACGAAAGAGCTCCGTGGACCAAAAGTCAACTCGAGATGAGAGGTTAGTCCCTGGCTTCGAATCCAGGGGAATACCACCTTACAACAAGCACCTCAAGAGGAGGCTTCTCTCAGCTCTAGGTATGTGAGAGGGACCCTGAGTTTGCGGCCTCAAGTGGAATGGAAACCGCTATGCCCTGACTCGAAATAAGGCCGGATATCCCTGCAGTGACTTGAATGCAGGCTCGACTTGCATCTCCCAAGACGAAAGGATGTCTGAATCCCATGTGGAGACCACAGAGAAAGACCTAGTTCCCCACCTCATCGCGACCGGAGGCCTCACATCCTTTGAAAACTCCAGGGGTACTCGGAGATCAGTGCCTCCAAAGGAGACGATGCCTGACTCCTCGTGAAACTTGATAGGAGTCCCAGGATTCCTGTGGCACGTGGAAAGGGACCCTTGGTCTCCCGCCTCAGCTGGAGAGGCGTCCCAATTGCCCTGCCAAGCCTCAAGGAGAATCCCGAGTTGTCCCTCGCAACTAGGCAGGAGTCCTGACTTCGCTGAACAAACACGTGTGTGGAAGGGCCATCCCCGTCGTAATTCGAGAATATACCCCAGGTTCCCGCCGCAACTCGAGAAAAACCATGAGACTTCCCCCTCGCCGCGAGATGAGGCCCGATTCCCCTGCACTGCGGGCAGAGCAATTCCGTCTTGCACATCACACATGAAAGAAGCCTTGATTTCCTTGATGCCACTCCAGAGAAACCCCAAGAACACTGTTTCAAGGCTAGAGGGATCCTGAGGTCACTGTAGCAACACGAAAGAGCTCCGTGGACCAAGAGTCAACTCGAGATGAGAGGTTAGTCCCAGGCTTCGACTCCAGAGGAATACCACCTTACCACAAGCACCTCAAGAGGAGGCTTCTCTCAGCTTTAGGTATGTGAGAGGGACCCTGAGTTTGCGGCCTCAAGTGGAATGGACACCGCGATGCCCTGGCTCGAAATAAGGTTGGATATCCCTGCAGTGACTTGAATGCAGGCTCGTCTTGCATCTCCCAAGACGAAAGGATGTCTGAATCCCCTGTGGAGACCACAGAGAAAGACCAAGTTCCCCACCTCATTGCGACCGGAGGCCTCACATCCTTTGAAAACTCCAGAGGTACACGGAGATCAGTGCCTCCAAAGGAGACGATGCCTGACTGCTCGTGAAACTTGATAGGAGTCCCAGGATTCCTGTGGCACGTAGAAAGGGACACTTGGTTTCCCGCCTCAGCTGGAGAGGCGTCCCAATTACCCTGCCAAGCCTCGAGGAGAATCCCGAGTTGTCCCTCGCAACTAGGCAGGAGTCCGACATCACTGAACAAACACGTGGGTGGAAGGGCCATCCCCGTCGTAACTCGAGAATATACCCCAGGTTCCCATCGCAACTCGAGAAAAACCATTAGACTTCCCCCTCGCCGCAAAATGAGGCCCGATACCCTGCACTGCGTGCAGAGCAATTCCGTGTTGCACATCACACATGAAAGGAGCCTTGATTTCCTTGATGGCACTCCAGAGAAACCCCAAGAACACTGTTTCAAGGCTAGAGGGATTCTGAGGTCACTGTAGCAACACGAAAGAGCTCCGTGGACCAAAAATCAACTCGAGATGAGAGGTTAGTCCCTGGCTTCGACTCCAGAGGAATACCACCTTACCACAAGCACCTCAAGAGGAGGCTTCTCTCAGCTCTAGGTATGTGAGAGGGTCCCTGAGTTTGCGGCCTCAAGTGGAATGGACACCGCGATGCCCTGACTCGAAATAAGGCCAGATATCCCTGCAGTGACTTGAATGCAGGCTCGTCTTGCATTTCCCAAGACGAAAGGATGTCTGAATCCTCTGTGGAGACCACAGAAGAAGACCTAGTTCCCCACCTCATCGCGACCGGAGGCCTCACATCCTTTGAAAACTCCAGAGGTATGCGGAGATCAGTGCCTCTAAAGGAGACGATGCCTGACTCCTCGTGAAACTTGATAGGAGTCCCAGGATTCCTGTGGCACGTGGAAAGGGACCCTTGGTCTCCCGCCTCAGCTGGAGAGGCGTCCCAATTGCCCTGCTAAGCCTCGAGGAGATTCCCGAGTTGTCCCTCGTAACTAGGCAGGAGTCCTGACGTCCCTGAACAAACACGTGTTTGGAAGGGCCATCCCCGTCGTAACTCGAGAATATACCCCAGGTTCCCGCCGCAACTCGAGAAAAACCATGAGACTTCCCCCTCGCCGCGAGATGAGGCCCGATTCCCCTTCACTGCGTGCAGAGCAATTCCGTCTTGCACATCACACATGAAAGGAGACTTGATTTCCTTGATGGCACTCCAGAGAAACCCCTGGAACACTGTTTCAATGCTAGAGCGATACTGAGGTCACTCTAGCAACACGAAAGAGCTCCGTGGACCAACAATCAACTCGAGATGAGAGGTTAGTCCCTGGCTTCGACTCCAGAGGAATACCACCTTACCACAAGCACCTCAAGAGGAGGCTTCTCTCAGCTTTAGGTATGTGAGAGGTACCCTGAGTTTGCGGCCTCAAGTGGAATGGACACCGCGATGCCCTGACTCGAAATAAGGCTGGGTATCCCTGCAGTGACTTGAATGCAGGCTCGTCTTGCATCTCCCAAGACGAAAGGATGTCTGAATCCCCTGTGGAGACCACAGAGAAAGACCTAGTTCCCCACCTCATGGCGACCGGAGGCCTCACATCCTTTGAAAACTCCAGAGGTACGCGGAGATCAGTGCCTCCAAAGGAGACGATGCCTGACTCCTCGTGAAACTTGATAGGAGTCCCAGGATTCCTGTGGCACGTGGAAAGGGACCCTTGGTCTCCCGCCTCAGCTGGAGAGGCGTCCCAATTGCCCTGCCAAGCCTCGAGGAGAATCCCGAGTTGTCCCTCGCAACTAGGCAAGAGTCCTAACGTCGCTGAACAAACACGTGTGTGGAAGGGCCATCCCCGTCGTAACTCGAGAATATACCCCAGGTTCCTGCAGCAACTCGAGAAAAACCATGAGACTTCCCCCTCGCCCCAAGATGAGGCCTGATTCCCCTGCACTTCGTGTAGAGCAATTCCGTGTTGCACATCACACATGAAAGGAGCCTTGATTTCCTTGATGGCACTCCAGAGAAACCCCAAGAACACTGTTTCTAGGCTAGAGGGATCCTCAGGTTACTGTAGCAACACGAAAGAGCTCCGTGGACCAAAAATCAACTCGAGATGAGAGGTTAGTCCCTGGCTTTGACTCCAGAGGAATACCACCTTACCACAAGCACCTCAAGAGGAGGCTTCTCTCAGCTCTAGGTATCTGAGAGGGACCCCGAGTTTGTGGCCTCAAGTGGAATGGACGCCGCGATGCCCTGACTCGAAATAAGGCCGGATATCCCTGCAGTGACTTGAATGCAGGCTCGTCTTGCATCTCCCAAGACGAAAGGATGTCTGAATCCCCTGTGGAGACCAGAGAGAAAGACCTAGTTCCCCATCTCATCGCGACCGGAGGCCTCACATCCTTTGAAAACTACAGAGGTACACGGAGATCAGGGCTTCCAAAGGAGACGATGCCTGTCTCCTCGTGAAACTTGATAGGAGTCCCAGGATTCCTGTGGCACATGGAAAGGGACCCTTGGTCTCCCGCCTCAGCAGGAGAGGCGTCGCAATTGCCCTGCCAAGCCTCGAGGAGAATCCCGAGTTGTCCCTCACAACTAGGCAGGAGTCCTGACGTGGCTGAACAAACACGTGGGTGGAAGCGCCATCCCCGTACTAACTCAAGAATATACCCCAGGTTCCCGCCGCAACTCGAGAAAAACCATGAGACTTCCCCCTCGCCGCGAGATGAGGCCCGATTCCCCTGCACTGCGTGCAGAGCAATTCCGTGTTGCACATCACACATGAAAGGAGCCTTGATTTCCTTGATGGCACTCCAGAGAAACCCCAAGAACACTGTTTCAAGGATAGAGGGATCCTGAGGTCACTGTAGCAACACGAAAGAGCTTCGTGGACCAAAAATCAACTTGAGATGAGAGGTTAGTCCCTGGCTTCGACTCCAGGGCAATACCACCTTACCACAAGCACCTCAAGAGGAGGCTTCTCTCAGCTCTAGGTATGTGAGAGGGACCCTGAGTTTGCGGCCTCAAGTGGAATGGACACTGCAATGACCTGACGCGAAATAAGGCCGTATATCCCTGCAGTGACTTGAATGCAGGCTCGTCTTGCATCTCCCAAGATGAACGGATGTCTGAATCCCCTGTGGAGACCACAGAGAAAGACCTAGTTCCCCACCTCATCGCGACCGGAGGCCTCACATACTTTGAAAACTCCAGAGGTACGCGGAGATCAGTGCCTCCAAAGGAGACGATGCCTGTCTCCTCGTGAAACTTGATAGGAGTCCCAGGATTCCTGTGGCACCTGGAAAGGGACACTTGGTCTCCTGCCTCAGCTGGAGAGGCGTCCCAATTGCCCTGCCAAGCCTCGAGGAGAATCCTGAGTTGTCCCTCTTAACTAGGACGGAGTCTGACGTCGCTGAATAAACACGTGTGTGGAAGGGCCATCGCCGTCATGACTCGAGAATATACCCCAGGTTACCGCAGCAACTCGAGAAAAACCATGAGACTTCCCCCTCGCCGCGATATGAGGCCCGATACCCTGCACTTCGTGCAGAGCAATTCCGTGTTGCACATCACACATGAAAGGAGCCTTGATTTCCTTGATGGCACTCCAGTGAAACCCCAAGAACACTGTTTCATGGCTAGAGGGATCCTGAGGTCACTGTAGCAACACGAAAGAGCTCCGTGGACCCAGAATCAACTCGAGATGAGAGGTTAGTCCCTGGCTTCAACTCCAGAGGAATACCACCTTACCACAAGCACCTCAAGAGGAGGCTTCTCTCAGCTTTAGGTATGTGAGAGGGACCCTGAGTTTGCGGCCTCAAGTGGAATCGACACGGCGATGCCCTGGCTCTAAAAAAGGCTGGATATCCCTGCAGTGACTTGAATGCAGGCTCGTCTTGCATCTCCCAAGACGAAAGGATGTCTGAATCCCCTGTGGAGACCACAGAGAAAGACCTAGTTCCCCACCTCATCGCGACCGGAGGCCTCACATCCTTTGAAAACTCCAGAGGTACGCGGAGATCAGTGCCTCCAAAGGAGACGATGCCTGACTCCTCGTGAAACTTGATAGGAGTCCCAGGATTCCTGTGGCACGTGGAAAGGGACCCTTGGTCTCCCGCCTCAGCTGGAGAGGCGTCCCAATTGCCCTGCCAAGCCTCGAGGAGAATCCCGAGTTGTCCCTCGCAACTAGGCAAGAGTCCTGACGTCGCTGAACAAACACGTGTGTGGAAGGGCCATCCCCGTCGTAACTCGAGAATATACCCCACGTTCCTGCAGCAACTCGAGAAAAACCATGAGACTTCCCCCTCGCCGCAAGATGAGGCCCGATTCCCCTGCACTTCGTGCAGAGCAATTCCGTGTTGCACATCACACATGAAAGGAGCCTTGATTTCCTTGATGGCACTCCAGAGAAACCCCAAGAACACTGTTTCAAGGCTAGAGGGATCCTCAGGTTACTGAAGCAACACGAAAGAGCTCCGTGGACCAAAAATCAACTCGAGATGAGAGGTTAGTCCCTGGCTTTGACTCCAGAGGAATACCACCTTACCACAAGCACCTCAACAGGAGGCTTCTCTCAGCTCTAGGTATCTGAGAGGGACCCCGAGTTTGTGGCCTCAAGTGGAATGGACGCCGCGATGCCCTGACTCGAAATAAGGCCGGATATCCCTGCAGTGACTTGAAAGCAGGCTCGTCTTGCATCTCCCAAGACGAAAGGATGTCTGAATCCCCTGTGGAGACCAGAGAGAAAGACCTAGTTCCCCATCTCATCGCGACCGGAGGCCTCACATCCTTTGAAAACTATAGAGGTACACGGAGATCAGGGCTTCCAAAGGAGACGATGCCTGTCTCCTCGTGAAACTTGATAGGAGTCCCAGGATTCCTTTGGCACATGGAAAGGGACCCTTGGTCTCCCGCCTCAGCTGGAGAGTCGTGCCAATTGCCCTGCCAAGCCTCGAGGAGAATCCCGAGTTGTCCCTCACAACAAGGCAGGAGTCCTGACGTGGCTGAACAAACACGTGGGTGGAAGCTCCATCCCCGTACTAACTCAAGAATATACCCCAGGTTCCAGCCGCAACTCGAGAAAAACCATGAGACTTCCCCCTCGCCGCGAGATGAGGCCCGATTCCCCTGCAGTGCATCCCGAGCAATTCCGTGTTGCACATCAAACATGAAAGGAGCCTTGATTTCCTTGATGCCACTCCAGAGAAACCCCACGAACACTGTTTCAAGGCTAGAGGGATCCTGAGGTCACTGTAGCAACACGAAAGAGCTCCGTGGACCACAAATCAACTCGAGATGAGAGGTTAGTCCTTGGCTTCGACTCCAGAGGAATACCACCTTACCACAAGCACCTCAAGAGGAGGCTTCTCTCAGCTCTAGGTATGTGAGAGGGACCCTGAGTTTGCGGCCTCAAGTGGAGTGGACTCCGCGATGCCCTGGCTCGAAATAAGGTTGGATATCCCTGCAGTGACTTGAATGCAGGCTCGTCTTGCATCTCCCAAGACGAAAGGATGTCTGAATCCCCTGTGGAGACCACAGAGAAAGACCTAGTTCCCCACCTCATCGCGACCGGAGGCCTCACATCCTTTGAAAACTCCAGAGGTACGCGGAGATCAGTGCCTCCAAAGGAGACGATGCCTGACTCCTCGTGAAACTTGATAGGAGTCCCAGGATTCCTGTGGCACGTGGAAAGGGACCCTTGGTCTCCCGCCTCAGCTGGAGAGGCGTCCCAATTGCCCTGCCAAGCCTCGAGGAGAATCCCGAGTTGTCCCTCGCAACTAGGCAAGAGTCCTGACGTCGCTGAACAAACACGTGTGTGGAAGGGCCATCCCCGTCGTAACTCGAGAATATACCCCAGGTTCCTGCAGCAACTCGAGAAAAACCATGAGACTTCCCCCTCGCCGCAAGATGAGGCCCGATTCCCCTGCACTTCGTGCAGAGCAATTCCGTGTTGCACATCACACATGAAAGGAGCCTTGATTTCCTTGATGGCACTCCAGAGAAACCCCAAGAACACTGTTTCAAGGCTAGAGGGATCCTCAGGTTACTGAAGCAACACGAAAGAGCTCCGTGGACCAAAAATCAACTCGAGATGAGAGGTTAGTCCCTGGCTTTGACTCCAGAGGAATACCACCTTAAAACAAGCACCTCAACAGGAGGCTTCTCCCAGCTCTAGGTATCTGAGAGGGACCCCGAGTTTGTGGCCTCAAGTGGAATGGACGCCGCGATGCCCTGACTCGAAATAAGGCCGGATATCCCTGCAGTGACTTGAAAGCAGGCTCGTCTTGCATCTCCCAAGACGAAAGGATGTCTGAATCCCCTGTGGAGACCAGAGAGAAAGACCTAGTTCCCCATCTCATCGCGACCGGAGGCCTCACATCCTTTGAAAACTACAGAGGTACACGGAGATCAGGGCTTCCAAAGGAGACGATGCCTGTCTCCTCGTGAAACTTGATAGGAGTCCCAGGATTCCTGTGGCACATGGAAAGGGACCCTTGGTCTCCCGCCTCAGCTGGAGAGTCGTCCCAATTGCCCTGCCAAGCCTCGAGGAGAATCCCGAGTTGTCCCTCACAACTAGGCAGGAGTCCTGACGTGGCTGAACAAACACGTGGGTGGAAGCGCCATCCCCGTACTAACTCAAGAATATACCCCAGGTTCCCGCCGCAACTCGAGAAAAACCATGAGACTTCCCCCTCGCCGCGAGATGAGGCCCGATTCCCCTGCACTGCGTGCAGAGCAATTCCGTGTTGCACATCACACATGAAAGGAGCCTTGATTTCCTTGATGGCACTCCAGAGAAACCCCAAGAACACTGTTTCAAGGATAGAGGGATCCTGAGGTCACTGTAGCAACACGAAAGAGCTTCGTGGACCAAAAATCAACTCGAGATGAGAGGTTAGTCCCTGGCTTCGACTCCAGGGGAATACCACCTTACCACAAGCACCTCAAGAGGAGGCTTCTCTCAGCTCTAGGTATGTGAGAGGGACCCTGAGTTTGCGGCCTCAAGTGGAATGGACACTGCAATGACCTGACGCGAAATAAGGCCGTATATCCCTGCAGTGACTTGAATGCAGGCTCGTCTTGCATCTCCCAAGATGAACGGATGTCTGAATCCCCTGTGGAGACCACAGAGAAAGACCTAGTTCCCCACCTCATCGCGACCGGAGGCCTCACATACTTTGAAAACTCCAGAGGTACGCGGAGATCAGTGCCTCCAAAGGAGACGATGCCTGTCTCCTCGTGAAACTTGATAGGAGTCCCAGGATTCCTGTGGCACCTGGAAAGGGACCCTTGGTCTCCTGCCTCAGCTGGAGAGGCGTCCCAATTGCCCTGCCAAGCCTCGAGGAGAATCCTGAGTTGTCCCTCTTAACTAGGACGGAGTCTGACGTCGCTGAATAAACACGTGTGTGGAAGGGCCATCGCCGTCATGACTCGAGAATATACCCCAGGTTACCGCAGCAACTCGAGAAAAACCATGAGACTTCCCCCTCGCCGCGATATGAGGCCCGATACCCTGCACTTCGTGCAGAGCAATTCCGTGTTGCACATCACACATGAAAGGAGCCTTGATTTCCTTGATGGCACTCCAGTGAAACCCCAAGAACACTGTTTCAAGGCTAGAGGGATCCTGAGGTCACTGTAGCAACACGAAAGAGCTCCGTGGACCCAGAATCAACTCGAGATGAGAGGTTAGTCCCTGGCTTCAACACCAGAGGAATACCACCTTACCACAAGCACCTCAAGAGGAGGCTTCTCTCAGCTTTAGGTATGTGAGAGGGACCCTGAGTTTGCGGCCTAAAGTGGAATCGACACCGCGATGCCCTGGCTCTAAAAAAGGCTGGATATCCCTGCAGTGACTTGAATGCAGGCTCGTCTTGCATCTCCCAAGACGAAAGGATGTCTGAACCCCTGTGGAGACCACAGAGAAAGACCTAGTTCCCCACCTCATCGCGACCGGAGGCCTCACATCCTTTGAAAACTCCAGAGGTACTCGGAGATCAGTGCCTCCAAAGGAGACGATGCCTGACTCCTCGTGAAACTTGATAGGAGTCCCAGGATTCCTGTGGCACGTGGAAAGGGACCCTTGGTCTCCCGCCTCAGCTGGAGAGGCGTCCCAATTGCCCTGCCAAGCCTCGAGGAGAATCCCGAGTTGTCCCTCGCAACTAGGCAAGAGTCCTGACGTCGCTGAACAAACACGTGTGTGGTAGGGCCATCCCCGTCGTAACTCGAGAATATACCCCAGGTTCCTGCAGCAACTCGAGAAAAACCATGAGACTTCCCCCTCGCCGCAAGATGAGGCCCGATTCCCCTGCACTTCGTGCAGAGCAATTCCGTGTTGCACATCACACATGAAAGGAGCCTTGATTTCCTTGATGGCACTCCAGAGAAACCCCAAGAACACTGTTTCAAGGCTAGAGGGATCCTCAGGTTACTGAAGCAACACGAAAGAGCTCCGTGGACCAAAAATCAACTCGAGATGAGAGGTTAGTCCCTGGCTTTGACTCCAGAGGAATACCACCTTACCACAAGCACCTCAACAGGAGGCTTCTCTCAGCTCTAGGTATCTGAGAGGGACCCCGAGTTTGTGGCCTCAAGTGGAATGGACGCCGCGATGCCCTGACTCGAAATAAGGCCGGATATCCCTGCAGTGACTTGAAAGCTGCTCGTCTTGCATCTCCCAAGACGAAAGGATGTCTGAATCCCCTGTGGAGACCAGAGAGAAAGACCTAGTTCCCCATCTCATCGCGACCGGAGGCCTCACATCCTTTGAAAACTACAGAGGTACACGGAGATCAGGGCTTCCAAAGGAGACGATGCCTGTCTCCTCGTGAAACTTGATAGGAGTCCCAGGATTCCTTTGGCACATGGAAAGGGACCCTTGGTCTCCCGCCTCAGCTGGAGAGTCGTGCCAATTGCCCTGCCAAGCCTCGAGGAGAATCCCGAGTTGTCCCTCACAACTAGGCAGGAGTCCTGACGTGGCTGAACAAACACGTGGGTGGAAGCGCCATCCCCGTACTAACTCAAGAATATACCCCAGGTTCCAGCCGCAACTCGAGAAAAACCATGAGACTTCCCCCTCGCCGCGAGATGAGGCCCGATTCCCCTGCAGTGCATCCCGAGCAATTCCGTGTTGCACATCAAACATGAAAGGAGCCTTGATTTCCTTGATGCCACTCCAGAGAAACCCCAAGAACACTGTTTCAAGGCTAGAGGGATCCTGAGGTCACTGTAGCAACACGAAAGAGCTCCGTGGACCACAAATCAACTCGAGATGAGAGGTTAGTCCTTGGCTTCGACTCCAGAGGAATACCACCTTACCACAAGCACCTCAAGAGGAGGCTTCTCTCAGCTCTAGGTATGTGAGAGGGACCCTGAGTTTGCGGCCTCAAGTGGAATGGACTCCGCGATGCCCTGGCTCGAAATAAGGTTGGATATCCCTGCAGTGACTTGAATGCAGGCTCGTCTTGCATCTCCCAAGACGAAAGGATGTCTGAATCCCCTGTGGAGACCACAGAGAAAGACCTAGTTCCCCATCTCATCGCGACCGGAGGCCTCACATCCTTTGAAAACTCCAGAGGTACACGGAGATCAGTGCCTCCAAAGGAGACGATGCCTGACTGCTCGTGAAACTTGATAGGAGTCCCAGGATTCCTGTGGCACGTGGAAAGGGACACTTGGTCTCCCGCCTCAGCTGGAGAGGCGTCCCAATTACCCTGCCAAGCCTCGAGGATAATCCCGAGTTATCCCTCACAACTAGGCAGGAGTCTGACGTCGCTGCACAAACACGTGGGTGGAAGGGCCATCCCCGTCGTAACTCAAGAATATACCCCAGGTTCCCGCCGCAACTCGAGAAAAACCATGAGACTTCCCCCTCGCCGCGAGATGAGGCCTGATTCCCCTGCACTGCGTGCAGAGCAATGCCGTGTTGCACATCACACATGAAAGGAGCCTTGATTTCCTTGATGGCACTCCAGTGAAACCCCAAGAACACTGTTTCAAGGCTAGCGGGATCCTGAGGTCACTGTAGCAACACGAAAGAGCTCCTTGGACCACAAATCAACTCGAGATGAGAGGTTAGTCCCTGGCTTCGACTCCAGAGTAATACCACCTTACCACGAGCACCTCAAGAGGAGGTTTCTCTCAGCTCTAGGTATGTGAGAGGGGCCCTGATTATGCGGCCTCAAGTGGAATGGACACTGCGATGCCCTGACTCGAAATCAGGCCGGATATCCCTGCAGTGACTTGAATGCAGGCTCGTCTTGCATCTCCCAAGATGAAAGGAGGTCTGAATCCCCTGTGGAGACCACAGAGAAAGACCTAGTTCCCCACCTCATCGCGACCGGAGGCCTCACATCCTTTGAAAACTCCAGAGGTACGCGGAGATCAGTGCCTCCAAAGGAGACGATGCCTGTCTCCTCGTGAAACTTGATAGGAGTCCCAGGATTCCTGTGGCACCTGGAAAGGGACCCTTGGTCTCCTGCCTCAGCTGGAGAGGCGTCCCAATTGCCCTGCCAAGCCTCGAGGAGAATCCCGAGATGTCCCTCTTAACTAGGCCGGAGTCTGACGTCGCTGAATAAACACGTGGGTGGAAGGGCCATCCCCGTCGTAACTCGAGAATATACCCCAGGTTCCCGCCGCAACTCGAGAAAAACCATTAGACTTCCCCCTCGCCGCAAAATGAGGCCCGATACCCTGCACTTCGTGCAGAGCAATTCCGTGTTGCACATCACACATGAAAGGAGCCTTGATTTCCTTGATGGCACTCCAGAGAAACCCCAAGAACACTGTTTCAAGGCTAGAGGGATCCTGAGGTCACTGTAGCAACACGAAAGAGCTCCGTGGACCAAAAGTCAACTCGAGATGAGAGGTTAGTCCCTGGCTTCGAATCCAGGGGAATACCACCTTACAACAAGCACCTCAAGAGGAGGCTTCTCTCAGCTCTAGGTATGTGAGAGGGACCCTGAGTTTGCGGCCTCAAGTGGAATGGAAACCGCTAAGCCCTGACGCGAAATAAGGCCGGATATCCCTGCAGTGACTTGAATGCAGGCTTGTCTTGCATCTCCCAAGACGAAAGGATGTCTGAATCCCCTGTGGAGACCACAGAGAAAGACCTAGTTCCCCACCTCATCGCGACCGGAGGCCTCACATCCTTTGAAAACTCCAGAGGTACTCGGAGATCAGTGCCTCCAAAGGAGACGATGCCTGACTCCTCGTGAAACTTGATAGGAGTCCCAGGATTCCTGTGGCACGTGGAAAGGGACCCTTGGTCTCCCGCCTCAGCTGGAGAGGCGTCCCAATTGCCCTGCCAAGCCTCAAGGAGAATCCCGAGTTGTCCCTCGCAACTAGGCAGGAGTCCTGACTTCGCTGAACAAACACGTGGGTGGAAGGGCCATCCCCGTCGTAACTCGAGAATATACCCCAGGTTCCCGCCGCAACTCGAGAAAAACCATGAGACTTCCCCCTCGCCGCGAGATGAGACCCGATTCCCCTGCACTGCATGCCGAGCAATTCCGTGTTGCACATCAAACATGAAAGGAGCCTTGATTTCCTTGATGCCACTCCAGAGAAACCCCAAGAACACTGTTTCAAGGCTAGAGGGATCCTGAGGTCGCTGTAGCAACACGAAAGAGCTCCGTGGACCACAAATCAACTCGAGATGAGAGGTTAGTCCCTGGCTTCGACTCCAGAGGAATACCACCTTACCACGAGCACCTCAAGAGGAGGCTTCTCTCAGCTCTAGGTATGTGAGAGGGACCCTGAGTTTGCGGCCTCAAGTGGAATGGACTCCGCGATGCCCTGGCTCGAAATAAGGTTGGATATCCCTGCAGTGACTTGAATGCAGGCTCGTCTTGCATCTCCCAAGACGAAAGGATGTCTGAATCCCCTGTGGAGACCACAGAGAAAGACCTAGTTCCCCACCTCATCGCGACCGGAGGCCTCACATCCTTTGAAAACTCCAGAGGTACACGGAGATCAGTGCCTCCAAAGGAGACGATGCCTGACTGCTCGTGAAACTTGATAGGAGTCCCAGGATTCCTGTGGCACGTGGAAAGGGACCCTTGGTCTCCCGCCTCAGCTGGAGAGGCGTCCCAATTACCCTGCCAAGCCTCGAGGAGAATCCCGAGTTTTCCCTCGCAACTAGGCAGGAGTCTGACGTCGCTGAACAAACACGTGGGTGGAAGGGCCATCCCCGTCGTAACTCGAGAATATACCCCAGGTTCCCATCGCAAATCGAGAAAAACCATTAGACTTCCCCCTCGCCGCAAAATGAGGCCCGATAACCTGCACTGCGTGCAGAGCAATTCCGTGTTGCACATCACACATGAAAGGAGCCTTGATTTCCTTGATGGCACTCCAGAGAAACCCCAAGAACACTGTTTCAAGGCTAGAGGGATCCCGAGGTCACTGTAGCAACACGAAAAAGCTCCGTGGACCAAAAATCAACTCGAGATGAGAGGTTAGTCCCTGGCTTCGACTCCAGAGGAATACCACCTTACCACAAGCACCTCAAGAGGAGGCTTCTCTCAGCTGTATGTATGTGAGAGGGAACCTGAGTTTGCAGCCTCAAGTGGAATGGACACCGTGATGCCCTGACGCGAAATAAGGCCGGATATCCCTGCAGTGACTTGAATGCAGGCTCGTCTTGCATCTCCCAAGACGAAAGGATGTCTGAATCCCCTGTGGAGACCACAGAGAAAGACCTAGTTCCCCACCTCATCGCGACCGAAGGCCTCACATCCTTTGAAAACTCCAGAGGTACGCGGAGATCAGTGCCTCCAAAGGAGACGATGCCTGACTCCTCGTGAAACTTGACAGGAGTCCCAGGATTCCTGTGGCACGTGGAAAGGGACCCTTGGTCTCCCGCCTCAGCTGGAGAGGCGTCCCAATTGCCCTGCCAAGCCTCGAGGAGAATCCCGAGTTGTCCCTCGCAACTAGGCAGGAGTCCTGACGTCGCTGAACAAACACGTGTGTGGAAGGGCCATCCCCGTCGTAACTCGAGAATATACCCCAGGTTCCCGCCGCAACTCGAGAAAAACCATGAGACTTCCCCCTCGCCGCGAGATGAGGCCCGATTCCCCTGCACTGCGTGCAGAGCAATTCCGTGTTGCACATCACACATGAAAGGAGCCTTGATTTCCTTGATGGCACTCCAGAGAAACCCGAAGAACACTGTTTCAAGGCTAGAGGGATCCTGAGGTCACTCTAGCAACACGAAAGAGCTCCGTGGGCCAAAATCAACTTGAGATGAGAGGATAGTCCCTGGCTTCGACTCCAGAGGAATACCACCTTACCACAAGCACTCAAGAGGAGGCTTCTCTCAGCTTTAGGTATGTGAGAGGGACCCTGAGTTTGCGGCCTCAAGTGGAATGGACACCGCGATGCCCTGACTCGAAATGAGGCGAGATATCTCTGCAGTGTCTTGAATGCCGGCTCGTC